>NC_134692.1:21726601-22047851 GCF_050947455.1 Rhinoderma darwinii | reverse complement strand
TGTATTCAGAATCCTGACACTTCTCTGCAGCACTTCTCTGTGATGCACAGCACAGCGAGATCTCGCTGTAAATGACATCTTACAGCGTAATCTCACGAGACTACGCCTGCTATGCTGTAAATCACAGAGACGTGCAGAGAAGTGGTCAGGATTCTGAATAGACATCCCGTCTTGGCTGGAGGTAATGTATATTCATTGTCAGGACACTGCAGTAATGTTATAGTGTGTGTATGTGGCTGCACATAGCGATATAGCTATATACTATAAAACCAAGTGGGCGTTGTACAGAGTAGTACAACACGCCCAGTTGTCCATTGAGAAACTCATTAGCATAAAGCTAATATAGGTCATAACTCCAACAAAAATGATTGTTTTTCTAAATAAAAAATACTGCTGTGATCTACATTACAGCGCCGATCACATCATGTACAATACAGACCACTTATGATGTGGTGACAGAGCCTCTTTAATAGAGAGGGGGGTCCTCTATTCAGGTACCTCATCTCTTGGCCAGAATGGAGATCGGTCACAAAGAGCGTCTATATCTCTGGAGTTCCTGTCCTGTACTACACACACAACACATTTACATAAGGCAATAAAGTACTTTTTATGGGAACACGGGCCGAAAATCCGGCCCACGGCCCTGTGCATGATGCCTTAGACACAGATAAACCACACTGACTAAGTAAAAACATTTAAAATGGCATAAACATTCACAAAATCCCATGAGGAAGCCACGTTGTGGCGATGCGTTTGGGGCATCTCTCACCACTACCCCTCGTATTGGTAACCGTTTTATACACGCTAGTTAGTTACATTGATTCAATATTCTGTATATTTGTACCTTTTTTTGGATCTGTAGGTCCCTTCTGTGTATTATTAAGGGTTTGTTCACACGCTTAACAAAAAACGGCTGAAATTACGGAGCTGTTTTCAAGGGAAAACAGCCCCTGATTTTCAGCCGTTTTTTATTAAGCAACTTGCGTTTTTTCCGGCCGTTTTTGGAGCTTTTTGTATTGTCAATGAAAATCCGCTCCAAAAATGGCTCAAGAAGTGACGTCCACTTCTATTTACGAGGCATTTCTTTACGCGGCCATTTTTAAAAACGGCCGAGTAAAAAATGCCCCGTGGGAACGGAACGCTATTTTTCCAATTGAAGTCAATGGGCAGATGTTTGGAGGCGTTCAGCCCCCGCATTTTTAGCAGTTTTTTGGGTCGTGTTTATGCCATTTTAAATGTTTTTACGTAGTCTGTGATTTATCTGTGTCTAATAAATATTTTCTAATTTTGAACGCATATTGGTATTTTTATTGTGCCCATATACATACCCAGTTTTGTGGTGTTTAAGTGTAGTCTTTCAGGGTATGTGGCAGTATTTATGCAGTGCACACCAGAGATAATTCAGTTGTTGATGGAAAAACCCTATAATCTGTTCTGTAGGACCAAACATCGGTCCCACTGTGTATATACTTGTCACTATAAGCAGCTTGTCCATAGACTCTGCGTGTGAACGCTCCCTGTCCATGCAACAAACCCCTTTATTTTTAATGCCAATGCGCTTACAAATGAATGAATGAGTTTTTTTTTGTAAAAACACCTCTAAGATTAACCCATGTATAACTCTTTCAGGCATCGGGCGATGGTACAAATGGACCAAGTCCGCCGGGACTATATCCAAATGGCTCACGCATGATGAGGGGGCAGTTTGTATGTAACATTTTATTATCTTCTTACAAGTCCATATTTGTTTTCTTGTGAAATTAATATAAGAAAACCCCCCCTCATATACCCTCCTCATACTGTTATATTCTGTGTAAGGCCTCCTGCACATGACCTGCTTTTGCGTCTAGAATTTATCCAGAGCCATTCATTTCTATGGCGTCATGCAAACGACCGTGGTTTTCATGGATCCGCGCTGGGGATGTGAATCTTGACAGCAGACAAGTCGTTTTATGGTCCGGATTTGCAGCTTCACAAACTGGCAGAATAATTTGGTTCTTGGTTGCGGATCTGTGTATCCTGTTTACACACAGCTGCACAACAAAAGTTTTTTGGAGACAAATGAACAGCAATGGATCTCTTTTTTTGCGGCCAGCAAATCCACTACTGTCATGTGCATGAGGCCTAAGGCCGGCTTCACGTGCTCCAACGTGACTATGAGAAATGTACTTATAGACTAAGGGCGGATTTACACGAACGTGTAATACGTCCGTGCAATGCGCATGCTTTTCACGCGCGTCGCACTGACCTATGTTACTCTATGGGGCCGTGCAGACAGTCCGTGATTTTCATGCAGCGTGTGTCCGCTGTGTAAAACTCACGACATGTCCTATATTTCTGCGTTTTTCGCGCATCACGCACCCATTGAAGTCAATGGGTGTGTGAAAATCACGCGCAGCACACGGACGCACTTCCGTGGGACGCCGCGTGATTCGCGCAACAGCAGTAAAAGAGTGCTTTTCTGTTTACAAACATACAAATGGAGTGTCATAATGATGGCGGCTGCGTGAAAAGCACGCAGCCGCGCATCATACAGGGCTGACACACGGAGCTGTTAAGTGCCTTTTGAGCGCGCAAAACGCACACGCTCGTGTAAATCTTTACTTAATCTGTGGCAAAATCCACACTTAAATATCGCTTCTAATGGATAAAATCTGTGGCGATTTCTGTAAATAGTTTTTTTTGCAGGGGAGTTGAAGCTTTTAATGGCACTATATACTGTATTATATAATGTACTGGGAAACTGCCCAAAACATTTTTGTGGTGTGGAATAGAAAAAAAACAGCGACTCTTCCATTGTTTTTCGAGTATTTTGTTTTTACGTTTTCACCATGCGGTAATGACGACATGTTAGTTTAATTCTGTGGGTCAAAACCATTACAGCGGTGTCGTGATTTCTTTTTTGGCAGCTCGAGCTGTAGTTTTTATTGTTACCATTTTAGGTTACAGATGACTACTTTTTTTTTTTATCGCTATTTATTCCATTTTATTTGGAAGGTAAGGTGACAAAAAAATTGTTTCGTTTTTTTGTGGCATGCGTGATAAATAATGTTATGTTGTAATTAGGGATGTCACGATACCAGAATTTGGACTTCGATACCGATACTTCGTTTAGTATTGCGATTTCGATACCAATTTCGATACTTTGCCAACAGTAATAAAAAAAAAAAATTCTTCCGTTTTCTGATGAGGCGCGACGTGTGATGAATTTTGAATGCGCCTCACATTAATAGTAATTAATCCCATCATGTTTCAGTCATAATGGGTTAATGTGCGAGGTACATGATGTGGTTAATTACTATTAATGTGAGGAACATGGAGGTTAAATTCATCGCACCTCGCGCCTCACATTAATAAGTGAATGAAAGCAGTGTTTATTTAATTTTTTTTTTTACAGCGTATACATCATAAATGATGCAAAAAAATAGTTGTGCCGCCCTTACTGAATGTGTATATTTTATGTATTGAGACTTATTTTAATGTTTATTGTAAAAAGGGTGAATGTGTATTTTTTTTTTAATTTAACAATACTTTGTTTTTACTTTATTTTTAAACTTTAATGTACTGACATATATCAGATATGTCCCAGTACATTAGCCTGTGCCCTAACAACAAGAAATATGGTAAGACAGCCCTCTGGTCTGTCAATAGACCCTGGGCTGTCTGCCCATATATGGTATGGCCCTCGATCGCGTCACAGGAATTCCCTGTGACGCGATCCAAGGGGCATCCCCCCTGCTCATTTTCTCCTGAATGCTGCAGTCAGCTTTGATCACAGCATTCAGGAGAATAGCGGCGGAGATGAGAGGTTTCTCTGATCTCCGCCGTTATAGAGCGGGGCTACGGCTGTGTAATACAGCCATTGCCCCGCTCCTGACAGGAAGTGCGCGCGCGGTCAGCATGAGGTGATGCGGCTGGCCCTGCACTAATGAGCGGCGGTTCAGGCACTGAAGACAGAACAGGGGGGTGTTTTGTAGTGTGCCCGCCATGTTCTGTCTTCTGTGCCGCCGCTCATTAGTGCAGCGCCGGCCGCTTCGCATCATCCTGACCCCGCGGCACTTGTTATCAGTACTCCGGAGCGGAGCAATGGCTGTATCACACAGCTGCAGCTCCGCTCTCATACATTCATGTATTACTATGCTGAGCTGTGCGGCTGCGCAGCGAAGTATCGAAATACAGGAAATAGCGGTATCGAACCGTTTAGGGATGCAAAGTATCGAAACCGTATCGAAGTTTCGATGCATCGTGCATCCCTAGTTGTAATAGTTTATTTGCAGGGTTTTTGAAGTACTGTAGGGAAAGGCTTTTGTTTTTTTAAATCCACCTATCGGACTTGAACAAGCAGTTTTTGGCTTAATAGGAGTTCAAAGATTTCAGACCAGGGGGCCTACATTAGGTCCCCAGGCTGCCATGACCATTACTGGCACGCCGCAATCGTGTCGCAGGGGAGCACTGATGCGGTTACTGAGAGGCGTACTTGTCATCTTTCTAACGGCTTAATTGCCGTGATCGCTATTGACCACAGAGTTGAAGTGATTAAACGGCCAGTATCGGACTTATCACTGTCCCGGGCCGTTACAGTGAAGGGAGTTTGGAGCGGCCATGACCTACTATCCTATTCTTTACATAGCACTTTGATAGCAATTGTATTCTGTGAAGGTTAGAACTGTTATATGCCAGTCTAAACCTTACATTCAATTTATGCATTTATTTTTTTCCATCAGATGAGCCCTGTTGCCCATTACCCTGCAGTTGGAATGGCTGGCCTACCTCCAAGGCCAACTTTGGCCCCACCAGGCATGATCCCACCTTTGATGGGTCCAATGGGTGCCCATCAAATGGGTCAGGTAAGATATGCAAATAAGTCATGTAATAAAGTGTTGTCACTGGATTTACAAATGTGGATACGTTTTATTAAAATAAAAGCTAAGCATCATTGTTTTGTTTGCTCATTTATTTTATGTTTCACCTTGTACAGATGGCTCCTATGATACCGTCTCTCATGTCTGGGATGATGATGGCCACTCATGTAGCACCTGGCACCTTACCAGCAGGCATACAGGTAATGTCTATAGTCATGGGTCATCGGATTTCTTTTTTTCTTCCTTCGTAGGGTCATATATAAAAAAAAAAGTTATCGCTAGATTTTCAATGGGTTCATGTTTATTTTTCTTCACAGCCAGGTGTAAACAGCATGGATCCCACACTAGGTAAGAATCTATTAAAGGGGTTTTATGTTATTAATGCTCACTCTTTGTATAAGACTTTCCTCCTGTTAAGACCGCTGCCCTGGCGATAAGCTCATCGTGGTGGGTCCAGTTCCTGAAAACCCCAGCGAACCGCTCCTAAAGCTTGACGTTTTGTTTGACCAAAGTTTTGTAGCGTTGCATGCTGGCCATTCATTTGTCATGCGTAGAACGAGGGAAGCGCTCTGCACAGAATAGGGATTCCCCACCCCCCTCATTTGATATCCATAGACCACAAAGGGGCATTTTGACAGGGTAATGAACTCTTATATAGAATATTTTATATGCCTATATTTTATGATTTTTTTGCTCCAGTACTTTGGGTATGTAGTTTACTTGCCTGGTTTATAACTTGTCTCCTGTTTTGTTCCCAGCTCAGCCAACCGTTCCACCGGTAAGTTTTTGGTGTTTTTTCCGTTTTATTTTAGTATCTGTAAGATGTGCACATGTTGGTTTAATTAAAAAGGAAAACGTACTTAAGTGTTTATCTCGCTGTCTTCCTAGTCGCCACATCCTGTAATTTCAGCACCACCATCTATTACAGCTAATAGCACCGCTAATGAAGAACCCAACAAACTGGTAATTGACCTCATTTATTATGTCTTAGCAGAGCGGATTTATTTTCCTAATCTTACACCGGTGTTTTTCCTACTTGTAGAAATCAACGTGGACTGAACATAAATCACCGGATGGTAGGATATACTATTATAATATTGAATCCAAGCAGTCGACCTGGGAGAAGCCAGATGACATGAAAAGCCCAGTTGAGGTAAAAAATGTTTTTGCTTTTTGTTGTATGATCATCTTGAGTACGTTACTGAAAATGTGATCAGAAAAGATTTTAACATTAAAGAGGCTCTGTCACCACATTATAAGTGGCCTATCTTCTACATAATGTGATCGGCGCTGTAATGTAGATCACAGTAGTGTTTTTTTTATTTAGAAAAACGATCATTTTTGACAGTTATGACCTATTTTAGCTTTATGCTAATGAGTTTCTTAATGAACAACTGGGCGTGTCTTACTTTTTGGCCAAGTGGGCGTTGTGGAAAGAAGTGTATGACGCTGACCAATCAGTGACCAATCAGCGTCATACACTTCTCCCCATTCATTTACACTGCAGATAGCGATATAGCTATATCACTATCTGCAGCCACATAAACACACTATAACATTACTGCAGTGTCCTGACAATGAATATACATTACTTCCAGCCAGGATGTGATGTGTATTCGGAATCCTGACACTTCTGTAGCGTCTGTGATATTTACAGCAAGGCAATCGGCTTATCAGTGCGGGGTCCAGGTGTCGGACCCGCATCGATGACATACTGATGACCTCCGGTGTATAGGTCATCAGTTGTCAGAAGTTAGACAACCCCTTTAATGACAGCTACATTTTTCAGTTTTTACCTCTGCGTTTCAGCAGCCATATTTTAATTTTTCCATTAACGTGGCCGTATGATGCCTTGTTTTATGCGGGAGAAATTGTATTTTTCTTGAATAGTTTGGTGGTAGAAAATTTATTTTTACGACGAACATAAGAAAAAGAGATTATCGGCATAGTTTCTTTTTTATCCCGTCCATGTTTACGCTAAATAACCTGCTAGATTAATTCTTTAGGTAATTACGGTAGTCTAGATACCTAATATGTGTAGGGTTTTTTTGTTTTTATTTAGAGTAGGGGCAACAAAATATATTTTATGCAAATAAATGCCTTTTTTTTTTTTTAATCCCATTAAGGGATAACTTTAACTTTATTTTTTACTTGTAATGTATTAGCATACTCCTGTGTGCTGATACATCATACTGTGTCACTATGACACAGGCTGCTATTAGGGCAGCACATAGTGTGCCCGAACAGCAGGCTTACTGAACAGACGGCCCTGGGGTCCTTTGTAGGTCCCCAGGGCTGACTGCAGAGGGATTCCCCGGTGTTTGATCGCATCACCGGGTTTCTGATAACGAGATCAAAGTTCCCTTTGATCTTGCCGCCGCCACGGCGATCAAAGGGTTAAACAGCTGGGGTCCGAATGTATTCTGACCCCAGCTGTATTCAACAAGCTGCTCTAAGATCAGGAGCTGTAAGTTACAGCTCCTGCTTAGAGGATGAGAGCTCACAGGAGTGCACATCAGCTTCTTCTACAGCAACGCCAAAAAGACATTGAGCGGTAATTAAGGAGTTAAGGGTAGAAGTCCTTAAAGGGGTGTCCACTACCGGACAACTGATAACCTATCCACCGAATAGGAGATCAATATATGACCTGTGGGGGTCCGACACCCGGACCCCGCACCGATCAGCTGTTTCGGCGGCCTGCGGGCACCGGATGTCATTGCACAGTATGCAGTGTACGGAGCAGGAAGCAGTTGCAGCCGTGCTTACAGATCTGCTCCTTTTTGCTTGAATAAGAGCAGAGCTGTAGTACTTCAGCTCGCCCGCTTTTCTGTGACCGGAGCGAACTGCTTCCTGCACGGACGTCCAATTCCCTTAAGCAGCCAGAGCGGCTAAATGGTCCGGGTATCGGATCCCCACAGATCATATACTGATGACCTATCCGGAGGTCTTTTTTTTTTTTTTTTTTTTTTTTTTAAGGTAATTAAATAGAAGCATTGCATGACGATTTATTTTTACAAGCAATTACATTTCTTTATTTTTTTTATTTTTAAGCAAATGTTATCCAAATGTCCTTGGAAGGAATTCAAATCTGACTCTGGGAAGCCCTACTATTACAATTCCCTGACAAAGGAGTCTCGTTGGGCCAAACCTAAGGAGCTGGAGGACCTTGAAGGTAAATACATTGTTTTTAGTCTATTGCCGTTTCTCTCGTGTAACTACGTGCAAAATAGAAACGCTTGTGTTCAGTTAGTAATTGACTTCTGATTTTTCATTCTTTATAGCAATGATCAAGGCAGAAGAAAGTGGCAGGTATGTTATTTACCCTTCAGTTTATAGTAATGAAAATTAAAACAAATCATCTTTCCTGTTTTTCACATATGCGTCGCAGGCCAGAGCTTCCTTCGGTAGTTCCAACAGAATGCAACGCTATTCTTGCCGTCAAAGCGACTGAAACCCACAACGGATGTGGCACATCGCTGTGGCTTCTGTTATGAACGCTGCAGATGTTAGGCGTTTAAAATGTACAATGATTAAATATATATGTATGAGACCGAACTACTTCATGTCAACACAATATAAAACTTCCATTTTGTTGACATTTTTTAAAGGGGTTGTATGAGATTAAAAAAACATGGCTGCGTTCTTTCAGAAACAGCGCCACTCTCTCAATGGGTTTTGTCTGGTATTGCAGCTCAGTCACATTCATTAAATAGGGCTGAGCTGCAACACCAGACAAGGCTCATGGACAAAAATGTAAGAATGCAGCCATGTTGTTTTTTTTTTTTTTAAATCTCATACAACCCCTTTAACAAAATTATTTTAGAACTACATTTTAGTAAGTCCTTATGCATATGGCCGTGCCTGTAATCACGTGCCTTAATTATGGGCAAGGCCACGGACAGCCACCTACATTTTCGGCCTGTGCTCCCCTACAAGGTCTGGGAGCACGGTGCGCAAACCGCAAAAGATATGACATGTCCTCTTTTGCGGAGGATTTCTATGGCTCGGACAATAGAACTAAATGGGTCCGTAATTACAGCCAAATTCTATGGTCGTGTGCATGGGGCCTTAATGGAATCAATTGCAGAGCTTTCCATGTAGCTTGTAGGGATTTAAATGCTGCAATAAAGTTTAAGCATTTCTGCTTCAGATTTTGACTGATAAAACGTGACCAAGTAACCTTTTTTTTCTCTAGTGTACAGGACCTATCGGCTGCTGCACCTGTAATGCCTCTCCAGACTACCCAAGCTGCAGAGGTGGTCAGTACCACCACACCTGTATTAATAGCTGCAGAACCAGAGCTTGCCATGTCCATGCCTACACCCACAACTCCTGCCATAGACACTGAAAATATGGTCAATGATTTTGTAGAGGATCAAGCCCATTCTGTGTCCTCTTCTATTCAAGAGAAGGATCAAGAAGTTAGCAGCAGCATTGTAGTCGAGGAATTGTCTAAACAAGAAGTTTTGCCAGAGTAAGTATGTTTGTGGCTCGCTCATGCGATTAGGGAAACCCAGACCGTGCTTTATATCTTTCCTAAAACATTCTAGAACGGAAGGGAATCATTTTTACCATGGTTATGCCAGGACCACGAGGACTTTGTGTATAAGCCTTGTTTATGGAGAGTTTTGGATCTGAGAGAAGGGTCCAATGATAACCTTGCAGTCAGTCATCGGTCTGATGCTGGACAATCTGTGAAGCTACTATTCCCATACAAGAAAAAAGATGACTTCTTAGTAAAAGCTCATTGTGATCTATAGACAGGTCTCCTCTGCTTTTGAGAATGCAGGCAAGGCAAGTGCAAGGAAACGTTGGTGTAAAGGATTTCCCAATATCTAGATAGAAAGATTATATATTCTCTTGACTATTGGGGGGATATAGCAGTTGCGCAGAACTGGAAAATGTTCAACTACTGAACCATCTGAGAACTTTCAAATACCCCTTTTGTTTGGTGCAGTGGCAAGTGGGGGGGAGATAGTCCAAAAAAAATGGTTTCCTGGCAGGAAATATATCATCTAAAGTCTATATTTCTGAGTTGTCTAGAGCTACCATGTGTGTTAGGCCTCATGCACACAACCATGTTTGGTCCGTGATATACGGACCGTATGTCGGCCGCATTTCCCAGACCGAACACCGTTCAGGGAGCTGGAGTTCCCAGCATCATAGTTATCTATGGTGCGAAAAGTCCCAGCATGCCCGTGGGAATATTGTCCCGTACTGTAATCATGTTTTTCAGTATGGGGCGGTAGTGCCGCAGGGAGACGGGGACTCCTAACATCATTCATAACTAGAGGAACTCCGGCTCCTTGAACTGTTTGGTCCGGGAAATGCGGCCAACCATATGGTCCGTGTATCCCGGAACAAACATGGTAGTGTGCGTGAGGCCTTAACCAAAGGTGCATTCACAATTCTGTAGCTTCACAGCTGAACTTGGTGATTGGACTATTTTTTTTGGAACTTTACACCATGCAAGGACACTGAACAATAAATTCACTACAGAGCCCAGAAAAGCTGGCAGGGATTTGTCTGTCTACAAGCTTGTTAATCCGTTCCAATAGCGACCAGCAGAATTTTAAATGCAGCTCTGCGTTATAAAGCGTGCTTCTGAACTGCAGTAGACTAAAAAAAAAACAGCTCTTTTACTATTACATGAGGAAATGGGGGATCTGATCCTGAAGAAGTGCTCACTAAAGGGCAAATTTTTGTGTTCTCGTGTCGTAAACCGTAAACCGTGCAACCTCGTCCTGTCGTGACGTCTCCTACCCTTAGTTTTTGTGTTCCCCCTAATAATGTGCGTAAGATATATATATTTTTCATACTTGAACAGACTGTTCTGTTGTCTGTAGAGGATTGTTTAGACAAACACTTATGCTGTGGTGGGTCTGCTTACTCAAACAGCTTTTTCAGTGGAATACAGAGGGCTAAACACTATTTATACCTAATATTATGCTGGAAATAGGACAGAGCTGGACAAATCCCAGGATACAGGTAACCAGTTCATTTTCTGCTGATGACTAACTTTTGGGTTGTTGTCTATGAAAGTTCTTATTGCCAAGCCACTAAAGTTCCAGCTGGCTCCTGCACTTGTCTGACGCCTATTCTCTACATTCATTTGTCCATAAATTAATATAATGGATCCCAGTATTTGGATATCTCTGGGAAGAATTGTTAGCAGAGGCAATGCTGGCTTTTTATGTGTTAATAGCAGAGGGGTTCATAGGTTCAGTAATTAAAGAGGCTCTGTCACCAGATTTTGCAACCCCTATCTGCTATTGCAGCAGATCGGCGCTGCAATGTAGATTACAGTAACCGTTTTTATTTTAAAAAAACGAGCATTTTTGACCAAGTTATGACCATTTTTGTAGTTATGCAAATGAGGCTTGCAAAAGTCCAAGTGGGTGTGTTTAAAAGTAAAAGTCCAAGTGGGTGTGCAGCAGCATCAGCGTTTGCAGGTAAGATCGACTTACCTGCAAACGCTGATGCTGCTGCAGAATCAACTGTAGCCTCTGGTGCCGATGTGGCCGTCACGATGCAGGACCTGTGAGTGACGTCACAGATCTGCACTGCCACAAGCTGGGCGTTCTGAAGAGAAGAGGATGTTACTTCTCATCAGAGCGCCCAGCTAGTAAAAGTATTAAAAACGCCCCGATGTACGCACATAATACACGCCCACTTGGACTTTTACTTTTAAACACACCCACTTGGACTTTTGCAAGCCTCATTTGCATAACTACAAAAATGGTCATAACTTGGCCAAAAATGCTCGTTTTTTAAAAATAAAAACGTTACTGTAATCTACATTGCAGCGCCTATCTGCTGCAATAGCAGATAGGGGTTGCAAAATCTGGTGACAGAGCCTCTTTAAGGCCTGTTCAGATTTATCTGCCAGGGACATATGACAATATGCCTTGTAGGGGTCCTGGTGCTGGCAGAAGATCTCCGCGGGATGCTCTGTCGGATAGCAAGTCTACGGTATTGCCTTTAAGCCCTTGCCGCCGCTGCCATTTCTCCTTTTTTTTTTCTACCTGCATTCTTAAAGCCGTAACTCTTTTTTTAAAATTATTATTATTTTTCCCCTCGATACAGCTGTATGAGGGCTTGTTTTTTGCAGGACGAGTTGTAGTTTTTCATGGCATTATTTATTGTACCATATAGTGTGCTGGGAACTGCAAAAAAATTTCTCTGGGTGGAATGGGGAAAAAAACAGCGATTCCTTTCCTCCATTATTTTTGGAGTTTTGTTTTTACAGCATTAAGCATGCGGTAAATATAATGTGTTAACTATACTTTCTGTAGGTCAATGTGAATAAGGCTATACCAAATTTCTAGTGGTCGTGTTTTTTTTTGTTTTTTTTTCGATGGAACTGTTAGGCCTAGTTTATCGTTTTTTTGCAGGCAGAAAAATAATCTGCCTCAGGATTCTTCAAGCTGACAAATGTATTGTCTGTCCAATCCCTGAACCTTATGTCATATCTAAATGAGTTGTTCCAGTGATTAATATTGCCTTTTTTTTTGGTCTTCAGCTCTGCTCTAGTAGAAGAGCCTGAAGAGGAAAAAGTTCCCAAAAAAACCTACACTTGGAACACAAAAGAAGAAGCCAAACAAGCGTTTAAAGAACTCCTGAAAGAAAAGGTAATCGAAACGATCTCCGTACTAGATTGGCTTTTATTTTTTTGAAAGCAAAATTTAATTCTATAAATATGATGTTCAGCTAGTAACGTTCTCCTTTTCCTCCAGCGCGTGCCGTCCAATGCATCCTGGGAGCAAGCCATGAAAATGATCATTAATGATCCCAGATACAGGTAATTTTAATACAGAAGTTGTCAATTTCTTTCTAGTCAGATCATTGATCGCGTATAGGTCACTGTGTCATTTCCCTCATTTAGTCTTTTTCTCTATAGCGCCCTGGCTAAGCTAAGTGAGAAAAAACAAGCCTTTAACGCTTACAAAGTTCAGACTGAAAAAGAAGAGAAAGAGGAGGCCAGGCTGAAATATAAGGAGGCAAAAGAGGCTTACCAGAGGTTCTTAGAAAATCACGACCGGATGACCTCCACCACCCGATACAAGTAAGCTTGAACCAAATAAAATCGTTTTGTTTGCGGCACGTTGAAATGCATAATGTAATCCCATTGTTTTATTCTCTCTTCTATCTACCAGAAAAGCGGAACAGATGTTCACAGAGTTAGATGTCTGGAATGCAATTTCTGAACGTGATCGCCTTGAGATTTATGAAGACGTCTTGTTCTATCTAGCAAAGAAAGA
Organism: Rhinoderma darwinii; assembly: GCF_050947455.1. Taxonomy (NCBI): domain Eukaryota; kingdom Metazoa; phylum Chordata; class Amphibia; order Anura; family Rhinodermatidae; genus Rhinoderma; species Rhinoderma darwinii. The sequence continues at coordinate 22,034,728 of NC_134692.1, read as the reverse complement.
GAAGGTAACATGAGATTATCACGCACTGTTGAATTGTTTTGTTCTGTAGTACTCTGCAGTTCTTTTCCTAAAGTGTTCTTAGGACCCCAGTTCACACTTTGCAGTTTTTTTTCTGTGTAATTTAGGAGTGCAGCTTATAGGTAGTTATTTAAAAGTTTCATGAATTTCCTTTTTTTTTTTTTTTTTTTGGTTCCAATTTTCTTGGGTGTTTTTGCAAATAGAAAAAAAAATATTAAAGAGGACCTGTCACTAGTTTAGTAATGCCCCATCTCCTAGCTAATCTAATAGGCGCTGTCACGCTGATAATGCTAGTAAAAATTGTGTCCCAAAACGTTTATTTTAAAAGTTATGAGTTGTTTTTTTTTTAAATATGCAAATGAGGCTTTACTAGACAAGTGGGTGTCAACACCAGCGATTTCTCCTGAGGTGCAGCCTCCTCACAGCCTCTGACGCCGTCCTATCTGCATGAAGCTGCTTCACACTGTGTGAGAGACAGAGGCTGGAGGGAAGGGGGATCACTTCAAATAGCCATATCTCCGGCTGTGGACCACCTAGAACAGCGGTTCATATGAAAGAGGAGATTCTAATCTTTCATGTGACACCAGGATCGCAGTTCTAGCTGTGAAACAACCGAAGATATCACCAGTTGAATACAGTCGGGAATGGAAGCTGTATACTATATGATCACACTGTATGCTCATTGGACAGCGTCCTACAGAAAACATTACACCGCCCTGAGTGAAAAGAATTAATTTGGCAAGTATAGCCAAATGAAATGAACATATTTAGAAAAATGCTCGTAACTTTACAAATCGTATTTGAAAACAAATCACACTAGTTATCAGCATAATAGCACCTATTAGATTAGTTAGGAGATAGGGAATTAATAAACTAGTGACAGATCCTCTTTAACCCCTTAGTGACCGGCCTATTTTAGACCTTAATGACCAAGCCATTTTTTAAGTTTCTCCATCGTCTCATTCCAAGAGCTATAAAGTTTTTATTTTTGCGTCGACATAGCTGTATAAGGTCTTGTTTTTTGCGGGACAAGTTGTATTTTTTTAATAGCACCATTTTGGGGTACATATAATTTATTGATTTAACTTTTATTAACTTTTATTTGGGGGGAAATAGAAAAATCCCTGAAATTTCGCCACTCTTTTTCGCGTCTTAAATCTACGCCGTTTACCATGTGATATAAATAACTTTATTCAGCGGGTTGTTACGATTGCAACGATACCAAATTTGTATAGTTTTTGTATGTTTTACTACTTTTACACAGTAAAAACGCTTTTTTTTTTTCAAAATTATTTGTTTTTTTGTCTCCATATTTGAAGAGCCGTAAAGTTTTTATTTTTTCGCCGATGCGGTCGTATGAGGGCTTTTTTTTGCGGGAAGACTTGTAGTTTTTATTGGTACCATTTTGGAGTAGATACGACTTTTTGATCACTTTTTATCACATTTTTTTAAAGTCAGTATTCACAGAAAACAGCAATTTTTCCATAGTTTTTTATTAAATTTTTTTACGGCGTTCACCGTGCGGGTTAAATAATGTAATAGATTTATAGTCGGGGTCTTTACGGACGCGGCGATACCAAATATGTGTAACTTTTTAACTTTATTTTGTTTTTTTAATAGTAAAGCATTTTGTAAGGGGAAAAGCTGGGTTTTTAATTTTTTTTCACATTTTTTTTAAAATTAACTTTATTAAACTTTTTTTTCACTATTTACTAGTCCCATTAGGGGACTATAATATGCGATTCTGCGATCGCATTTATAATACACTGCAATACTTTTGTATTGCAGTGTATTACTGCCTGTCCGTTTAACACGGACAGGCATCTGCTAGGTCATGCCTGCGGCATGATCTAACAGGCATTCGCTCCAGGCAGACCTGGGGGCCTTTATTAGACCCCTGGCTGCCATTGGAGACACAGACACTCGGCGATCGTATCGCCGGGTGTCGGTGGGGGAGAGAGGGAGCTCCCTCGCTCTCTGCAAAACCACTCAGATGCGGTGCTCGCTATTGTGCACCGCATCTGAGGGGTTAAACAGGTGAGATCGATACTAATATCGATCTCACCCGGCAGAGCAGGGACGCTCCCAGCCCTCAGCTGCCTCTAGCAGCTGAGAGCAGGGAGATCTGACAGCTCCCTGCTCTGTAAACGTATTCCGATGCCGCGACGTAAAAAGTCTATGGCATCGGAATAAGGCCCGTTAGTGACCGATGTAGAAACACGATGGGCCGGTCACTAACGGGTTAAACATGAAAGGGAACACGTTGATTTCCTTCTTGACTGTGTTTTAGGGACTTGTTGTTGCAACCACCATCTATTCAGCTCTGCTGGCCTAAGACCTATAGCTTCTGTCATGTATAATGTAGATAGTGAGTTATTAAAGGGGTTATCCAGGTTCTTTGTTGTGGCTGTAAATGAGATACATTACCAAAAAAAGGCAGTACCAACATATCCTTTTTCCGGCGGCACTTCCGGTGATTGTTAACATGCACAAAACATGTGACCGCTGCAGCCTATCCGAGGGCTCAGGGCTGACTAATCACATTTCTGGCATTATGGCAGAAACAGAATATATGATCAGCTGCAGCAGTCAAATGCCATGCGCATGTAAGAGATCATTGGGAGTACGGCTTCTTTTGTTTATCATATTTTCAGCCATTAGAAAAAAAAAATTCAGGACCCGGATAACCCCTTTATTAAACTTTTTTTGTTTTTTTTTTTTGTCTAGAACATTTTAACTCCTAAAATTCTGTTTTTTTTAGGTCTTAAACATTAAACAATCAGTAGTATTTTATATATATATATGTATAAAAGGCTCTTTGTTGTGCAATAAGTGTAATTACGAAGTCTTTTTACAGTTACAGCTGTAATACATGTAGCTTTAGCGCCCTCATCCCATGACTACACATTTGTGCACTGGTTTAGCCTTGTCCATATGGTGATTTGTAACTACATCAATTTCCGCATCCTGGATAGTGACAGTCATCTGTGTGTGTAAAAACATGTTTCTGAGCTTACAATAATCAGTTAAACATTGATGTAGGATGGACATTTGGGTTCAAGCAATGTCCCTATGATAACATTAAAACACCATAGCACAAAACAGTGTGGAAGAAAAGCTGAAGGCTTTTGACCAGTAACGTCAAGTACTGGTAAGTCGGCTTTTAACTTTATTTCTTGTTAATGTGATCGGGAGACGTAACGCCATTGGTGTATGGGCCCTTGCCACTGGAAAGCGACACTAGGTAGGAAAATGTGTTGCCTCCACCCAGGCAGGCCTTATCCTACCCACAGAGACAGAGCTGTTATAGCCTAGTGTCCATGAGAAAAGTGCATCACCTGCTTCTCCGGTCTTCTGCGTTGGTTTTAAAATAAATAAATAATTTCTTTAGGTTCAGGGTGGATTGTCAGAATGGTCGACAGCCTAGTCCCCCCCCCCCCCCCCCCCCCCCACACACCCAAGGGTACCAGGCAGTCGCCTAACCCTCCTTTTCTGCGTTTGCAGGTGGCATGTCTATGCCGGTACCCCCACTATATGTGCAAGGTTAACGTAGAGATGACCCTGCATGCATCCAAAGATGTCAGAGCGTGAATGAGGCGACATCCCATTTCCCCCAGCCCCACTACCCCACGGGCCATGTAATTTTGTCCTTTACTCCCAGACTGCATGAGGTGAGATCTTCTTGTGCTGGGGAGTGCCATTGCCTGCAGGACTTCGCTTATTTCCACGGTTGGTGTGCCCCCACGCTGGCCTTTTAGGAAACTGGATGCTTCCTGGGGAGAAGTGCTCTTTCTGGCGGACAGCAGCGCTGACCGCCGTGATCTGTAGGTAGGGCCCTCTTAATAAAGCCCCCTGGCTTCTCTGCATGCGAGGCTACAGCTTGCACAGGCAGCTTCCCCATCCTTTTGCCTCCTGGTCATCTGCCTCTTCTTGGCCTATCGGTCGATTTGTCTGCTGTGCTAGCTGCTGAGGAGGCAGGTTCTGGCCTCGGCAGAGGCTCCTAAGATATTCAATTAATTGCCTTCCCGTTCAGGCTCGCTACTGCTCCCAATGTCTTCACCAAGGTCCTGGAGACTCATGGCACTTCCCTGCGACTGGGGAGTTGCTGTTATCCCTTACCTGAACGACCTCTTGGTGAAGGCCGCCTGTCGGAGAAGATATTTCCAGTTCTAGGATCAATCCTGTACGTTTTGAAGAGATTTGGATGGATCCTCAACTAGAAGGTTCTTCTCCCAGTGGACGACATCATGGCCATGCAGGCCGGGGTTGCTCTACTTCACCAGGGGGCTCCAGTTTACATTTCTATACTGCATGCGAGTGCTGGACAAGATGGTGTGGGCCTTCGAGGCTATACCCAATGCCAATTTATACAAGAGTCCTTTACATAGGACTATCCTCATGCGCTGAAACAAATCCCAGGACTCCCTGGAGAAGTCAAACCCCCTGCCTCTCTAGATGCTTGTCATCTCGACAGATGGCTACTTTTTCTCCTGGGGGGCAGTGTTCGGCCTTCTTATGGCGCATGGTCCTAGGATAAAGCGCTGCTGCAGATCAACCTTCTAGAATTCAGGGCCATCTTCCTGGCACCATGCCACCGGACACCTTCTACAGGGTCATCCGAGCCAAGACCAACCATTTCTTCACGGTAGTTACCTGGCAACATAGGAGTCATCCTCTTAGATACCGACTTCATCAGGGGAAATGGTCGCTTCATCCAGAGATCTTTTTTCCCCAGATCTGCCAGAGGTGGGGCATTCCAGCTGTCGACCTCTTTGCTTCTCGTCTCAAACACAAGGTTCCAGCCCACATAGCTGGAACCTTGGGAATGGTATTCTCCGCTATATATCTTCCACTTCTGCCCAGAGCTCTACAGTGTGTCAAGGCAGAGTGCATTACAGCCATCCTGGTGGCCAGACTACTTACCGGCCTGCTACGCCGACTTTGTCAATCTACTTGCCGATGCCCCATAGCGCCTTCTGCCGATTCTGCTGTTTTTCTGAGCACGTCATCCAGACTGTATTAAAGGCCAGAAAGCCTCAGAAATTGTATGTGAAGTGCTGGTTTCCGTTTGGGAGAGCACCGCTGTATCCATCACTTGGTGTTCTCCACCGCTAGGACTCTGTCTTTCCTGCAGTCTGGTTTGGATCAAGGCCTGAACCTGGCATCCTTTAAGGGCGCTGTATTTGCTCTCTATCTTTTAGTGAACGCTGACTTTCCATTCCCAGGTAAAGACCCCCTTGCAGGGTGTGGCTCATGTGGTCCCTCCTTTTCGGCATATGTCTGAACACTGAGATCTCAACCTGGTTCTGGGTGTGCTCTCCAGACCTACCCTTTCAAGCCATAACGGGATATCTTGCTCTTGTTTTCATTCCTGGAAGGTGGCCTTCCTTGGCAGCGCTATCCTGTCTCCCTTCCCGGTGATCCACAGGGATAAGATCGTTTCCCGCTCATCTTTTCTCCAGATGGTGGTCCTTGCCTTCCACATCAACTAGGACATTTTATTCCTTTCTGTCTTTCCTTGTCCCACCCATTTTCATTTTCATGATGTGGTAAGACTGGTTCGCATCTACCTTTTGGAGACTGAATTCTTGCAGGCGCTCTGACCCTTTTTCTGAGTCATGAGGGGCCGCACAAGGGTTTGTGATTCTATCCGTTCTTTTGGGGTTCACACTCACTCCACGTTCTATAGCAACATCTTGGGCGGTGCGACAACAAACTTCAATCTCAGATTTGCCAGGCTGCTCCTTGGGCTTTCGGTGCATACCGTCACAAAGTTCTACAAAGTACTCCGGCCTCCTCCAATGCCAGCCTGGGTCACAAGGTATTCCAAGCTGCTGTGCGTTAGGCAGGTTGCACTGTAGATTTCTTCTTTTGCCCAGCCTTTCAGACTGCTTTAGGATGTCACATGGTGCTGTGTCCCTCCGATGACCTTTAACAAGAAAATTGGATTTTTGTACCCTCCGTAAAATCTTTCCCATTTTAAATTCATTTAGAGACACCGATCCTGCCTTTTTTTTTTTTTCTTTTTCTTCTTTCCCTTCTTCGGTGATGTTGACTGGCTATACATTTAAGATAGCTGACGGCTATTCCTCCCAATTCTGCCACAAACATGCACACTTGACATGGCCCTGCATGTGTTTTCAATAGGGAGAAGGGTGGAAGCCACTGCCAGACTCCTCTGACGGCGGCTTTTCTCCAAACAAAAGGATCGGGTGTCTTGGAGTTCAACATCCTCGTCATCACCCCCCCCCCCCCCCCCCCCTCGACATCTGCCGCCGGACGACACCATACGCATTAGATATTTGGCTGGTCCCAACGAAATTGGCGGATTTGTCTGACCGTCATCTAATGTGCATGGCCAGCTTTTGGTTCTGGATGTTGGTTTTAGGGATGTCACAATACCAGAATTTGGACTTCGATACCGATACTTCGTGTAGTATTGCGATTTCGATACCAAAACGATACTTTGCCAACAGTAATAAAAAAATGTAAAAAAAGTTCTTCCATTTTCTGATGTGAGGCACAAGGTTTCTCAGTCATAATGGGTTAATGTGTGAGGTACATGATGGGGTTAATTACTATTGATGTGAGGCACATGGAGGTTTAATTCATCATCACACCTCATGCCTCACAATAAGTGATAGAAAGCAGTTTTTTGTTTTTTTTTTACAGCGTACACATCCTAAATGACGCAAAAAAATTGTTGTGCAGGTTATTACGGCCGCGCCAATATGAATGTGTATTTTATGCATTGAGACTTATTTTAATGTTTATTGTAAAAAAGGTGTCTGTGTATTTTTTATTTAATATTACTGTGTTTTTACTTTATTTTTAAACTTTAATGTACTGTCAGATATATGCCAGTACATTAGTACACAGGCAGTTGTTACGTCATACCGAAGTATGCCCTAACAGGAAATCTGGTCAGACAGCACTGGGGTCCTTCAATGGACCCTGGGCTGCCCGCCCATATATTATGGTATGTCCCACGATCGCGTATCAGGAATTCCATGTGACGCGATCCAAAGGGGCATCCCCCTTCTCATTTACCTCTGAATGCTGCGGTGGCGGTCAGCTTTGATCGCAGCATTCAGGGGAATAGCGGCGGAGATGAGAGGTTTCTCTGATCTCCGCCAGCGGGGCTGCGGCTGTGTAATACGGCTGTTGCCCCGCTCCTGACATTAAGTGCGTCCAGCATGAGGTGATGTGGACGGCGCTGCACTAATGAGCGGCGGTTCAGGCACTGAAGACAGAACATGGGGCTGTTTTGCAGTGCGCCCGCCATGTTCTGTCTTCAGTGCCGGCGCTCATTAGTGCAGCGCCGGCCGCATCACCTCATGCTGACGGCGCGCACATGACTCAGGAGCGGGACAATGACCGTATTACACAGCCGCAGCCCCGCTCTCATACATTCATGGGTTACTATACTGAGCTGTGCGGTCGCACAGCTTAGTATCGAAATACATGAAATAATGGTATTGAATTGTTTGGGGGTGCACGGTATCGAAACAGTATCCAAGTTTCGATGCATTGTGCATCCCTAGTTGGTTCTGATTGTTAATGTTCTCCTAGGACCATAGATGTCCCGCTCCTCTTTCTCCTCTAGTTGTTGTTTTTTTTGTGTTTTTTTAAACAAACTGACGAGTGCAGTGTTTGTGGGACGAGTATGGTCTGCCTGGGTGGGGCCAACACTTTTTCCTATGTAGTCTCAACCTCCTAGTGGCAAGGGCCTATACCCATGGTGCGGTCTCGCAATAAATTCAACGAGAAAGGGATTTTACGATGCATACAAACATCCAATTTTTTTCATGTATATTTCTTCATGCCAATTATTGACCGTATTTACACTACCTGGAGCGTAATTGGTTTTTGGTGTTTAAAGAGGAACAATTATTGCATCTACTGCTTGTTTTGTTAGGCCGTGCCCGTAATCACGGCCCGCAATTGCGGCCACCGACTGCCGCGTCCCGCATTTTCAGCCCATTCTCCCAAAACATGTTCTATCTTTTTCGGTGTAGTTCTACGGCACGGACGCGATACGGAAAGGTGTCCACGGCCAATAGAACAGAATGGGCCCGTAATTGTGGACCGCATTACGGTAATGTGCATGGGGCCTAAGTATTTGGTCTACAAAGTAGAACATGTGCAGCCCAGTCGAGAGGAAGATGTCAGCAGGGCCCAGTATAGTTATGATTCACTAACTTCAATGACATTATAATTATTCTAGCATCGTCCTCTTCCTTATTTTCCATTTAATAATCTGCCTCAGGGTAAGTTTGTTCCCTCTCCTGGATGAACACATTTTTGGCACACAACGTTTGTGCTTTATCAAAATGTACAATCCTACAAATGTATTAGTAAGACCACTCAATGACACGAACATTTCGGTGTTGGAATGTGTCGGCTGTCGTTACCTTTTTTATAATAGGATTTTTAGCAATGGATTTGTTGTGTGGATGTATCAAAATCGCGGAACAAGTGACATTCAGCAAGCCGTGTTTAGAGCTTTTTACTTAGACTTAATAGAAGTGAAGGCGGGAAATACATCTTTTCTTGCGTGTTGGCATGTCACACATGTCAAAAAAACATCTATCCAATGACCATGTTTGTAATCTCGTGTTCCAGAAATTCCTTGTGACTTTTAGGGCCTGTTCACATGGAGTATTTTGAATAGCTTTTTGGAGTGGAAACCGCTCCGCAAAAACCGTCCAAAAATGCCTCCCATTGATTTCAATGGGAGGCGCTGGCGGCTTTCTTCCGCGAGCGGTAAAACCGCCTTGCGGGAGAAGGAAGGGACATGCCCTATGTTCGCACGTTTAAGCCTCTGACCTCCCATTAACATCAATGGGAGGCAGCGAGAGCGTATTTCGCTGAGTTTTTTTGCCTGCAGCACTCAATGGCCGCGGGCGAAAAACACGTAGAAAATCGCTGCACACATCGTGCAGGAGGAACAAAATCTGCCTCTGAATCGCAAACAGAATTTTGAGGCAGAAAATTCCTCCTGCAAAAACTGCTCCAGACGTTTTTTGCACAGTGGTTTGACAAACTCGTCAAAACACTCGTCGAGGCGTTTTTTTCCTCTTTCTGACATTGAAATGGGGTTTTGGAGGCGAAACAGCCTCAAGATGGGTCATGACGCTTCCTTTTACCCCAACGCGTTTTTTTTTTTACTTGCGGTAAAAAAACTCGTCCAACTCCCATTGAAATCAATGGGAGGCATTTTCGGGCGGTTTTTGAGGAGTTTTTCGGCGCGGTTTCCGCGTCAAAAAACTCGTCAAAAAACTCTGTGTGAACAGGGCCTTAGAGATCATTATATGAATGTACTTCTGCCACAAGGTATTAGATCTGCTACTGCAGTGTACACGGTTTGCTGTGTTGTTGCCAAGTATTTATTTTTTCCTCATTGTTTTTGGGTTTATCTTTATATTTTGCTACTTTGCAGGAACAAGCCAAGCAACTGAGGAAGAGAAACTGGGAGGCTTTAAAGAACATACTGGACAATATGGCAAATGTAACCTACAGCACCACCTGGTCAGAAGCTCAGCAGTATCTCATGGACAACCCTACGTTTGCTGAAGACGAAGAACTTCAGAGTGCGTAAAAAGATCATTATATTTAAAAAATGTTATTTGTTTTTCAAAAATAATAAGATACAAAAATAAATGCAGTGCACAAATCAAACCACAGTCATGCAGGAAAAATATAAACCCATTTACTAGAGAAAGCAGTTCACACAGTGTAGATTGGCTGCAAATTTTTGCATGCATTTTTTCAAAGCCAAAACCAGAGTTGGCTCCAGGAGAGCAGACGTATAAGGCCTTCCTTTTTTTGTATATATTTTTTTTTTTTTTTTAGGTTCTGTTCCTGGTTTTGGTTTAAAATACATTAATGCCAAATCTGCACTGTGTGAACAAGGCCTTACAAAGGAGAATTTGACAACCCGGTTTATCCAGTCATTAATAATTACAGCTTACAATTTCAAAATTCCCAAAGTACCCTTCAATAATTCTGTATTATACCTTTGTGTATATCTGAAAGGGGAAACCAGATCAATTATTAGTGGGCATCAGAGGTGTACAGACATAAAGCGATGCTATTTCATAAAGAATTTCTTAACATCTTGAGACATAAGTAGAAGGCAGTAAAGTCCGTCACTTCCCATCATGTAGATCACTCAGGAAGTCTGTTCAGGAATGGTGGGGGGGGCTGATTGTGTCCAGTTGTGGATGATACAGCGAGTGGCTGCTAGTAGTATAATATGATTCTTTAGGTGAATACCTCTCCTTGCCGGTCCGCTATCCCTTCAGCCATGCTTCATATAGTGAAAGAAGTCATTGAGATTCCAGGGGAGGGAAATATCCCAATTTTAATTTAGGGCGAGAGAGTTCCAGAAGAGCTGGGTGTTCTGATGAGAACAGATGCCAAAAATCGGTGAGGGGGATATTACATTTTGGACAAGCCATCTTTGTCAGGGTAGATGTCTTGTGCATCAATTTGAAGTAGGTCTTCCCCACCTTTTTAGTTTGATAGATTTGCGGACTACGTCGTCTCCCCCCACCCCTGCGATCTTTTTCCTCTATGTCCTTATCTGGTATTCTTGCATTCCATCGTTTATTGTCAGACAAATTAGGAAGTCTACGTAGGTAAATGTGTTTCTACGCGGGTTCATGTGTGTAAATGTTACGTTGTAGAACCAGCCTAGAGATCCATGACTAAGGTCTTATTCACACGAACGTGTTTAACGTCCGTGATACGCACGTGAAAATCACGCGCTTCGCACGGACCTATGTTACTCTATGGGGCCGTTCAGACATTCCGTGATTTTCACGCAGCGTGTGTCCACTGCGTAAAACTCACGACATGTCCTGTACTTGGGTGTTTTTCACGCATCACACACCCATTGAAGTCAATGGGTGAGTGAAAATCACGCGCAGCACGCGGAAGCACTTCTGTGTGTCGCGCGTGATTCGCGCAACAGTAGATCAAGAAATGAAGGGAAAAATAAAACCACTTCATTTCTTTTTCTAAACCTCAAAACCGCGTGTCATAAGGATGGCATATGCGTGAAAATCACGCAGCAAACACTGATCACACACGGAACTGCAACGCGCGCAAAACTCACACGTTCGTGTGAATAAGGCCTAATTCAGTAGGTGTTACATTTTGGATTTTGTTACGGGCTTCACGCATTGAATTGCAATGGATTAAATCCGTGGTGAAAATCTGCAGCATTTCCACAACAGATAAGACCGGCTGTGGAATAAACATTTTTCCGTATGTCTAAAATCCACTGTAAATTTTTGTATACTATAAGCGAGTGGAGTTTGTTAAAACAAATCGGCTACAGATTTCATTGGGAGCTGTGTAATGCTTTATTTCCCCTGCTGTGGCGCTGCTGGGATATTGAACACTAGCTGCTAGGACACTCCCACAGACTAAAGCTGATTGCTGGCGGCCCCAGTAGCGGACCACCCCGCGAACAGCTTGTAATCGGGTAAAACTCCTAACAAAGCGATTTTACATGAAGTGTTTTTTCTCTTTATGCATTTTACGTTTTTTTCCAGATATGGATAAAGAAGATGCCTTAATATGCTTTGAAGAGCATATTCGTGCTTTAGAAAAGGAAGAAGAGGAAGAAAAGCAAAAGACACTGCTGCGGGAAAGAAGGCGGCAGCGTAAAAACAGAGAATCTTTCCAGGTAAGGTAACACAGCTTGGTGTATTAACTCTCTTAAAATTGTTCTGACACCTTCATATAGATCATTTCTGTTTTAATCATGTGACCTTTTGACTTTAGATATTTTTGGATGAATTGCATGAACACGGTCAGTTGCATTCTATGTCTTCTTGGATGGAGTTGTATCCTACCGTTAGCTCTGACATACGCTTTGCCAACATGCTGGGTCAGCCAGGTAAGGAGGGTTAGTGCTTTTTCATATTTCTCATGTTTGTCTGTAAATTTAGCTTTGTCATCTATGGTTTTGTCTTCAGAAAGTGATGCAAAGTTGCATGTTGGCTTATTTTACAGGTTCAACAGCCCTAGATCTATTCAAATTTTATGTGGAGGGTCTCAAAGCTCGATATCACGACGAGAAGAAAATAATAAAAGATATATTGAGGGTAGGTATCGGTCTTACACTTGAAGTTAACCAACCAAGTGTTACCTAAAATGTGATTGTTGGATCAGTTGGGATTTCTGCCTGGTTGTCTGGCTGGTGATCCGTGATGATCAATGTATTCTTTGCAAAAATTTTCTTTTTTACAACTAGAGGATTATAACAGATTCTGCTAATTTTATAACTTGTATGAGTGGTTTAGCAAGACTGCAGAGTACGAAGAAAATATGCTCCAGCAACGTTACTTTATGGGGAATACGAGGATTTACTTAAACAGACCTGTCAGCAGAGCGGACGGTTCTCTTTAAGTGTCAGTGATATGGTTTTGACTTTTATACCAAGTTCTAGTAATGCTAGAACTGACTTTCCTGGGTATGATAGTTTTTTGTTTATCTTTTATTTTTTTTAAGTGGCTGCTTGCTGGTTGTCCAAATGCTGCATGTGTCTACTGAGCCACTGTTTGGGGACCACTGATCTATATAGATTAAACAGCCAGGTCTGAGACTGGTTAAAAAGGGTTTTATGGGCATTTTATATTGATATCTGATCGGAGAGGGTCTGACTCCTAGCACCCCCCAACGATCGGCTGACTGAAGGGGCAGTGGCGTTCTTAAGTGTCTACCAGTTACAATGCCATACGCTTCTGTAGCGGCGGTGCCTGGGTTTGCAGCACAGTCCCATTCATTTGAAGTGCAATCCCAGGCACAGCCACTACGGAAGCGTACATCACTTTGCCTGTAAATTAGGAAATGGCTTAGGCGACTAACAACGTGGTCCCATCAATCAGCTGATCAATTGGGGTGCCGGGAGTTGGTCCTCCACCGATCTGATATTGATGACCTATCCTAACCATAGGCCATCAATATAAAATGCCCGGACAACCCGTTTTAAACTTGATAAAGTGTGGTATGTTTTTTGTTTTTTTTTCATTTCTTTTGTTTTTTTGTAATGATATATGTAACCATATTATGTGTTTTTGTCTATTTCCTTAACTCCTATTTGCTTTCCAGGACAAAGGATTTGTGGTTGAGCTTCGTACAACATTTGAAGACTTTGTTATGGTTATCAGTTCAACAAAAAGGGCCACAACGTTAGACGCTGGCAATATCAAGCTTGCTTTTAATAGTGTAAGTCGCAATAGTTAATCTCAAGTACATTACATGTATATCTTTCACGTATTGCATGCTTGACATTCATGTAGATGTCTGACTATAGATTGCACATTTTCGTGTAGCAAATGTGTTTTATGATTGTACAAAATGCCTGTGTGCATATATTTTATATTGCTGGTATGGATCTATCTTTTAAAACCATGTAATCCTAATTGCCGTCATCAAGTACTTATTGTGATAGTACTTGCATAATGTAGAACTGCTCACAAATGTGATGTGCTTGTCTTGTAATTAAAGAGGCTCTATCACCAGATTATAAGTGACCTATCTCCTACATAATCTGATCGGCGCTGTAATGTAGGTGACAGTGGTTTTTATTTTGAAAAACGATCATATTTTTTTTTACCAAGTTATAAACAATTTTAGATTTATGATAATTAGTTTCTTAATGGACAACTGGGCGTGTTTTTACTTTTGACCAACTGGGTGTTGTACAGAGGAGTGTATGACGCTGACCAATCAGTGGCCAATCAGTGGCCAATCAGCGTCATACACTTCTCATTGTTCCAGCCCAGATTCTTTCACTGCACAATCACACTCTAACAATGGGCTGGAACAATGAGAAGTGTATAACGCTGATTGGTCACTGATTGGTCAGCGTCATACACTCCTCTGTACAACGCCCAGTTGGTCAAAAGTAAAAACACGCCCAGTTGTCTATTAAGAAATTAATTGGCATAAATCTAAAATTGCTCATAACTTGCTAAAAAAATTATCGTTTTTCAAAATAAAAACCACGGTTATCCACATTACAGTGGCGATCAGATTATGTAGGAGATAGGGCACTTATCTGGTGACAGAGCCTCTTTAACGTAATACAGATTTGCTTTTAGAGATCTACAAATGTACCAGATAAGTTGTTGCTGTATACTTTCTACCAATACAGCTTCTTTACAGTCCAAACTTTGCACCCTTGGTTTAATTTACATTTGCACATTGTTCACACCACTTAGGCTTCGTTTACATCTGCGTTGTGGCATCCGTTTTAGCGGTTCCGTTCAAATTTAAAAAAAACGGACAGACTGAATGCAACGGAAGGTAAAATATGTTTGTTTTTGACAGATCAGTTTACCGGATCACTCAAAAAAAAAAAACGGACTTCTTTCCGTTTGTCATCAGTTATACTCCGTTTTTAACGGATCCATTTTTATCTCTGCATCTTTCTTGCTTTCATTTTTAGTCTGCACACGTGCAGAAGAAAAACGGATCTGTTAAACGTAATGCATAAGGGCCTGTTCACATCACCGTTCACTTTCCGTTCCGGGGTTCCGTCTGAGGTTTCCGTCGGGTGAATCCCGCAACGGAAAGTGAAACCACAGCTTCCGTTTCAATCACCATTGATCTCAATGGTGACGGAAACCTCTCTAATGGTTTCCGTTCGTCACCATTCCGGCAGGTTTCCGGTTTTCAGACAGAATCAATAGCGCAGGACACTACGGTATTTCTTCTGTCAAAAAAAAAACCAAACCCGACGGCACGGAGCCTAACTGAGCACAACTGATGCAAGAATAAAACCCATTGAAATCAATGGGTTTTTTGACGGAGTCGTTCACTTCCGTTTGTGCGCTCCTTTGTCTGATTACGCTAGAACAGAAGCCACAACGCAAATGTGAATGCAGCCTTACAGTTGTCAGTCTAAAATTGATGACTGAACAGTCTGTTGCGATCTTGAGACACTATGTAAATCAAATTTGTAAAGCAGAGCTGTGACGTGTATAGCAAATTTTGATTTTTTTACAAATAAAAGCTTACCTGAATGTCCTGCTTCTGATTAACTGCTGCTTACCTGTCATCAACCACTTTTCATACACAATGGAGAGAGATTTATAAAATAGAAAATTAGTTTTTTAGGTTTACATTTTTTTTACATTTTTTTTAATTCTAGATCGATTTGCTTTTAGCTTATAATTGTCCGTTCATGTCACGTTCTGATTTTATTTATTGGGTTTGTAGCTCTTGGAAAAGGCAGAGGCCCGGGAACGAGAGCGTGAAAAAGAAGAGGCACGAAAAATGAAAAGAAAGGAATCTGCTTTCAAG
This sequence comes from Rhinoderma darwinii, assembly GCF_050947455.1. Classification (NCBI taxonomy): domain Eukaryota; kingdom Metazoa; phylum Chordata; class Amphibia; order Anura; family Rhinodermatidae; genus Rhinoderma; species Rhinoderma darwinii. The sequence goes on along the minus strand of NC_134692.1, from coordinate 22,019,386 downwards.
AGCATGCTAAAACAAGCGGCACCTCCTATTGAAGTGGATTCTGCTTGGGAAGAGGTTGGTATTTGCAAAGAAGACGTCTGCCTTGTCTTATTGTTTCATCACTGTTCCATTCTCCATGCTTTTGCCTGTATAAGATTTCCAAAGATTCTGCACCTTAAGTCCTGCCAAGGCTCCTTGTCTAATGGTTCTTTTTCACGGCCCGACGTGGGTCGTGTAAACGAGCGCCAATCGAGGAGACAACTTGTTCATAAGCGCCAGCTTGTTTTTTCACAAGGAGCTATGTATGGGGACGAGCGCTTATTACTAATATCGCTTGTCCCCATACACTTCTATCAAGTCGGAGACGAGCTGCCGACAACGATAATCTTTTCGGCTGCACAAAGTATACAATCAGCCGATTAACGAGCGTTCACTCTTTCATCGGCTGATCGTTGCCCTGTCTACACAAAGCAATGATCGGGAAAGAGCGTTTTGTCAATGCTCGTTTGCCTGATAATTGGTCCGTGTAAAAGGGCCATAAGGGTTCTATTAAACAGGCCGACATTTTTCGTGATCGATCATTTGGCGAGTAGTTTGCGTTTGAAAGACTGTATTACACAACAATTGCGTAAGATTTTTGCTGTTTAGGCATCGCTGTAATCGTTACTCGTTGGCCCATACCTCAATTACACACACAGATTATTGAGTTTATAGATGGTTTGCAAAGAACCGTAGGTGTGACAATAGCTCCAAATCTGTCAATCCTCTTTCATTTGCGAACGACTGGAAGATTTCTGATTAGACGAGGGGATGTGGCAGCAGCGAACGATAATCTTTCATTCAGATGTGGCAGATCCACGGATACCCAACGAATTATCGATCGTTGTACGTTATTACATGTGGCGATTATCTCCTACATTCCAGCGATTGATGACACCCTTAGCTCAAGGCAAAATTGTCTCTGAACTCAGGGCTTAAATGGCTAAGTAGTGGAACCTTTCCAAAAGTTAGTTTTCTTTGCTCCCCTCTAATGAAATAAGTTCCTATTTTAGTTAATAAATATCCGGCCACCAATACCCTTTTCATGTGTCTCTTAGTCTTTTTTATTTTCTTAGCTGAATGTGTTTTTCACCTTTCTTTTCTTCCAGGTGCGGGAGAGGTTCATTAAGGAGCCAGCGTTTGAAGACATCACACTGGAATCTGAGCGGAAGCGGATATATAAAGATTTTGTGCATGCTCTTGAGGTATATATTTTTTTCTATTCTTTGATATGAATTGTTTGTCACTGCAGAGAAAATATTAGGATTTGTATTACTTGCAGCATTTACTAGCTAATTCTATGCACTCTAAATATCCAATCTGCATAAAGATATCCATATAAATGTGTTTTTACAAAAATCTGGTTAATATGGCACTAAGCGATAAAGGTGGAGGTTTAAGTCATGTCAAGCCTATCCTTTCCCTACCCTCAGTTCAGTGTTGATTCTGCCTCAATCACAATACCAAAGTGATCTAACGCAGATTGGCTGATAAATTGCCAGGCAGCACATTAATAATTAGAAAGCATATGAGCTGTAAATCCGTGTATGCCTAGCAGACTCACACGACTGGCCTGTTCTGCTCAAGGCCGGATTGTTGCCGCACCGACCGCAGAAAATTATATCTCCGGGTGCACAAATAGTCAGGTTTGTTTCTTTTGTTTTACTGTAGATAGCAAAAGCACAGTGATTGCTTATTTTTGGCATTTGTCTCCATTGTGACGCTTTATTCGTACTTTGCACATTTGAAAATGTTTTTACAGTGTTTTCTTACATGTTTCTCTTACAGCATGAATGTCAGCATCATCATTCGAAAAACAAAAAGCACTCGAAGAAATCTAAAAAACACCACCGTAAGAGATCTCGCTCACGTTCGGTTGGTACTATTCTAATAAACTTGCACATCAGATTATGCATAAACATGTTGATTAATATATGGATAAAGTGCTCCCAATGCATTCATATGTAGCAGAGTCCTTTAGTAGAACATCTAAATGCATTTTTTCCATAACTATTTAGCCTATGTTCACACGCATTCCCCCCCCCCCCCCCTGTATGTTATGGGTATATGTTTTAAAATGCTCCCGATTTTATACCCCAAAGATATTCATGGTGTATAATGGCTCCCAACATATGCCAAGGGTGTCCTTTTGGCAATTTTTTAGGTAGTATGTGTTGTGTAGTTTTATATTGTTCTTTTTTAGTCTACTGTGACTTTCAATACAGGGGGATCCGGCAAAAAATAACAAAAGTATATCCGTGTTATACAGGAGCTTTATGTAACTGTATTGCGTACATTGGGTCATATTTTTGCCATACAAGCCGCAAGCTATTCCCGACACATATGCCAAACATACAAAAAAAGAAAACGTCGCAGTAAGCAGCACCTTATCAGAATGTTTGTGTTTTGGATGTTTTTTCTCCAAAGAATAGTTGTACAGATTGTTCCATACAGAGGGACCCTAGTTTTTGGCTTTTTTATTAAAAGGTGTTAATTGTTGTTTTTTAGGGATCGGAATCGGAGGAAGAGGAGGAAAACCACACAAAAAAGAAAAGACAGCGATCGGACTCTCGTTCGGGTTCTGAACATTCCACTAGTGGAGAGTCAGGTAAATTCTCTCTTTGCGTATGAAGACGGTTGCAGTTCTCCTTTACACTGGATTCTAGTCTTAGAATAGTGGGGTGTGAGTAGATGGATGTAGAACCTCAGTCCCTTATTTACAGGATTGTGTACTTTGTGTTGATTTTCTGTACACTATATTGATTTACTGTTATGCACAAAAATGACATTTTCCATAATCCGCTTTTTGCAGAAAAAAGCTATAAAAAGGCAAAAAAGCACAAGAAAAAGAGCAAAAAAAGAAGACACAAGTCTGTAAGTAAATATAAATATATAGGGGTTTTTTTAGAAAATTATAGCCATTTAAGTGTTTTCCATTTCAGTTCTATTTAGGTGTGTGCGCTGCATATGTAGTTTGGTTAGTTGAATAATTTCTACATAAAAATCACCAATATAAGATCTAGACCTCTACTGCCAGGGGCACAAGTGAGGTCCAGTGTCATTGCTACCAGTTACCAGATGCAGGGCTTACACGGAAAGCTTATTGAAATTCAGGCTCACAGAGTTCTTCTTCTTGTTCCATCGAAGAACTATTCAGTCATCCCTCTCCATCCTGAAATGGCTCATAACATAGAACAGCAGTTTGTTTCCAATTCGATAAAGTATTCATACAGTGTGCAATTTGTTCTATATTAATACATTTCTATCAATACTTTATTTTAACAACCTTGTCTATCCTATCAGAATTCTCCAGAATCCGAAGTAGAGAGAGACAGAGAAAGAGAGAAAAAAGACAGAGACCGAGAACGAGAAAGGGACAAAGAAAATGACAAAGAGCGATCCAGACAAAAAACAGAATCAAAACAGAAATCTCCGAAAAGGAAACCAGTGAGAGACTCTGTAAGTGCAGCACGTTTATAAAGGGAATGATTTTGATATATATAGATAGATAAATATACAGCACACTGCGAACACTAATGCCACCTAAGCCACTAAATATAAATAAATATGCATTACTGCTAAATCTACTTACAATAGGGAGGTTCTTAGCGCAGATTTTGATCAAAAAGTGTGAGCCCTCCTGACAAGGCAACCTCTATGAGGTGGGAACCTGCGCTGCACATACACCCAGAACTGGGACTAAGCCGGCATATATACCTGGGATGGTAGGAAAGAGCATTAAACTAATTAATGTCACCCAGGGCAGATAGATAAATATAGATTGGTGTAAATAAATATATATATATCGATCTCTGTGACCTTATGTTAACTAAAGTAGATCACAGCTATGGTCTTATTAGATATGGTTAAAAAAAAAAATAATTACTGTCCGTTACACACACAGGCTTAAAGGGTTTCCTGAAATCCAAAATTCCAGAAAACCCCTTTAGGCTACATGCATGAGTTGTATATTTTGCTTCTAAAAATACGCAGCGAAACCGCAAGCGGTGTTTTTTTTTTACGTTTTGCTGCTTAAATCGCGGTGTTTTCATGTTGTGCTGGATAAATTGACATTCTGTGGTTTCGAACATACGCAACGCAATTCAATTTAAGTCCTGAAAAATACTGCAGCGTTGAATGAGTTTCCCCGGAATCTCATTGCCTATGCCGTTACTGTATTACGCTGGGGATTTGCCGCACGCGAATATGCGCGGCAAGAACGCACGTAATGCGTATTGCGGGAATTAACCCTTAATGTGCTGGATGTTACGAAACCAATATCTTTAATGTACGAACAAAATTAAAGGTCTCTGCCGCGGCCTGCTGCTACACCCACTGCTGGCCTTCCAGGTAGAGACTTCCTGTTAATTAACGTGTAACGTCATGTGACTATGGTAGTCGAGCATGGCACAGCCCTGTGGAGGAAGCAAGTCAGGATGATGCCATCCGTTATTAAGCGGTTTATTTTAGCTATGAACACTGGTTTATCTGTAATAACCGGAAGAAACCTCTGTCAAAAGGAAATAAACTGACTGTTACTCTAAGGTCTTGTTCACACACTGCATATTCTGCATGGATTTTTATTAATCAGGAACAGAAGAAATATATAAAGGAAATCGTCTCCTCTCCTAGATCCAGCTCTGGTTTTGACTTAAAAAATACATGCAAAATCTGAAGCAAATCTGCACTGTCAAGGCCTAATTGTTTTAATTTTCTTGTTTTGCAGGGTAACTGGGACACATCTGGAAGCGAATTAAGTGAAGGAGAGCTAGAAAAACGTAGACGAACCCTCTTGGAGCAACTGGACGACGATCAATAGGAACTCATTACCAAATATGTTTACAATAAAATGTGACAAATGCCTAATTCTTAGTTTCTAGCAGGGAATCGTTCAACCTTTCATGAATTTAAACGGCTGCTCTCTGTACAAATAATTATCTCCATTGGAGAATGTGCTCAGCGGTTGGAACGGAGTTGTAAATTTCTTCTTTTTTTTTTTTTCCTTCCCTTTTACTTGCCTTAAGTACCCAATAACAGAATGAAACCACCTGATTCTCTGTAAACCATTAAATTGACCTTGTTTGGATAATATCTATTTATCCCCATTGACTCTGGGAGGGCAGGGTGGGGGGACTGAACTGTAATTCTGGTTTAAACAGAATCCTATTTTTTTATATTCCTTTTTCTTTGCAGCCTTTCCTCCAGTGATTATTCTGTGGTAAACATTCGTCTGACTGGGCTATTTTTGTACATTTTTATGAAGTATTAAAGCCTTGTCTTTTAGTTTGTATTAGTATTTATTTGAGAATTTGCTATAGTTTCTCATTTTATATATTTTTCACGTTGTGATATATTGAACTTGCTCCTAACTGCTGATGCAAGCTGTCTGTTTACATCCGGGGTGGGGAACCTTTTTTTTCTGCCAAGGGCAAATTTGGATATTTATAACTTCATTTGTGGGCCATGCAAAATGATCAACTTAAAAATTAGTCTGATATTAGGTCTAACATTTAATTAACTCACCCTAATGTGATGTCTGGATCTGCTTCTCTTTGGTGAGCCGTGTGATGTTCGCCGGTATTGATGATGTCGAAGTTTTGAAAAGAATTCGCAGCTTTAAGTTGTGCTGACATAAAGGGGTTTTCCCATCAGGGACATTTGACATCCACTGGATACGTCATAAATGTCCGATAGATGTGGGTCCCACCTCTTGGACCTGCACCTATCCCTAGAACGGGGCCCCCTAAACCCCGTTACTACCTCTTTGTTTTCCGGCTGATTTCCGACCATGAAGAAGAAAACAGTGCGGCTCGCTGAGCTACGCTGGTTTTGTAACTCTCATAGTGAATGGCCACTATGGAAGCAGCGTAGCATGCGAGTTATGCGGATTCCGCAACTACCATTCAGTTCTTTGGGGCTTAAGGAAACCGCGTAGCTCAGCGGGCTACTGGTTTTTTCTTCACGGTCAGAAATCTCATGGGTTTTCCCATCCGATAGATTTAAGTCATTCATGTGTTCTGATGTGCCCATGTTTGTATTACTGCCCTTATTATTCCATCTTGTTTATATATTAGGAATAGAGTTGCGTCAAAGACTTTGCTCTCCTCTAAAACATGTCCTGTCACATTTGTAACACAAAAACCACAGCAGTCAGTGAGGTCGGTGACAGGAGTGGACTGGTCCAGTCATCTGACCTCGCGTTACTGTCGTGCGGTCAGGTGACCGGACTGGTCTACTCTCGGACCTGCACACACTGACCTCACTCAGGCCTCCGCCATACTCTGCTCAGTCTGCACTCCTGTTCCTAAATGTGAGTGAGTAGGTCAGATGGAGCCAAGTAGCAAATGACACGGCGGTGCGGTCTGAGAGGTCGGGACCAAATTATCTCGCTGGCCTTATACCGCCTGCGAGCTGGAGGATTCCCACACCTGATTTACAAAATACATAATGCACTAAAGACCGCCTTTATTCTGATGAAGCTTGCAGGGCCCTTTTGAGTATGTTTCTCTGAATAGCTCACTTTACATCTGGTCATAAGGCAAAACCCTAAGGGTATGTTCACATGCCTTATTTTCAGCCGTTTTTCGGGCTCTAAACGCCCTGAAATACGGCTGTTAATATGTGGGCTGACCGCCTCCAAACATCTGCCCATTGATTTCAATGGGAAAAACGGCTTTCCATTCCCATGGAACATGCCCTATTTTGGGCCGTTCCCCCAGCCACACGGCTCCCATAGAAGTCTATGGGGCTGTGTAAAGCACGGCTGTCACTCGCTCGCTCTTCTCACAGTGCGAAGTGCATGTGAGGAGGTGTGGGAGGAGGGTATTTTCTTGCTCCCTATAGGAGCTGAATCCCTAATCCCTGACCACAGCTTTGACCAAAGCTCTGGCCTGGGGATTTTGCTCCAGGAGAAGTCCCTGACTTCTCTGTCCATATATGGACAGGGAAGTCAGGGACTTCTCCTGGAGTGGTACCCTACAGGAAAGCATGGGGGCGGGTAGAGGAGTGTCATCTATGGGGTCTGGCTATGTACGAATGGGGTTGTGTGTGGCGCGACCTACACAAATTTAGGGAATGTGCACACGATAACTGCAATTACGTCTGAAATTACGGAGCTGTTTTCAGGAGAAAACAGCTCCTGCATTTCAGACGTAATTGCTCGTACTCGCGTTTTGCGGGGTGTCCATTACGGACGTAATATGGAGCTTGTTCTTCATTGGAGTCAATGAAAAACGGCTTCAACAACTTCCCAAGAAGTGTCCTGCACTTCTTTTGACGAGGCTGTTATTTTACGCGCCGTCATTTGACAGCGATGCGTAAAATGACAGGTCGTCGGCACAGAACATCATAAAGCGCATTGAAAGTAATGGGCAGATATTTGTTGACGTATTGGAGCCGGTTTTTCAGACTTAATTTGATGCGTAAAACGCCTCCATTACGTCTGAAAATAGGTCGTGTGAACCCAGCCTTAAATTCATCGGTTTTTAAAACGGACAGGGGAAAAAAAATGGGTCAAAGTTGGCTGTTAAAAACGGAAACACGGAACGGATGCAAACAACAACCGGACCCTGTCGTCTGACTAGAGCCTTACATAGGACTGCAGGTAACATCATCTGTACTGCGAGTTATCACTGTTATCTGTGGTGTTACATAGGACTGCAGGTAACATCTACTACATTATCTGTACTGCGAGTTATCACTGTGTTATCTGTGGTGAATCATCTATTATTCAGCAAATACTTGCACATTTTTCTTAGGTTTCAAATTGTATCAACTGCAGTCATAGGTGCCCAGACACCCTTCATGCACGGGGCCCCTTTACTGTCCGTGTACACCCCTGCGTGAACGTGCTGCTCCTTCTCTGCACTGACTAGAGAGCACATTAGCTATTAGGGGAGTGTGTGAGGCCTACAGCAGCTGAAGGTTTTTGTCTGTATTTGTGCCTCTATATGATTTGTTAAGTGCTTCAGTGGAAAAATGGTGGCAACTGGCACAATAAAACATATCAGCGAGGAAGCTTTCCCACTTCTATTTAGAAGCCGGCAGGAGGACAGCCTAATGCCCGAGCATCAAGATGTACTGGGTCTTGCTGTACGGTCCACCAGAAGGTCACACTCTACTATTCAACCACCACTGCCGTAACCGCGTTAAAGGGAACCTGTCACCAGCATTTCACCTATTAAACCAGCAATACCTGGTGGTAGTGGGTGAAAAATAATTTCTATATAACCTATAATTGTCGTCTTAGTCGCTTTTGTAGCTTTAGTATTCAGTTTTTTAGTATTCCCACACCGTATGCTAATGAGCAGAAAAGAGTCAGATCAAAATCCTGAGCTTGCGCATTAATGTCCTATTCTATTATGTACATACAACAGGACACCGGATTATTATGATAAAAGGCGCGAAATGTTTGCAGACCGTTATTTACGGTTGGGGGAGGAGTTTAGGAGAGGGGATAACGGCAATGAACTCTTGATAGCAGCGGCCAGTGAGGGATAAGTAAAGTTCAAAAGGGGAAATGCTGGTGACGGGTTCCCTTTACGCTGGCTCCAAACTTCACCTTCGTTGATAATGAAAGTGAAGAGATGCCATACATGTAAAGAATCACTCCTGAGAAACGAGTGATATAGGACCATTCTCTTCTGTGCTTAGATGGTGGTATCAATGATGATGTAGGAACTGTCGGTTGTATGGTAAAGGACTGTTTGGCCTTGTTCACACGTTAGGATTTGACAAGATTTTCGACGTGGAACCCTAATCAATTCTGCTAACATTCAACATCCAAAGCATTTCAATGTGGTTTTTGGAACCCTGTTCACATGCTCCTGGACAATCTGCATAAGTTTTTATCCGAGCCACGTAAAATACTGATCCATGAGAAGAATGGACAGGTTCATTCAGAGCCTATACTAGCGCTCCGCCCGGGACTCCGATAATGACACGAAACACACCGCTAAAAATGTCCAAGAATGGCGAAGAGCAAAGCATTGGACTATTCTGAAGTGGCTTCTGAGCCCTGATCTAAATCCTATTGAACATCTGCGGAAGGAGATGAAACCTGCAGTCTGGAGAAGACCCCTTTACACCCGAGACCGCTAGAGCAGTGTCCTCACGAGGAGAGGCCAAAATACCTGTGGACAGATGCAGAAGTCTCATTGAGAGTTACACAAATCGTTGGTTTGCCGTGATTGACTCTAAGGTTGTGCAACAAAATATAAAGTTAAGGGGACCGTCATTTTTGTCCAGGCCGTTTCATCCGTGTGTTTGTTTTTTGAAATTCTGTTGAACCACAATTCAAAAGCAATGTCTTTAGTTCCATTAGTTGATTTTCAGTCAATTAAAATGTATTATTACTTTTGCCAGTTTCAAGTTATTTCAGTGACCATTGTGACTTTTCCTTTCTTTAACGGAACGGCACCAACAATTTTGTCCACGACTGTACATTTCCATTCTCCATGTTAGCGGAGTGGCTGTAACTATTTTCTTCTGGTTTGACCATATATTTGAGGCTTAATGCATGGATTATTATACATTTAGGTCTTCAGTAAGTCATATATGACTTTATGGTGTTTTGGGGGGATACTCTGGAACATCCAATTGGTGCACAACCCCCCTCCCCCTTCCCAACATTCTATTGTCATTCATTGCATAGGAATGAGGAGACCATTAGGCGTAGTAGTGTAAATAGTTTATTTGATCATAGGCAATGGACAGAGCAGAAACATAACATGAAGTGTTTCTAGAATTACTAAGCAGCTGGAGTTACACTAAAGAAAACATGCCAACATCCTGACGTCACCGGAAGCGAAGTTATAGTAGTTCCTAAATTGTTTACATTTTCTATTGATTTTAGATCATTTTCATGAATTCAGAGGAAATTTTATTTTTTTTTGTTATGGTTTTTTTTTTTTTTTTTTTTTTTTTTTACAATATCCGTTTTTAAAAACCGTAGTATTATCTATAATTGGCATGTTCTCCCCAGCAGGTAAAGTACACACAAGTGTGCAAATGTAACATGTATAGGCAGTTGTGCACAAAAATAATCTGTTAAAGTTAAGCCAAAGTTGTAACTGTGATCCCAGTTCATTTAGTTAAATATAAAAAAAACAAAAAAAACTATAAGTTAAGATAACATTCAGATTGTATAGCACAGGCTGATGCCATTTATTTATTTATTTTTAACAATATTTACATTATCACTCGGCTGCTAAACTGGGAGTTAAGTATAAAACAAAGAAAAAAACAAAACATAAGCGGCACCAAATTTGTAGCAAAATATCTGTACATTTAAAAACTGATCATCGTAAAACGACAGGATATTCGAGGAGAAAAAAAAATCTGGAAATGGTTCACTTAAATTTAAAAAAAAATTGAGCAAAAAAAAAAAAAATTTTTAAAAGTTTTACCAGAATGAATGTTTACTGAAACTTGCACATTCTTAAACGTGCACAATTTTTTAACATTTTTTTATTTTTTTTTGTTAATGAAGAACATTGTTGTAGGTCTCCTCTATTAGCGGTTAAATACTATACAATTTATTTTTACTTTTTACAATAAACCAATTCGTTTCTATCAAAGCAATCGTGTGTACTGATCATCGGGATGGAGTGTGAGATGAGTGTAAATTAATTTTTGTCCTCTGGTTTATGGAATTATGGGGAATAAATCATAATAAACCGTAGTAATTGACAGATATGATTTATTTTTTCTTTAGGACTTATCAGGACACCGTCAGCTATAAGAAGAAAAAAAATAAAATAATTTCGTGCAGGTCCCAATCCTCCAGCTGCGGGAGAGAAGACTTATGCTTTTCATATCTTGGTTTTATTTGACAGCTTTTATTAATTGTCTGAGATGAGAATTTTTTTTTTTATAATCTCTCTCCCCCACCCCCTGCCAAGAAATAGCGCCACTCATGTCCATGAGCGGGGTCTAGTTTTGCACCTCTGGTACTTGCAGCATTCAAGTAAATGTGCCTAAGGCTTCGTTCACATCGGTGTCGGGCTAACGTTCATGGGTTCCGCTAGACCTTCAGAGGAACATTTTTTTTTTGCGTGGAAACAATAGCGCAGTTGACTACTCTATTGATTCTGCCAAAAACTGGAAACCTTATGGGATGGTGACCATTGACATAAATGGTGATGCAAATAGAAAGCTATGGTTTCCGTTTGGTTTCCCCTGACGGAACCCGTGAATGGAAGCCCGACGCAAATGTGAAAGAAGCTTAACACAGTCAATGGGCAAGAGTGGTGCTGTTTCTGGGGACATTTTTAAAAAAGCAGATCCTTTTTTTTCTAACTCTTGTACAACCCTTAGGCTGGGTTCACACGAGCACATTAACGTCCGTAATAGACGGACGTATTTCGAGCGGAACTCAGTGCAGGGAGCCGGGCTCCTAGCATCATAGTTATGTACGACGCTAGGAGTCCCTGCCTCGCTGCAGGACAACTGTCCCGTACTGTAATCGTGTTTTCAGTACGGGACAGTAGTTCCACGGAGAGGCAGGGACTCCTAGCATCGTACATAACTATGATGCTAGGAGCCCGGCTCCCTGCACTGAGTTCGGTCCGGGACTTCCGCCCGAAAAACGTCCGTCTATTACGGGCGTAATGTGCTCGTGTGAACCCAGCCTTATAAAGGAAAACTCAACTTTTTGGACAATATTTCTAAGTTAAAATCTGCATGAAAAATGTTGTGTAATACTTTCCTTTAATGATCTGGAGCTGATCGAGTCTCATGGGTTGGTGTTTTTTTTTGTGTTTTTCTCAATTCATATTCTGTGCTGATGAAAAATTGGAAAAACAGTACTCAGATGTTGTGTAATCCAGTGGTCCCCAATCACTAGGCCGTGGATCATTTGGAACCGGGCCGCGGGCAGATACGCTGTGTAAAGTTACACTGCCTATCCAACCCGGTGGGCGCAGGGAATTCCGGGCACAAAAACCGCACCAAACTGTGGTGTAGTTTTTCACCAGGAATATCCGCTGCAGAAAACTGCAGTATTTAGCATGCCGGGCTCCTGGGATGATGTTTTATCCCAGAAAACTGCTGCAGCCTGTGATTGGCTGCAGCTGTCACATGAGATGAAACGTCATACCAGGAGGCCGGCCTGGAGGAAGAAACACAGACTTCGGGGAAAGTATAAGATTTTTATCTTTTTTGTTGTTGTTTTTTTGCAGCAGAATCGCTGTGATTCCGCTGCAATAAGCGCAACAACTGCTATTTGTTGCGGATTTTACCTCCCATTGAATTCAATGGAGAAAACTCGCAACAAATAAGCAGCGTTTACGCAAATACAATTGACATGGTGCGGAATAAAATTCTGCACCGCAGGTCAACTTCTGGGCGTTTTTTTACGCTCACTATTTACGCAGCGTGTGGGTGAGATTTTTTCTATCTCGTCCACTTTGCTGCTACTGTATTATGTTGCAGATTTTCCACAACGAATTCCATTGCGGAAAATCCGCAGTATTTACGTTTTGTATGAACTAACCATAAAAACGTGGTTTTTTTTTAATTTACATGTAATTGAAGTCTACTGGGTGTTTTGTAATGTGTGTTATCATCCGCTCCCCCACCGGTCTGTGGAAAAATTGTTTTGCATGAAACTGGTCCATGGTGCAAAAAAGTTTGGGGACCGCGGATGTAATCCAATTATGTGATCAACCGTTTCTCAGTCCTCTTTTTAAATGGGTTTTTCCGGTGATACTAAACCATTTTTAATGGTACCCAAAATGGTAAACTTCTCAACATATCTTTAGGGTATGTTCATTCTAGGCTTTGTCACACGGATTTAGGTTGGTGTGTATTTTTAATGGGAAATCCACATGTGCACAGATTAAAAATCTCCGTCAATAAGTCATGTCACATTTGCGCGCATTCCACGTTGAAAATTTCCCTTGAAATCCGCATCAGATATTTATGCCTCCATCTGTTGACTGAACAAAGCCTTAGAATGCCTCACCGTTCCTTCGCTACCGCTTTTTTGGGTCTCCCACTGCATTTCTGTATACGTGCCTGCGGGACAATTAGGGTATGTTCACACACAGTGACCAAAAACGTCTGAAAATACGGAGCGAAAACAGCTCTTGATTTTCAGACGTTTTTGTAGCATCTCGCGTTTTTTACGGCCGTTTTTGGAGCTGTTTTTTTAATGGAGTCAATGAAAAACGCCTCCAAAAACGTCCCAAGAAGTGTCCTGCACTTTTTTTTCGCGGGCGTCCTTTTACGCGCCGTATTTTGACAGCAACGCGTAAAATTAAGGCTCGTGGGAACAGAACACCGTAAAACCCATTGAAAGCAATGGGCAGATGTTTGGAGGCGTATTAGGGGCGTTTTTTCAGGCGTAATTCGAGGCGTAAAACGCCCAAATTACGTCTGAAAACACTGCGTGTGAACATACCCTTAGAGAGCGGGCCTGTCACGGCCCACTGTAGTGCTGTCACTATGGTCGACGCGTGATTGGCCGGTCTGCTCACATGTTAGTGGGCTTACAAGCGTGTATAAAGATACAGTAAGGAATTCTTAAGGTAAAGCGTATTGAGAAGTTTATTATTTTAGCGCTGATTTTTAACCATTGTTTATTTTTTTTTATATTCTCCCTGGAAAAACCCTTTTAATGCAGTTAGGAATCCAAGTCATGTGATCAAATCTTTACATTTCCAACAGAAGTATGCGTAGGGTGGATTTGCAGACCTCCAATGGACGGATGCGACATATGCCAATGTATAGTGCAGTTCAGCGGCACACGTCGCCGATAGGCTCCTACAGTACAAAAACATATATACTGCACGGTATATTTTTTCCTGTATCCCTCTCTATCAATAACATAGTCTACTATGTTATTCCATACAGCAAAAAAAATCAAAAATTCCACCAGCCTAGTGTATTTGTCATACGTCAGCTGAATGTGGGCCTACGGGAGCTTTCTCAGGGCATACGCCGAACATAGGTCTCTAAATGCAATGGGAACCTTACCCAACTTTGTGCTTTTTGTATATTTAAAGATTTTAAAAAAAATCTGTTCAAATGTGGACTATTCCTTTAAATACAGACTGTATCACATTGTTCAGCATGCTGGGGGTTATAGTTCCAAAGATCCGTGCAGTACCGGTCTGCTTTATTTTTTTGAGGAGGGTAGGAGTAGCTGTTGTGTATCAGGAGATAATCTTCAGACTCCGGTGGAGGACCTGGGCTTATGATAAAAACTCATTGACATTCATCCAGTCATGGAAATGACCTTCTCCAGCCTAATACTGTCTAGATAATTGGTGCGAGTAAATAGTTACAAAAATCGTCTTTTCAAATGCTGCAGGCTCCATATGTTACAAACAAAGTATCCAGGACATAGTATATATATATATATATATAAAAAAAAAAAAAAAAAAAAAAAAAAAAAAAAAGCGTATTACAACACTATCATCTACATTTCGTAAAGGTGCAGTTTCTCTTTTTTAGTCCTTCGCTCACAACATAAGCCCTTGTATTGAATTGACCTTTTAAGTGCAAAGTAAAGCACCAAACCACATTTCAATGACGGCACAAAAACGCCCGCGGGGCCCTCTACGTCCCACGTCCCGTCCGTACATGGGTATTATTTACAAACCAAGGTGAATCCTACGGCGCTGATTACCGACCGCACGTTCAAGTCGTATGTAACAAAAATGATGTCTTTTACATTTTGGTTAAAAATACTGAGTAACGTATTGGTGTAAAGATACCTGATCAAATCACGTTGTATTGCTCGGACTAACTTGAGCAGGTATGTTAGATTTAGGCACTTGTTAGCTACAATTGGACAATATATATATATATATATTTCTCTGCTTTATGTGAAGGTCACAGTTCACACCAGGATGCAGTCTTTTTTTTTGTTTTTTTGAGCCCTTTGCAGTTCAATGAAGGTGCAGTAAAAATGGCGGCGTTGAGCGTCACTGGTGAGAGATATTGGTCCTCCCATCTCATACAAAACACCCGCTGGTTTGCAAGAAGTCGGCTCCAACTCATACTGGTATTTCGGCACCATTCACAGAGCGCATATTCTGGTCATCGAAGCGTTTCCTTACGCTTCTCCTCAGCGCGTCGGCTCTCCGGTATGGCTGACTTCTAAGATCTGCGAGGAGAGAAAAGTGTAAGGTTCGGTTTTATGGTGCGGGTAAAATAGACAAGACGTCTGGCAGCCAATCAAAGCAGCTTGGCAGAGAGGAAAGTCAATTAAAAGTAAAGTAAAAAGAGGAGGAAAATAATTTAGAAAGTACCGGAGGATAAGCAGGAGTAACTAAAAAGAAAACAAAAACGTTTTATTATATTACATTATACATCTATTTATTTATTGGGCATATTATAGGTTACAGAAGACGAGAAGATGGAAGGTTTAGTCTATGGAATAAGTCAGGAAGAGTTTATTATTAAAAGGACACCACTTACTATGCAAATGGAGGGAGTGATATATGACTGCAGGATCAGACTACACACGGGGTTTGTATGTAGTCTGTTACCATGGAGACACATAGCTCTGTATAGGAGCTGTATACATGAAATGGTAGGCTAAATGTGTGGTCTTAAAATATCTGCTATTTGCAGCTATTGTTTTTTTGGGGTAGATACAGCCTGTGGTGTGTTTGATTCGTCAATGTCATGATCTTGTCTTCAGGTCTGAGTAGGTCCAGACTTATATACAGTATAAGTCAAAAGATGAGATATAATATGACATTTTTCACAATGGTGTCCCCTTAATGGTGACAGCATCAAATATCCTACAAAAATGGAAGGCCGAGCGTGACATTCCAGCTAATGCTGAGCTGTATATTAGGAAAAGCGAATATACAAAAGGAAATACAACCCACTGGCCTTCAAAATTTCTTTATTCATGTTTCAGAGAAGGAAGAAAATTCTTTTTTTTTCAGAATAGATTTATGTTTCCTTTACATCTATTGCTATATAATAAAGTAAAACTCCACCTTTGATTAACATTCATTCTACAGGGTGGGCCATTTATATGGATACACCTAAATAAAATGGGAATGGTTGGTGATATTAACTTCCTGTTTGTGGCACATTAGTATATGGGAGGGGGAAACTTTTCAAGTTGGGTGTTGACCATGGCAGCCATTTTGAAGTCGGCCATTTTGTATCTAACTTTAGTTTTTTCAATGGGAAGAGGGTCATGTGACACATCAAACTTATCGAGAATTTCACAAGAAAAACAATGGTGTGCTTGGTTTTAACGTTACTTTATTCTTTCATGAGATATTTACAAGTTTCTGACCACTTATAAAATGTGTTCAAAGTGCTGCCCATTGTGTTGGATTGTCAATGCAACCCTCTTCTCCCACTCTTCACACACTGATAGCAACACCGCAGAAGAAATGCTAGCACAGGCTTCCAGTATCCGTAGCTTCAGTTGCTGCACATCTCGTATCTTCACAGCATAGACAATTGCCTTCAGATGACCCCAAAGATAAAAGTCTAAGGGGGTCAGATCGGGAGGCATTTCTTCTGCGGTGTTGCTATCAGTGTGTGAAGAGTGGGAGAAGAGGGTTGCATTGACAATCCAACACAATGGGCAGCACTTTGAACACATTTTATAAGTGGTCAGAAACTTGTAAATAACTCATGAAAGAATAAAGTAACGTTAAAACCAAGCACACCATTGTTTTTCTTGTGAAATTCTCGATAAGTTTGATGTGTCACATGACCCTCTTCCCATTGAAAAAACTAAAGTTGGATACAAAATGGCCGACTTCAAAATGGCCGTCATGGTCAACACCCAGCTTGAAAAGTTTCCCCCCTCCCATATACTAATGTGCCACAAACTGGAAGTTAATATCACCAACCATTCCCATTTTATTTAGGTGTATCCATATAAATGGCCCACCCTGTACAATCAGGACATGTATGATCTAGCATCTTTGTAATATATCTTTATTATCTTTCTTGCTACTTTTATTCTTCAGCTCAGTAGCTACATGGAAACCGTCATTAGGCTGCTGTTGACCGATCTTTTATACCCACTAGACATTTATTTATATGCTACTGAGCCTTTTTTAGATGCCCATGTATTCATGAGCAGACCTTTAGGATTTATTAAATGAGTTTTCTTGCGACGAACATTTATCACCTCTCTACGGGATAGATAAATGTATGATCGCTGGGGGCTACACCCACCCGTCACTAGAACGTAGTTCTTAAGTTTACTGTTCCTCCTCACTGAGTGACTATGATGAGGAGGAGTTTGAATGGAGCAGCAGTCGAGCATGCGCGCTGTGACTCCATCTGAAATCTATGGATGCGACAAAGACAGCTGAGGTACACCATTAATACATTAAATAAAGGTAAAATGAGCATAAGATCCATCATCAGCAACTAGTCAGCTTGATGACTGTTTCCAGGTAGAAACATATGACAATGCACAGAGACATAGAAAACTTATAGCAAAAAGGGTCATATCGATATATTACAAAAACGTTAGATGTGACATTGCTAGCTATACAGGCAATGTAATCAAGGTGGATTTTCACTTTAGGTGCTTATCACCTACACACAGTGAGTTGCATCATTTAGTCTCTAGAGGTAGGGCTGTAGGATTTTCATGACTACCTGTTATTTGATGAATAAGTAATAAGTATACCCCTAAACCGGGGCCATAACTATAGGGGACGGCAGAGGTTGCAGTAGCACCAGGGTAATGAAGCCTGAGGCCCTTAAAAGGTCCCACTGACCAATATGATCAGACCAATACAATAAATTATATGTAATATTTTGCATCTGCCCCAAACTGTTCCAATAAGGCTGGCTCAATTCCCAGATTTAAAAGGGCTGCGGCCCGGACCTAATGCTAGAAGGGGTTTTCAAGGATATAGCATAGATGGCCTAGCCTTAGGATAGGCCATCAATTTCTGATCAGTGGTAGTGGTCTGACCCCCAGGATCGTGGTTCCTATCAGCACTACAAAGGGGCAATGGCCCTTTCTCTGCAGTAACTGGCCTGGCGTGGTCCATACGAGTGTGGCTGTGCCTAGTACTGTAGCTGATCCCATTCAAGTGAATTGGGCTGAGTGTGGATGAGCTGCAATACCAGGCGGCCACACTCGTATCGATGTCGCTTTGCCGGGTGCTTCAGTGAAGGGACCGCGGAGCATCACTGACCAGGTTATATCCGGGAAAACCCCATTAAGCAGATCAGAGATGCAGTTTAGTCCAGCCTAACATTGTCTTAAAGGGGCTGTACAGCTCAGATCGTGGGTCCCCGAGTCAGGTCGATCTTGGGAGGGGTCTTGCTATTGGGAGCCCCCTATTATCAGAGGGGTACTACAATGTGGTTCCCTGCATTTATGAAGGTGAGGATTGTGCTCAATTAAACCCTGGGTACAGATTTAGGCTTTGGCTAAGTATCTTGTCTCTTAGCTCAGATCCCTTAGGGGTATAAATTAATTGGATCAGAATTTCGGTCTCATTATCCATATTTGCAAAATAGTGGTCCAAGTCCACAAAATGGCCGCCTCTACTGTGCATACATGACAAGATTGGGTTCTACCGTTGTTTAACATGAGTAACTGCTCTGGCATACAGAGAGAGGAGGAAACCAAGTAAAAAATGATGCTTGCCAGCTTTGTGTATCCTCCACCACCGGTGTGCTAGAAGAATTCCTTACCCTCGAGTGAACATTTGGAAATTTAGTGATATTATTCTTCTTTAAGGCTAAACAGGAGAAAACACAAAATGGTGGTTAAATAAAAATATGGGTTGGGAGCGCAGAGAATGTGAGCGTTTTATCAGGCGTGTTAGCCACTGAAGCAGAAAAGACAAGCAGAAGGGGGCGGGGTTAGGCAGAGCAAGGAAGTGGACAAGATGGCCGCCCTGATTAGTGTTCAAGATGGCCGCCCTGTTAGTCCATTAAAAGCTTTTATTAATGTATTTATAATTATTATTTTTCAGGTATAAAGACAAGCTGCTTTGAAGATTGGCTCCAGAGAATGAATACAGCAATAATATGGAAAGGAGAAAAAAAGTCATCCCAAGACACGAGAGATACACGATAGAAGCTCAGTACAACAGCGGCCATATGTCCTGTAGATGTTGTAGTGAGCGCTTATATCTGATGGACGGTCAATGAGACGGTCACCGGAGGTCAGCACAATACACAGCATTATTATTCTTAAACATTAACCCTTTCCAGTTCCAATACAATTCTAGATTTTTATATATATCTATATGTATGGACTGCTGCTTTACACTACAAATTCCAGCATGCCCTGAATATCAGTGATATTTTCCTCATACTGTTATCCTTTTATATGTCAATTTTGTTAAACATGCCAATGAGAGTGGTAGTTATAGAGGAATTAAAATATCTATCTGTATCTGTATATCTATCTATCTCATATCTATTTATTTATCTATATTATATCTATCTAGCTTCCTAATATCTATCTATCTATCTATCTATCTATATCTATATCTATCTATCTATCTATCTATCTATCTCATATCTATCTATCTATCTATCTATCTATCTATCTATCTATCTATCTATCTATCTATCTATCTCATATCTATCTATCTATCTATCTATCTATCTATCTATCTATCTATCTATCTATCTATCTATCTATCTATCTATCTATCTATCTATCTATCTATCTATCTATCTATCAATTCAATTCAATTCAAAGAAGCTTTATTGGCAGGACCAAATACATATTAGCATTGCCAAAGCAAGTAAGAAGTAAGGGAATGAGGGATAGGGACTGAGGGCTTGGGGATAGGGACACATCTAGGGTCGGGGTTATACGAGTCCATGGCATATCATGTCTCTCTCAGTTTATGGCATGCAGTGACATATTGTGCCGCTGTGCCCACTGTGGTTTCCTCTTCACCCAGCAGGATGTAGAGTTTCTCTTGCTCTTCCATGGAGCTGAAGTCCGGTAAGAGATCAGAGAGTTTCCTGAAGTGAGTGTCCCTCACTGCTGAGTATTTGGAGCAGTGTAGCAGGAAGTGGGCCTCATCCTCCACGGCCTCCTGGTCGCACTGTTGGCACAGTCGGCTCTCCCTGGGCTTGTAGTTCTGTCTGTGGCGCCCGGATTCGATGAGCAGGTTGTGGGCGCTCAGTCTGTAGCGGCTCAGGATCTGTCTGTCTCTGGGGTTTGGCAGTTTCTCCAGATATGGCGCCAGTTTATATTCCCGCTGTAGACTCCGGTATATTGTCAGTTTCTGGGATGTCTTTATGTCGTTCCTCCAGTCACTGATATATTCCTCTTGGCCTTTGTTTATTGTCTTCTTGATTTCGGCTTTTGTGAGGCCGCGCTGGGTGACATTTTCTTCAGGCCGGGTCAGGGTGAGATGTTCTGGGGGGCCTGGTTTACCTGGGACCCCTTGGTGTAGCAGGGCTTTATGGTGATAGGAACTTTGCCTGCTGCTGTGTAGATGGGCCCAGAATGATAGCGCCCTCTTCTGGATTGTGAGGTGTAGTGGGAATCTGCCCAGTTCTGCCCGACAGGCACTATTTGAGGCGCTCCGATGGACTTGGAGAAGGTGTTTGCAGAATTCTAGGTGGAAGATTTCTGTTGGGCTGGAATCCCACCTTGACCAGTCTGGGTATGTGTCCGGACCCCAGACTTCACTGGCATACAGGAGGATTGGGGAGATGATGGAGTCAAAGATTTTCAGCCAGACCGTCACTGGTGGTTTGAGATGATAGAGTTTTCTTCTGATGGCATAGAAGGTTTTGCACGCCTTGTCTTTCAGTATCTCTATGGCTTGTTTAAAGCTTCCTGATTGGTTGATTTCTAGGCCCAGGTAGGTGTACCTGTCGGTCGCTGTGAGTGTGGCGTTATTTAGTGTGAAGGTCGGGTGCCTGGGGGATTTTGAGTTTCTCTTCTGGAACACCATGATGTTGGTTTTCTTTGCATTGATGGGTAGTGCCCACGTGGAGCTGAATTTTTCTAGGATTTGCAGGTTGTCTTGGAGACCTTTCTCGGTTGGTGATAGTAACAGAAGGTCATCTGCATACAACAGAAATGTCACCTGGGTGTCATGGAGGGCGAGACCTGGTGCTGAGGAGGATTCCAGAGCTGTGGCCTGTTCATTGATGTAGATGTTGAAGAGCGTTGGACTGAGGCTGCAGCCTTGTCTGACTCCTCGGCTCTGCTGGAAATCGGCCGTTCTTCTCCCGTTCACCTTCACGCTGCATCTGTTCTCTGTGTAGGAGCTTCTGATGACGTCATAGGTTTTACCTCCTATTCCGCTCTGCAGCAGTTTCAGGAATAGGCCCGGGTGCCACACTGAGTCAAAGGCCTTCTTAAAGTCCACAAAACAGGCGTAAATCTTCCCATGCTTTGTATTGTGGACGTGGCTCTTGATGAGGCTGCGCAGGGTGTAGATGTGGTCAGTGGTGCGGTGGTTTGGCATGAACCCAGCTTGGCTTTGGTGGAGGACATTGTGCTGGGTGAGGAAGCTGAGGATTCTCTTATTCAGGATGCTGCTGAACAGTTTCCCCAGGTTGCTGCTGACACATATCCCTCGGTAGTATCTATCTATGTCATATCTATCTATCTATCTATCTATCTATCTATCTATCTATCTATCTATCTATCTATCTATCTATCTATCTATCTATCTATCTCATATCTATCTATCTATCTCATATCTATCTATCTATGTCATATCTATCTATCTATCTATCTATCTATCTATCTATCTATCTATCTATCTATCTATCTATCTATCTATCTATCTATCTATCTATCTCATATCTATCTATCTCATATCTGTCTGTCCGTCCGTCCGTCCGTCCGTCCATCTATCTATCTATCTATCTATCTATCTATCTATCTATCTGTCTGTCTGTCTGTCTGTCTGTCTGTCTGTCTGTCTGTCTGTCTGTCTGTCTGTCTATCTATCTATCTATCTATCTATCTATCTATCTATCTATCTATCTATCTATCTATCATTGCCTGGCTGTACGTTATGTATCTGTCGTGTTACTGCACAGATATAAAATTGTTTTGGAACTGAAATGAATGGAAGAAATATCAGAGTGTGGAGGACAAGAAGATTTCATGCTGGAGGGCAGTTTTCTTTCATGCAAATATAAACATGCAAATCGAGGGTTAGATCAGATACAGGACGTCGAAGACAAATAAAACAGCAGCAAAGAATAAAAGACAGATAATAATAATAAGAAACAATACAATAATGTCTGGACCTACTGCAGAGAATCACCCCAAAACCGGGCGGCTGCCATCACCCTAACAGTGTTCAGTCTGCTGCGTCCACCATCTTCTACTTTTACGAAATGTTTGTGTATTGTAAATATCGGCTTCACGCCGGGTTTACATGTTCTTGCTACAGGGTTTTATTGTGGGTGCTGCAGTCAGAGCGGGCGTTTAAGGTGTGCTACCTATGCGGTCACACAGTGCACATCACCTATCACTACTGAAGAGGGCGCCACTGGTCCTGCACCCCTGAACTTGCCTAATCTATGTAATCCCAAGTGTATTGGTTGGGCAGCGTTATTTTGGCACTGTATGACTGTATTATTTGGGAACTACATGGTATATCATAATGGGCAGAGGGGCGGATCAATAGAAAGAACTGAACAGGGCACCATCCAATCTATGGTCGGATTTGGCTGCGGTAGGTTATAATAGATGGGATCTCGCAAAATGTTTTACAGAGCCGCACTAGGGCATGACACCTTTTTTTTTTACAAGTGCGGTAAGCGTAATCAATTAAAATTTTAGGTTAATGTAGAAAAATGCGGCATGTAAAATCCATGCTAATCTATAGATACAGGTATGGAAATCCGCCCTGTTGATAAATCTGCCGTATGCTGCACTATGGGAGATTTTGGCGCACCGGTATTATAAATAATCTCCCCCACTATCTGCCCTTTAATGATGGATCAGGCTGTGTATGACTAGAAGGTAACATCTGTCGCCTGCAGCATTGATGGCGGGCCAACCCAACCCGTGGTCCTATCACAGACGTCTATAAAAAGGTGTGGCATAAGGCTCAGGAAGTGTTGTCATGGGGTCAGACATTTGAAGGCTCTTTTGAGATGTAATTGGACTAGGAATACGATTTTTTTTCCGCACATTTCTCAAATGTAGTCCTGGTAGTTTCCCTCGAAGCAAAATATTCTATTATTCTCTATTTGCTTCCGACTATTCTATTTGTTCTGAACTTTGAACACTGTTTTGAAGTAATTCAGCCAAACCCACTTTTGGAGTAATTTCTTCTTATATATATTGAATAGAGAATAACACATAAAAAAAAATTACAAAATATTTTATGTTTCATAAGAAGTACAATGACAGAAGTAACAAAAGTAAATGCCCCCCTTCCCCTAATGTGAAGCTTAACATTTCATAACATTTGCTGCCCGGGCTTTATCTATCTTAGAAATGAAGATGTAAAAAAACATCACATGCACAGCAGATGGAGCGCACAATGGGGCTTATTAAGGAAAACTAGCGCAAAAGAAATGTTGTAGTGTTACCGTACCAACCAATCAAGTCACAGCTGAAATCTCATTGGTTGGGACAGGAAATGTCTCCACGTTTTCTCTGCGCTACTTAATTTTCCTAAAAGTGAATGTCCACCGTCACTTTTAGGTCCGAAATTCTGTCTTTGGTAAATTTTTTATGTATCTTTATAATGGTCTCAGCTCTGTTTTACTGAAACAGAGCGCCAAATCCCCTACTAAGAGATAGATTTATAAGATAATATGCAGCCACCACTAGGGGGAGCTAAATGCATGCTGTATAAACAGTATACAGTAAGCTCCTAAGCTCCCTCTAGTGGCGGCCAGCATGTTCTCTTTTAAATCTGTGTCTATGTAGAGGATTTGGAGCTTTGTATCAGAAAAACAGCGCTCTGGCTACTAGAAAGGTATATTAAGAAATGAATCACCATCGAATGTTTAGTTTAAAAAATAAAAAAGGTGTTCAAGGGTGGAAATTCACTTTAAAGCCCCATCATGCGGAGGGTATTGTCAGTATAATGGCATGCAATGAAATGATGGTGGGTATCAGAGCTTCATGGGGACTGCGGGCAAGACATCCGCTCTGATACCCCTGGGGTGATGCCTAAAAATGCAGAAATATTTGAAAACCTACAGCAACCTTTTTTTAAGAGCATCAGGTGTGAAAGAGAATAATTTTAGTAATGGAATTCCTCAGTGAGAACGGGGTCGCAGAAAAACCGTGAGCCACGCTTGGCGGTTCGAGCAGTAAAGGGCACAGTCTTCAGCACTGCATGGAAGATAATAGCCAGAAAAGACAAACAGAAGACGGTAAGAAGCCAAGTCTATTATAGCATTAGTACATTGTTAGTTCTCAGCTCGGGTTATCTCGGACAGTCTCTGCACATATACAATGCAAAATAAACAATGCTTCTGCTCATAGGTCGGGCTGGAGAGATTAATCACAGCAAGTGACAAGTAAAAGAGACATTCAGCGGTTTTGACAAGAATTAAAAAAAGACCAACGTTTTTTTTTAAGCATCAAAACAGAGTCAAGGTTAGTGTCAAATCAGCGGTTTATGCAGAGCACAACTTAAGGTCATTACACACAATTACTAGAGAAGTTATGTCCAGTCTTATGTAAGAAAAAAAAAAAATAAGTTAAGAAAATTTCCACCCCCAGCCGCCACTAGGGGGAGCTTAGAAGTCTACTGCATACTATTAGTATGCAGTAAGCTCCTAAGCTCCCCCTAGTGGTGGCTGCAGGTAGCCAAGATATTTTCCTTTAACTCTATCTATGCTGGGTATTTGGTGCTCTGTATCAGAAAAATTAAGTTCCAATTACTATAAAGATATATTTAAAGGAATTTAATGTGCACCGAGTTTGGTTCCTAAAAATGACATGGTCTTTAAATGAATGTGGACATTTACTTTAATCATTGTAAAATGAAAAGTTGTGTAACTTTCTAATACAATACATGTTTCATTTACTCACCAATTTTAAGATCTATGCTTGCTGTCAATGAATGGGGTTTTGTTGTTTTTTTGTTTTCTTTAAATTTACATCTAGAGATTTAAAACTTGTACAAACCTAATACTACTCACAGTTGAGAGTTTGCTGAAATGTTATCCAGTCTGGACAATCCTTTGGGAACTAAAAAGCCTGGACTTCAGGGTGATGGCTCTTAGGCTCTGTTCACACTAGCATCATGGCTTTCATTTATAGTGGAACGATGACAGCTATGCCGGATCTGTTTTTAACAGCGTCTGCCAGGCTTCTGTCAGAGCAACTGCGCTATTCTTGCTGCCAAAAATAACAGACAGCCTGACAGAAAACATAGCGCTAGTGTGAACAGAGACTTACCTACACTGATATATTGTGGCAAACCTTCTCCAGTAGAGGAGAAGTTTGTTCTGCTGATGTGAATTGTCTAGACTTAATACAATTGAAGCAAACCCTGTGAGAATTATTAGGTCTGTACAGGTTTTTTTATCCTGTGGATGTAAACAAAAATGTTCTCTTTCACTGACAGCAATAAGGGATCTTGAGAATGATGACGAATTGACACAAAGTATATTTGAAAGTTGCAGAAATTTTCATTATTCAATTATATTAAGCCCAGATTCACACAAGCGAGTGCAAACTTAAACATGAAAAACTTCAGTTTTTCACGTCCGAGTCGCACCTGTGCAGAACCCGTTTTCACGGATCCCTCATAGACTTGAGTCTATTGTGGGATCCGTGAAAACGGACGAAACAACGGCCGTGTGAACGGCCTCATTGAAATACATGCATCCATGTGAAGGCCATTAAAAAAAAACGTCCGTTACACGGACGTATGTTACCTTCATCTGAATAAGCCCTAAGTGTTGTTTACATATGACTGGACAACTCCATTAAAATAATATTCATTGATACATAAATCTGGCCAAGTGTTATAGATACAAAATGCAACAGATATGTAGATGTTAAACTTATAACACATAGCATAGCGGTTATACAGATAATGCCCTGTAAGTGCCGGTGATACTTTCTGCGTAAGCGGTATTTGTAGCAAAATCCGCACTTGTAATAGAGACCATGACCCTATGACCAATGCAAATATGGCCCTTGTGGTGGTTGCAACGTCGATTGCAACTTTTTTCCCCAGACAGAACTAAAGTTTTGAACATAAGCGAAGCGCGTGGGACCTGCGGGAAGCTGGTGTCTCTACATGTGTAACTAAAATAATGAACATCATTCACTGCAGTGCTGAGGGGTCCCAAAAGGGGCAGTGTCCTGGGCTGTAAAGAGCTTTTATAGGTTTTGCTAAGGGACTACTATACTAACTAGAACTAGTAATATGAGTGAGGGGAGAACCGCATAGTACCTGACAAAAACCCTTGATCAATGGAAAGTCTTGCATGGTGAAAAAAACCAAAACCCATATAGGTTTATGTTTAGCTCATTTTCTATTCTTCATCCTTCTAATACAGCACAAGTTTATGTCTGAGACGGGGGGTGCTGCTGCTGGGCGCCCATGTAAACCACTGTGTAAGTGCTCGTTTTTCCTTACATTGCAGTTTTCTGCGGATGTCTCCAGTCCTCCGGGGGCCAAGGCCGAGAGCCTTAAAGGGGGACCTAACTCTATTAGTTTAACATGACCTAATCTTAATATGGCAAATGGCATTATAACGTTTCTGCTGCTATAGACATAGATACTACAGCCAATATGCCTGATGACAAGTCTGTGCCAATTATCTATAATAACAAATTCTCATGCTCTAAGGAAATAGTCACATAATGTAAACGGTGATGGGAGTGATAGTTCGCTATCCAGTTAAAGAGGTTTCCGGAGATTTGGGGTACGTATAGAAAGAAGAAAAGAATATCTAATATACTTACGAACTAAATTCTTCCACTGGCCGGTATCTGTTGGTCTATTGTTATGACTATGATGCAGTGATCTATAATATCACATAACTGCGACGCCCAATGTCTCCCGCAAGACGCTACGTGACTGCCGCCAAGTCATAACACCAGGCCGATGGATACAGGTAGGAGGAGGTATGGGTGGTCCATGAATTCAGACAGTAAATATATTAGATTATTGTTTTCATTTTCTACCAGCTTTTGGACTTGTTTTTAAAAGCCACCCGAATCACAAACAATTAAAAAGCTGATTGAAAAATGTCCCCCTGCTGGGGCCCCAGCGATCAGCTGTGATCTGTGGAGAAACCCGGCTGTGTTCAATTTCCCTGCAGCTCCACCACAGGAGAAATTAAGAATTACACAGTGCGATTCATATCAATGGGTTGTCTGTGTAATGCAGGACAGGACAGGTCCTCCATAGCGAGAGACGCTCTTTGTAACCGCTCTCCATTCTGGCCAAGAGGTGAGAATCCTGAACAGAGGACCCCCCTCTATTAACTCAGAATTACTTAATAGGCTGTATGAATTTTCCATTCACTTCGATGGGACTACATGAGCATTACAAACCCATAGTAATGAATGGTAATGAATAGTAAATTCCAACAGAATCGGAGATCTTCTCAAGTTCATCTGCGATATCATTTAGAAAGACCTACAATATTTGTCATCGTACACAGATAACTCCCAAGCTTATCCTGTACATATAGGAGCAGACATAGGTCACCATTTTCCATCCTAATACGCAATATTTCCATGTTCGCATATAGCACCAGACCAATTGACTTACCTGTGATGATATCTTCTATGGCTCCATCCTTCCCCTCATACACATGTCTATTGTCTTTGACTTGCTTCTTTCTCAGTTCTGCAATCAACTCCTGCTGCTGCCGTTTAGATTTATGTGACGGAGACTGTAAGGAAGTAACAACTATGTGTTATTATAGGCATCTTCTACAAGAATATACTACAAGACGCCGGTCTATGGAAGATGAGATTATACAGATGCTATCGAGGACCCTGTCCCTATACATAATGTACAGGTATGATTAATACAACATTGGGAGGGGATAATTAGTTATATCCATAATAGAACAATTTTACGCAAAATTTGGGACCATGCACACCATAAAATGGAGGTCAGAGTGGTGGTCCTATTTTTAGTCCCCTTGAACCATTTAAGAGCAGTAGGAGGGTAAGAGCCATACTTCGTACACCGACTTTAACCAACAATGTAAATTTAGTTGGCAAACTCAAACTCTTGCAAAATCCTCATTATATTTTTTTGCAGTTTTCTCTTATTTTTACTGTTTTTACATTGTTGCTACCAAAAACTGTCAACAAGCAGGCTATCTGTTGCTGACCATGTTATTATGGTTTTATTTTGTTTTTTTTAATTATGTTTTGTGTACCTTAACCTCTTTAAAGGGGTTTTACTACATGTAATATATTAGATTAGTGGGGATTCAAGTGCACACCCTCAACTGTTCCGTATACCCCAAAGATTTGCATGAGCTTGGATTGCTATGGTGTGCCCTAAGTCCTCATAAACACTTCCGTCGGCCGTTGCACGGCCGTTAATAACGGTCCCGTCACACACGGGCTGCACACGGATGTCTTCCTTGTGCAGTCCGTTGTTTCACGGACCAAATTCAATGCAAAGGCCGAGACTGCTCCGTCAAAAACGGGCAGGAGTAGGACCTGCACTACTTTTGACGGAACGGCCGCATGGTTCCGTTAAAACAACGGAAGTGTGCATGGCCGCATTGAAATGTATGGGTGACACCAACGGATAGCACCCTGAAGATAAAAACTGAAGTGGGCATGGGGCCTAACAGTCACTATGACAGGACAGCCCAGGAGTCCTTTCGGAGGACACAGACTTATCTGTATGTCACAGATGTGTTCAATGTTACTTCTAAGTGGGGCCACCACTTTGTCCACACAGCGGTCAGCATAGATTGCAAAGTTTAATGGGTTAAATGTCCGGGGTCAGAGGTCTCTCCGAAATCTGCCCTTAGTGCAGGAGTAGGGCTGTCAATCACAGTGACATATATACGTTAAAATGTGGGAATGTAAGACTGTTCTCGGTGTATACATTTATGTGGTACAGTAAGGGGTTCATACAGCTTATTAACATTAACTTATACACAATGCACTTGACAATGGCTTGTTGATGGTTTCCAGGTAGCCACAGGAGATTTTTTTTCATCTCCTGTTAAAACTGAACTGAAAAAAAGATGAGAACAGCAAAATGGTAACGAAGATATATTATAAGGTGATAGATTCTACAGTTTCTACCCTCAAACAAAATTGTGAAACACTCAGAAACAGCCATCAAGCAGTCTAATAGCTGAGAATGGATCTTATGATATATTTACTTTTATTAATGGCTTCTGTACATTACTAAACCCCGAAGCTGAGCTCATTATCACATGAACACCAAAAAAGTCTCGATGACATGCAAATAATGAGGATGGCAAATCCGTCAACAGCAGTTTGTTTTTGGTTTCTATGTAGCAAATGAAGATTATACCATTGCTGACTACATAGTCAATGTTAATCAATGTGAACACCGGAGAACATTCACTCTAAGGGTATGTTAAAACTGGCTATTTTGGGCCATTTTTGGGCCGTAAACACCCCAAAAAATGGCTGAAAATACAAACATCTGCCCATTGATTTCAATGGGAAAAACGGCATTTCGTTCCCACAGGGCTTTTTTTACGCGGCCATTTTTAAAAATGGCCACGTAAAAAAACGCCTCGTAAAAGGAAGTGCATGTCACTTCTTGAGCCGTTTTTGGAGCCGTTTTTCATTGACTCAATTGAAAAACAGCTCCGTATTTTCACACGTATTTTGTTAACCGTGTGAACATACCCTGGGTTGTAAGGCTGGGTTGCCGACACACCACTACAGAGGTGCGCCAGCGATGGGGCTGAAACCATGCCAACATGTAGATCTGCGCGGTTTTAAAATTGACTGCAGGTAAAAGCACTTTGATTGCTAATGGCTGCAAAGTGCGTTGGCAGTTTTGGGCGCATTGTGCAAACCCGGCCTAAATGGCTTTGCAGTTGGTGCAGTTCGTGTAATGTGAATATAATATTCAGAGGGACTTCCCTGCTGCACCTCCTGTCTCTAATAATCATTGCAGTTTTCTGTTCTGATGGCCTTGTTGCTCATAACAACCAATCAGAGATCAGCTTTAATCTCTTAAACTGCTCTAGAAAAATGAAAGCTGCACTGTGATTGGTTGCCAGGGGCAACAAGACCAGTTTTACTGTTCGTCAGTTCTGATAAATAAGGCCCATTGGGAGTGTTTTATGAAAAATGTCTAACATCAAAACTGTCTTTGTTACCCATAGCAACCAATCACAGTGCAGCTTTCATTTTTCAAGAGCTATATTAGAAATGAAAGCTGCGCTGCGATTGGTTGCTATGCGCGATAAAGACAGTTTTGCGATAAGACAGTTTTTATGAATGTCCCCCATTGTCTTGTCTCTTGTGTTATGGAGAGAACCTTTTGGTCTTGCTGGTCCATCATCGCCTCCTGCTCCAGTAGCTTCTCAATGAGGGCCTGCTCCTGTTTTTTCCTCTGCACATTCTCCTCATCAGCCAACTATGAGACAAAGAAATAAAATGTATCAGGGACACTATATAAAAAATGATTAAATGTTAATAAAGTTAACCCTTTACAAACCAGCTCTAAGTCTAAAATCAACATGACTGATTGAGGCCTTATTCACATAACCGTTTTTCTCCTCAGTTTGCTGTCCGTTTCAACCCATGCAATTCAATGCAGCTGTACACAGATCCATGCTTTTTCACTAAACATGTGTCCGTTGCGGGGAAACTGACCACATTTTATTCTGGTCTGTTTTTTGCAGATCAGACTCACCCATTAATGCGTGAAGAAAACGAACAGCACACGAACGACATCCTTGTGCCGTCCGTTTTTCGCGCATTAGTTGCTATGAGAAATACAGTATGCAGAGAAAAAAAGAAAAGTGAAACCATGAAGTGCTTGCAGAGGAGAAAAACGGACGACACACAGAAACTAGACTGACGCAACGCAGTCCGTTTTTTTGTGGACGCAAATCAGACAAGCTAATGTAAATAAGGCCTGAAAGACACTGGGGAAATGGGCCAAAGGCTGAGAAGTGATGCATTATACGTGATGTATTTCAGGAAGGCATCTAGAAGTTATTTATGTAGAGGATTTTGCTATCTCCAAAATACAAGTGGATCGGTTTGGACTTGTATCGGCCCCAGAATAGTCTTGGTTATCACCACTGCCTCACTACAATATAAAGAAGACCCCCAACAGCTATGTAATAACTACCACTGTTATTAAAAGGGGTTGTCCACTACCGGACAACTGATAACCTATCCACCAGATAGGTCATCAGTATATGATCTTTGTGGGTCCGACACCTGGACCCTGCACCGATCAACTGTTTCGGCTGCCTACGGGCACCGGCATCAGATCATATACTGATTATCTATCTGGTGGATAGGTCATCAGTTGTCCGGTAGTGGACAATTCTTTTAAAGTACAATATGTGCTGATAAACCAGTTATGGCTATTGTTACAATTATTGGCTTTATACTTATAAGGGAGATATTACATACGCCAGTCTTAATATACAGATCACTGGAGTAAGATGCATTTAATTTATTAAGAGGTGCCCACTTCTTATTAAATTAGGCGCATCTCTGGCTGTCCATGCGCCTGAAAGGGAAATATTTCTTTAATTTTGCTATAATTTATGCCAGTTTCTGGCGTAAATTATAGTAAATTTGCTAAGCCCCACCCATAGATAGATGGATAGATAAATAAATAAATATTAATTTGAGATATTGATGTGTCCAGCCTTACTTCTTCTTGAATTGCGTTAAGTTATACAATTTGACATGATAACAATTATATACAATCTCGGGCCATGCAGTAAAAAAAGTTTATGTTTAAAGTATACTTCTTTAACATGGCAGTCTATGAGTCTATGGGCGATAGATGGCAGACGGATGCCCCTAGATGTACATAGAGTATACGTTTCTTTACTGGATGTCTGTGACGTACACGTTTTTTAACACAGGTCTCTATGGGCAACGGATGGCTGACATGAAGGTATACGTTGTTGTTTTTTACATGTTCACTTCACATATCGTGCCATATGTCTTGTGTTGTCGGATTTAAAGAGAAAGTAAGGGAGGTGAGAAATAGAGATAGATGAGAGGGAGACGACATAGACACACAGATAGATGAGAGAGAGAGAGACGACATAGACACACAGATAGATGAGAGAGAGACGACATAGACACACAGATAGATGAGAGAGAGACGACATAGACACATAGATAGATGAGAGAGAGACGACATAGACAGACAGACAGACAGATATGAGATAGATAGATAGATAGATAGATAGATAGATAGATAGATAGATAGATAGATAGATAGATAGATAGATAGATAGATAGATAGATAGATAGATAGATAGATAGATAGATAGATAGATAGAGTATCCCACCTTGTAAGCTTTCACAAATCTGACGAAAACTGGGAAGAATACAGATGGAGGAACGGTTTTAGGATTTTCACCAAAATATTTTACTGCATCATCAAAGGCATCCTGCAATACAACAAGAAATGACAGCGGCTGTGTGTCGTATGTTTATATGAACGTCTTTATTGTTAAAAAAAAAAAAAAAAGCTTGTGACTTTGGGGTCATAAGGAGATCGGCAGCAGGACAACAAACTTCTACCAGACAGGACAGCTCTACCGCTCAGGTTATAGGGAGTCCTTCACGCTGCACCGTCTGAACTGATGGTATATATTTCTGATCTCATGAAGCTTAATGATCCCCCTGTAGAATATACATAAAGCAGTGTTTATATTAACCCCATAGTTACCTGTGAAATTTTTGCATCGTCTTGTAATTTCTTGAGCCGTCCTTCATTATTTTGTATGAATTCTTTGAGCATCACGTTGTGATCGTGCATTGTGTATTCTCTTTTTGCCAGATCCATTCCTCTTTGAAGTTCCTTTACATCCAGAAGTACATTTTCAAGAGAGACTGGAGGGGAACAGATAATAAGGATTAAAAGGTATCAATGGTGCTGACCAAGCCAACACTGCCAACTGGAATCCCAGATATACACTCCCTGAATATGGCCAGGTGAGGGCGCTCATGTTACATTAAAAAAAAAAGACAAAAAATTGGTTTATTGGGCTGTAAAACAACATGATTGAGTGTAGGAACGCATATAATGAGGCAGAGTATTCTTTGCAACTATTTTGCTGCTGAGGGGTCATCTGTAGTAAATTCTGTGATAATGATAATTGTAGACTTTCTCAGATGTGTATCCTAAATAGGCAGTATTGTACATATTAAAGAAATTCCTCCAAAATATACTTATATATAGATGCTACCAGCATGCTAAAAGCTAAATTCATGTTCCCAATCCTGGTCCATGATATTAGATATTATTCGCAAAAGAGTTCAGACATCTCCGACCTCAGGTAGTTCTTATGGATGGGATAAGGTGATCTCCATTCTCCTTCAGTTTGGGGTAAGGAAAGTTCTCTGGACGACACTGTCTAGACACAAGCTTTGTACGACCCTTTTATATTAGATCACAGAGCTGATGACAGAGTATCCCCTTACTTGAAACCCCGGCAATCAGCTGTGATCTGTAGGAGCAAATTAGCATCAAGTATTCAATTCTGCTGCAGCGCCACCACAGGGCAAATTAAGCATTACACAGTTCTTATTAAAATCAGTGGGCTTTCCATGTAATGCAAATTAATGGGTCTGAGATGTAGTACCTGACACAGCCCATATACAAGAGTGGTGCAGTAGACCTTGTTTTCTATACTCAGACAACCCCTTTAAGGTTTATGATTATATGGAGGTTTCAGGGCGTCGGGTTGACAGCTTACGTGTTTATTGCCGGCCATAAATGTAACATTTTAAATTTAAATAGATAAATGATCCAATATTGTTCAGCAATAACCAAGTGTCTCATTAACATTAAATTATAATTTGTAACAATTAACGATTATAAACCTTTTTGATCGCTGATTGTGATCAATATGATTCAAGTGACTCATATTGAGATATGAGCCAAAATAGAAATAAGGCTCTGTTCACATCTCTCTAGAAGGCTACGTTCACAGCCTCCATAGCAGATTCTGTCAAAATGACGGACAACGTGGAGGAAACCCGACGTACCCCCTTATAATTCAATTGGGTCCATCAGGTGCTGGTGGTATCTGTCGTAAGACTGATCTGCCACTGCGTTGTGGTTATCGTTAAAAACGGAAATTAGGATGCAAATGTGTGAACAGAGCCTAGCTTTTTATATATTTTTAATACTGTGTTATGCCTAGTGCAAGGCCTCAGGGGGCGGTGCATGACACAAAGATTCAAAGTAGACCAAAGTGAGAAATCCTGTGTCATGTATCACCCCCTGAGACCCTGCACCAGAACTAAACACAGTTTTAAAACACAGTATATATTAGTTGTATAATGTTTATTATACAATAAATGTACATAAAACCACCCATGGCCACCATGAGGCCAAGAAGCAACTATTCTTCTCAACCCGGGACATCTCTACTCCTCGTAAGCTTACCTGCGGCAGCCTTTTCCACATAATGGAGTTCATTGAAGAAAAGAGCAACGTGTGGATACTTTTCCCGTACTACATTGGAGATATAGTGCAATAAGGTCTGTTTTCTGTCTGTTGACTTGGTGTCTAGAAGCTGTCAATGACAATTTAAGAAAAAAAAATGTCAACAAAAAGGTAAACATCAATATGGCTCCCGACTAATAAAACATACTGGAATTAAAAATGTCACTGATAGTAAACTAGTACAAAGCCCAATAAGTAGCGGCGCAGTAAAGGAGTCCACAGACATAAGAGTTTAAAAGAGTTTTCCTATGAGCACTGATGTTTTAATTAGAAATGAATGTGTGGGAGGGGAGAAGGGGTCCAAACAAGCGGAATGTATCACCTATATTTTTTACTAATTAAAACCAAATATTGAAAGATATCCTTTTTTTCTAATCTTTTTTTATTTTCTGATTGGATATATTTGTTTATTCTATTTTATGTACATGATTATGGGGCAGACATCTTGCCTGAGCTGTTGCTATGCTCTGTGAACAGCAGTTCAAAGATTTGCTATACCACAGACACATAGACATTGGAAACTGTAATCTGGAGAGGACTCATTGACTTCTATGGGAAAGTGTTGTGGGCATGCTCTGTGACCTGTGAAAGAGATCACTTTGCAGGGAGGGAGGAGGATGAGAGCTGTCCCCAGCACTTAATGGTGGCTCCTGTGTTATCTATATAGAGGTGTTACCTTTCATTGTAATCCTGCCTGTGATGATAATGAGATGACTGCGTCCTTGCTCTGTCACTAGTTCTGTAATGCCCTATCTCCTCGCTAATCTAATAGGCGCTGCCACACTAATAACTAGTGAAAATTGTGTCCCAAAACGTTTACTATTTTAAAAGTTAAGAGCTTTTTTTTTGTAAATATGCAAATGAGGCTATACTAGACAAGTGGGTGTCAACACCAGCGATTCTCCTGAGGCGGAGCTTCCTCACAGCCTCTGACGCTGTCCTATCAGCATGAAGCTGCTTCACACAGTGTGAGAGACTGAGGCTGGAGGGAAGGGGGATCACTTGAAATAGCCATATCTCCGGCTGTGGACCACCTAGAACAGCGCTGGCGGCATATAAAAGATGAGATTCTAATCGCAGTTCTAGCTGTGAGACATCCGGAGATATCACCAGTTGAATACACAGTCGGGAATGGAAGCTGTATACTATATGATCACGTTGTGTTGCAGGGCAGGGAAGGGGGAGAAGCTGTCTGCTTATTGGACAGCGTTATACAGAAAACATTACACCGCCCAGAGAGAAAAGAAAGAGTCACCAACTATTTGGCTATTAGAGACAAATTTTGCATATTTAGAAAATGCACAAAACTTTGCAAATAATAAGCGTTTTTGAAAACAAATTACACTGTAGTTATCAGCATCATAGCACCTATTAGATTAGTTAGGCAATAGGGAATTAATAAACTAGTGACAGATCCTCTTTAAAGTGTAACTAAACCTTCAACAAACTTCTGACATGTCAGAGTGACATGTCAGAAGTTTTGTTCGGTGTGAGTCTGAGCATTGAGACCCCCATCGATCGCTAGAACGAAGCAGAGAGGCGCTCGGGTGAGCGCTGAGCCGCTTGGTTTCTACACGGCTTTTCTCAGAAAGCTGATGTAGCGGTGTACAGGCCCATAGACTTTCTATTGAGCCGTACACCGCTACATAGGCTTTCCGAGAAAATCTGATCAGAAATCAAGCGGCTCAGCGCTCACCTGTGGGCTTCTGCAGCTTTGTTCTAGCGATCGGTGGGGGTCTCCGTGCTCAGACCCCCACCTATCAAAACTTCTCACATGTCACCATGTCAAAAGTTTGTTGAAAATTTAGTTACCCATCTCAACTGTTTAATAAAGGTATATTGAAACAGAAAGTTTAGTTAAACTAAGTTTAGTTAAATTATAGAATCCTGGCAGCAAGCAGCCACCACTAGAGGGAGCTCGCTGAATATAGATTTATACAGAACTATAATTCTGTTTGTAGTAGGCCCTCTCTAGTGGAGGGTGGCTATGCTATGGCTTTCTGAAGGGAAGCAGAGATTTTAGGACTCTGTATCAGAAAAACTAACAGGGCATGCTGAGATAAGTACTGACGCTTTGGGTTACCTATTTCCATTCCATGTGTGAATATTAATGTATGCTTACCAAGTCCAAGCTTTGAAGTTTAAAACCATAGACAGCTCCACGTTTACTGCTGTTCATATAATTTCCAAGAGCCAAAATAATCTACACAAAGAAACAGGAAAATACAAGAATATCATTTATATATTCATCAATAAACTGAACTATAATACATTCACTGTAAATAGAGTCCGTACATACCTCAAGTATTTTCTTTAGTTTCTGAGATGATTTAATTGAAACAGCAGCAGCTATGATGGCGTGAAGTTGCTATAAAAAGACAATAGTAGCATTTAATAAAAGTGCAATGTTATCACACATATATACACACAATCACATAATATTTAACAGTGCAATGTTCTCATACATATACACACATTATATCACATGCATACGTGTATATACAAACAATCACGTTCATATATACACAAACACAACAATCAGAATATTTAGAAGTGCAATGTCCTTATATATATATATATATATATATATACACACACACACACAATCACATTCATACATATGTATATATATATATATATATATATATATATATATATATATATATATATATATATATATATAATTACATGTTAGTACGGTTGAAAAAAGACACAAGTCCATCAAGTTCAACCAAGGGATGGGAAAAGGGAAGGGATGAAACAAAATGTCTACACATTGACATAGGAGCTAATATTTTTTTGTTCTAAGAAATTATCTAAGCCTTTTTTAAAGCCATCTACTGTCCCTGCTGTGACGGCTCCTGCGGTGACTATTCCATAGATTCACAGTAAAGAGGGCTTGTCGCCTCTGCAGATTAAACGTGTTTTTTTTTTTCCAGATGGAGGGAGTGCCCCCTTGTTTTTTGAGGGGGTTTTACATGGAACAGGATTTCACGATATTTCTTGTATACTTGTTCAATCAATCAATCAATCAATCAATCAATCAATCAATCAATCAATCAATCAATCAATCACAATGAATAAAAATTATACATACATTAATGCACATACACACACAATCACATTCATACATACACACACACACACACACACACACACACACACACACACACACATATATATATATATATACACACACACATATATATACATACACACACATACACACAACCAATCAATCACATAAATATTAATACATGAACACACACACAATCAATTAAATACATCCATACATCCAATAATACATATACACCCACAACCACATACACACACACACACACACACACACACACACACACACACAATCATATTTATATGTGTAAACACACACAATCACAGAATATTTTATAGTTCAATGTTCTCATACACACACACACAAACACACACACACACACACACACACACACACACACACACACACACAATCACATTCATACATACACTCACACTCATATAATATTTAATATTGCAGCGTTCTCAAACATACACACACACAATTACATATGCAGTACATATATATAGACCCACAATCACATTTGTACATATATGCATACAGAATCTCATGTATTTATACATATACATTACACACACAATCACATACATCACATAACGCAACTCTATTTATGGTGTTCACAATCTATGTGCTCACCGGCGTCAACATCTGAATGCTCTCATTGAAGTTCCCAATGAAAGCCATGATCGTCATCTTCTGCATCAGCCTCTCTATCCTACTGAACTGCATCATAAAGCGATCCTCTTCTGATAAGTTCTCCAATGGCTTCTTCTCCCGCTCGTACTGCCGAAAGACTTTTACTTCTGCCTCCGTCGGAATGAATCTCATCAGACACTCCACAAAGTCCACAGGTAATGTTTTCAGGTCAAACCTAAGGAGGGATGAAATAAGAATATGAAATAATATGAATTACACAAATATTGCTACTAATAAAATACATGAAAAACCTTTTCATCATTGGGGAAGCCAGCTGAATGAAAGAGGACCTGTCAGTTCTCCTCTGTTATTCCTCCTGGAAGTGTTATCATTCCCCTTGTCAATAGGGTGTGACCCTCTACAGGTTGACACTGTTAGAACTGATTGGACAGTGTCAGAGTGTATAAGGTGCACACCCCATTGACAAGGGAATAGAAATGCTCAGTAGTCTTGTCACTTTATTCATACATTTCCAGGAGAAATAACAAATATAAGGTTAAAGCACATTCCACTGGACGAGTAAAGGGGGTTTTACACGGGGTAAATATCGGGCAGACAAGCGTTCATAGAACGTTCGTTGGCGATAATTGCTCTGCGTAAACAGGGGAACGATCAGCAGATGAACGAGCAAACGTTCATCTGCGTATCGTAAAATATTATCGTTGTCGGCAGCACATGTGTAAACAGGGAGACGCGCTGCCGATATGATAATAACGTATGGGGACGGGCGATCAGAGTAACGACCGCTCGTCCCCATCTATAGAATGAAGAGTTAGAGATCTTTCATAGAAGAGACACAATGTCTGGAAGGAGCAGGATGGAGAATATATCACTAAGATGCATAACCTTCTGTTGATATTAATTGGAGAGAACACAGAGACGGCAATTATTGATTTCTGAATAGCAAAGGAAATGCTTCACTTCATCTGCATTTGTGTTATCTAGATGCAGAGTGGAGGGAAATAAGCATCACTTGGCTTATAGCGGTCTAGACCAGAGATAGGAAAGTTTTCCTCTTGGCTGATAAGTCCGATAATGCTTTGCCAGAGAGCATTTTAATTACACAATGACTGGAGCTGTATATGTTTCCTATATGTGGCTCTTACAGTTAAACAGGGAGACGCGCTGCCGATATGATAATAACGTATGGGGACGGGCGATCAGAGTAACGACCGCTCGTCCCCATCCATAGCTCCGTGTGACAGAAGCAAATGAGCGCCGATCAACAATGTCTCGTTGATCGGCACTCGCTGCACTGGACGATTGTCGGCGGGTGTAATAGGGCCTTTAGGGTCATCTCACACGGCCCGACGTGGGCCGTGTAAACAAGCACCGATCAACAAGACACCTGTTTATCCGTGCTCATTTGCTTCTTTCACAAGGAGTCATGTTTGGGGACGTCCCCATCCATTTCTATCATGTCGGCAGCACGTTTCCCTCTTTACTCAGGGAGATGCTGCCGACAACGATAATATTTTCTGTTGCATAAACGATACGATCAGCAAAAGAACGACCGTTTGCTTGTTCATCGGCTGATCGTTGCCCTGTTTACATATGGGAGCGTTGTAATGGCATATCATGCGTATTGCACAATACTGTAATACAGCTAGATGGAGATTTATAACAACACAAGGGTATATATGCCACACTGCGGAGGTATTCTTCGTTTGAAGAATAGCTTTTATAGGAGAATACCTTTGTAATATGGTGGTATATGGAAGCACCGTACAGCGGCACATAGAGTTCCTATAACTCTGTAGTATGGAGCCGTAGGCTCTGTGCACACAGCTCTGCCTAAATAACGATGAAACAATATCATATAGTACAAGCACCAAATTTTACATGCGCCTGTGCACCTTTCCTTTGTACGCCTGATAAAATTTACACCATTTTGTCAGAAAATTTCAAGGATGTGCCCCACAATTTATATGAATACAGTACTGCAGAGTGTGTGTGTGTATGTGTATGTATGTGTGTGTGTGTGTGTATGTGTATGTATGTGTGTGTGTGTGTGTGTGTGTGTGTGCGGACGGGCATGCGTGCGTGTGTGTGTGTGTCTTTGTGTGTGTCTGTGTGTGTCTTTGTGTGTGTCTGTGTGTGTCTTTGTGTGTGTCTGTGTGTGTCTTTGTGTGTGGGTGGGTGGGGGGGGGTTGACTGACAATTCTATCAAGTTTTATCGTTTCGCTGAAACAAAGAAAAACCCAGACGTCAAACAGAATGAAGAGTTAAAGATCTTTCATAGAAGAGACACAATGTCTGGAAGGAGCAGGATGGAGAATATATCACTAAGATGCATAACCTTCTGTTGATATTAATTGGAGAGAACACAGAGACGGCAATTATTGATTTCTGAATAGCAAAGGAAATGCTTCACTTCATCTGCATTCGTGTTATCTAGATGCAGAGTGGAGGGAAATAAGCATCACTTGGCTTATAGCGGTCTAGACCAGAGATAGGAAAGTTTTCCTCTTGGCTGATAAGTCCGATAATGCTTTGCCAGAGAGCATTTTAATTACACAATGACTGGAGCTGTATATGTTTCCTATATGTGGCACTTCGTTACTGTTTCTATGGTAGTTACAGCAGAGGAAGCGTGATCTCGTTGTAACCTGTCATTTACTGCGAGATCTCGCGAGATCACGCGTCCTCTGCTGTAACTACCACAGACAGAGTAACGAAGTGCAGGGATTGTGAATAGACATCCCGTGGAATATCTTATTCACGGTCTAAACACTTCAGTATTGTTAATCTGTTAGTATAAGACAGCACATAAGGATCTAGCAGGATCCCTATGTGCTGAGGTAATGAATGGAGAGGAGTGCATGACGCTGATTGGTCACTGATTGGTCAGCGTCATACACTCCCCTGTATTATTTTTTAAATAAAAAGCACTGCTGTCACCTACATTATAGCGCCCATCTCCTTATGTAGGAGATAGGGCACTTATAATGTGGCGACAGAGCCTCTTTAAGGGGGTTTTACACTGGACCATTCTCGGGCATTATCGTTGTCGGCAGCACATGTTCCTGTGTAAACAGGGAGATGCGCTGCCGACATGATAATAACGGAGTAACAACCGCCCGTCCCCATCCATAGCTCCGTGTGACAGGAGCAAACGAGCGCCAATCAACGATGTCTTGTTGATCGGCGCTTGCTGCACCAGCCGCTTATCAACCGGTGTAAAAGGCCCTTAAGGGTCCTTTTACACCGGCCAATTATTGGGCAAACGAGTGTTCACAGAACGCTCGTTTCCGATAATTGTCTTGTGTAAACAGAGCAATGATCAGCCGATGAACGAGCAAATGCTCGTTCATCGGCTGATTATATCATTTTAAATGTCTTAAATATTATAGTTGTCGGCAGCACATCTGCTTGTGTGAACAGGGAGACGTGGTGACGACGTGATAAAAATGTATGGGGACAAGCGATCGGAGTAACGAGCGCTCGTCCCAACACTAGCTCCTAGTGAAAGGAGCAAACGAGCGCCGATCAACAAGCTATCTCGTGTAAAAGTACCCTAAGGCTGCATGAGACATCTTACAGCTAAATACAACCTCCAGCTTGTACAGAGCTGTAATATAGCTAGATGATGGGAGTGGTGACACTAGCATCAGAAGAGTGTGTGAATCTTGAGGAAGGCAGCAACCTCTCCAACCCTGTGATTATGTTAATTAGGAAAGTGCTGAATGTGTCAAAGGGTGGGATAGATAATGGAATTGATGACAGCAGCAGGAGAGGAGTGTGTTGTTCTTGTGGGTAGCAGTGACCTGTCTACTCATGTCATTATGTTAGTGAGGAGAGGGCTGCATGTCGCAAAGGAAGTGCCACAAGGAGGTAAATGGAAGAATCAGCAGAGTCCCAAATAAAAATGAAGTGTAATGCCAAAGTTCTATAAAACTGATGCAGGTAGTTTATTATTGGGCACCTTGTGATTTATTCTAAAGATAGCGTCTAGTAGTTATTTAAAGAAGATTTGTCACCTCTTCTGATCTGTCTGTTTTAGTTTATAATTGTATTCCCCGTCAAATTATAATTCTGGAGCATTTTCTTAGAACTCTACTTGATTCCATCCCTCTGTTATTCCTCCTAGAAATGTATGAATAAATTGACAACTGAGTTCACCAGTTGGGGGTGTGTCCTTACACAGACTGACAATGTCCAATCAGTGCTGACAGAGTGAGACTACGTAGGGACACGCCCATTTGACAAATGGGAATGGTACTACCCAGTTGTCAATTTATTCATAAATTTCTAGGAAGAATAAAATAGGAATGGCACAACGCAGAGTTCTAAGAAAAGATGCTTCAGAATTGTTATTTCATGGGGAATACAAGTATTTACTAAAACAGACCGGTCAGATGAGGTGACAGATCCTCTTTAATACGGGTCACTGGACAAACTTTCTGTTAGTCAAGCATGAAAAATAGTTGTAAGCGGTGAGCTCAGTAAATTGCATAACAGGATCGGCAGTAATCTGATAAGCTGCAGTATTTGTGTTCCCCCAGGTTCACTACTTACTGCTGGATGGCTCGGCAGATCTCCTCTGCAGCCTTTCCTGCTTTTCTCAGGGTGATGGCAAGGTTTTTGGCCCTGTTTGCTTCCAGTAATGTCACCTTGTTAGAGCCTTTAGGTGCTGATTTTTGCTTGCTGGAACTAACATCAATGGCTGGGCCTTGGGCTTTTGTCTTGAAGATTTCTTCAAATTCATCTACATTTAAGTCCTAAAAGAAGAAATAATTGTTAA
This sequence comes from Rhinoderma darwinii, assembly GCF_050947455.1. Lineage (NCBI taxonomy): Eukaryota > Metazoa > Chordata > Amphibia > Anura > Rhinodermatidae > Rhinoderma > Rhinoderma darwinii. The sequence continues at coordinate 21,976,284 of NC_134692.1, read as the reverse complement.
CTGTCCGCATGTAGTACTTTAACACTAACATATGAAAAACAAGAAAGCACAGAAACATTCTGATCGGCAAAAGCATCCATATTTTAAGAATTGACCCTGAAGAGCATTTGCCCCAAAATTAAAATGACAGCACTATATACTGTATTAGTTATATCTGTAGCTAACATAGATGGACGAAAACCAACACAGTCGCTATTAAAGCTTCTACAAAAATTTGACCCTGCTGTATTGATATGTGACACGTAGACATTGCTGTGGAGCCCGGGCCTTATTATTGGGGTCTTTCACCAGTTTTGAAGTACTATTTTAAGTCAAAAATTGTAGTAAAGAAACTTGTTTTATACCACTTTTGTGTTAAAGGAACACTCCTGAATCAACTAATACACCTAGTGCGTTATGCCTAATGCAGAGCCTGAGGTGGCGGTGCATGACCAGGGATTCGAAGAACACCAAAGAAAGTCATGCACCGCCCATTCAGGCCCTGCACTAGGCATAACACAGTGTATCAGTTTTTCTTGGAGTGTACCTTTAAATACCAGCTAGGTTGGAGCATAACTAAACTTTTATAAAACTTTTGACATGTCAAAGTGACACATCAAAAGTTTTGATCAGTGGGTGTCCGAACACTGAGACCCCCACCGATCGCTAAAACGAAGCGGCAGAAGCTCTCAGGTGTGCGCTGTGCTGCTTCGTTTCTAATCGGCTTTCCTCGGAAAGACGAGCGAGCTGTGTACGGACTCATAGACTTTCTATTGAGCCCGTACACTGCTTGCTCGGCATTCCGAGGAAAGCAGAGCCGATCTGAAAGGTAGCGACACAGATCTCACATGAGCCCCTCTGCAGCTTCGTTTTAACGATCGGTGAGAGTCTCAGCGCTCGGACCCCCACTGATCAAAACTTCTGAGATGTCACTATAATGTGTCAAAAGTGTTATAAAAGTTTAGTTACACTTTAAAAATAGTGCACTGAGGGTATGTTCACATGCTAGCTGGCTTTTACGTCTGAAAAAACAGACTGTTTTCAGGAGAAAACTGCTGCGTCGTTTCAGACGTAAAAGCTCCTCCTCGCATTATGCGAGGCGTCTGTGACGCTCGTAAATCTTGAGCTGCTCTTCATTGACTTCAATGAAGAACGGCTCAAATTACGTTGCAAAGAAGTGCCCTGCACTTCTTTGCCGAGGCAGTCATTTTACGCGTCGTCGTTTGACAGCTGTCAAACGACGACGCGTAAATGACAGGTCGTCTGCACAGTACGTCGGCAAACCCATTCAAATGAATGGGCAGATGTTTGCCGACGTATTGGAGCCCTATTTTCAGACGTAAAACGAGGCATAATACGCCTCGTTTACGTCTGCAAATAGGTCGTGTGAACCAAGGGGTGTTTTTTCAGGCGTAATTCGAGGCATAAAACGCCTCCATTACATGTGAAAAGAGGTCGTGTGCACATACCCTAAGGGTATGTGCACACGGCAGCGTCCGTAATGGCCGAAATTACGGCGCTGTTTCCAGGAGAAAACAGCCCCATCATTTCAGCCGTAACGGCATGTGCAGGCGCTTGAACGCCGTGTCCATTACGGACGTAACTGGAGCTGGTTTTCCATGGAGTCCATGGAAAACGGCTCCATTTACGTCTGAAGAAGTGACATGACACTTCTTTGGCGCGGGCGTCTATTTACGCGCCGTCTTTTGACAGCGACGCGTAAATATACGCCTCGTGTGAACAGACAAACGTCAGCCCATTGCTTTCAATGGGCAGATGTTTGTCAACGCTTTCAAGCCGTAATTTCGGACGTAATTCTGGGGTTAAAACGCCCGAATTACGTCCGCAAATAGGCGGTGTGAACATACCCTAAGTGTCTATGGGAAGTATTTATCACTGGCAGTGGTGAAAAGTGGTACTGCAATTTAAAAGTGGATTTTCAAAGACAAATGGGAAGCTTATAAAAAGAATATAGCGCTAATGCTTGGTTCACACCAAGTTTGGGCTTAATGTTCGGCATGTATCCTGAGATATTCTCCTAATGTAAACGTTTAAAGTGCCGATAGGCTATCATTGGCCGGTACTCATAACTATAACTCTGCCTCACCTGTATTGAAAGGTGTAGCCAATATAACTATATATATATATATTATACAAAAAAAAAGCATATTGTACAGAATACGTTTTTTTCAATAGGGGTCAGACATTTGCAACTGTACAGGCACGCTTACATCTACTGTAAGTTCGTAACATAGATATGATCGATTACAGGTAGATTCTGTGTGTCAGAGACATGCAGGACCCGCTGACACTGAACCCATCAGTCCCGCTGACGGGATCAGGATTTAGCTAAAGATACCGCTGCTGTGTTTAGAGAATACAGAGCAACTGTATCTCAAAAACTAAAAATAATTTGTAATAAATTTTTTTTGAAAGTTGCACCAATCTTACCGACTGACATTTTTATATATATGTGTATATTTTCAAAGGTTTACTTAGTCTTTAAAGCATTACAGGATTAAAAAGACTGATTCAAGATGGCTACTGCCTAACACCAGGACCTGCCACAGTGGGACCGCCCGCCATTACCTCCAGTATCCGTTCATCATCAATTTCATTGAAGACTGTGCCATTTATCTGGTTGGGTTTTAGAGCTACCCAGTTGAATACTGGCATCCTAAACTTTGTCTTGATCGGCTTCTTAATTTTCACAGCTGCGAATCACAAGTAAAATGTAGAGATCATCACCTTACAACCAGGTCTGTTCATAATATACATATATGGTAAATACAGTAATGTAAAAATATATTATATACATATAATATATAGACATAATAATACATAATATACACAATAGTACAATTTATTTTATCACAATATTTTGATATTTTTTAATAAAAATATAAAAGTAAAATAATGAGATAGGAGAATTACATTTTCAATAACAAAAATAATGGAACAGTCAATGAATTGATAATAAAACGTTGACATCTGTCCATAGCTCAAAGGAATCACCCCAACTCTAAATGCAGCCGCCGCGGAACCGGTTACTGCAACGCACAACAACCAGCTGTTATCACTGCGGGAAGCTGCGGGCATCCGCACTTTCCCTGCTGCGAAAATATAGTATTACATGGCGCTCATTCAAATAAATGGGCACCATATAATACAGTGTTTCCCACTCTCATTCTGAGCCTGAAAATTGGTTGTGGCCTTGTCCCGTTTAGGAAGACATTGTAACAAAGCTATGAGCAGGATTCACTCAGCCTCTGGTCGTAAACAAGAAAATTTCCATTCAGTGACCACATGCAGTGGTCTTGAAAATAGTGAGGGTTTGAATAACGGGATAATAATGAATTGTTTTCATTACATGACATGCAGAATAAGATGCAATGGGACATCAATACAATAAAGGAGAAGTAGAATTAGAAATTATAACAATGGAAACCTACAGAACAGCTTGATCGGCCCATCTTTAGTGGAAGCGTTAAACCAAGGAGAGAGAGATTAATGTCATAGGTCATATACTGTTAAACAGAGCTCATTAGTATAATACCAGAGAAAGAGTTAAAGGAACATCTAAAAAAAAAGTGTCTACTTCTTTTTCTAGAAACAGCGCCACTACTGTGCATGGGATGTGCCTGGTATTGCAGCTCAGCCCAATCCAAGTAAATGAAGCTAATCACACCAAGTACAACATCTCCATGGAATTTGTATGTTCTCCCCATGTTTGCATGAGTTTCCTCCCATACTCCCAAAACATACAGATAGGGTATTTAGATTGTGAGTCCAAGTGGGGACAGTGAATCAGCACAACTTTTGTACAGCGCTGCGGAATATGTTGGTGCTTTATAAGTAACAGATATAAATAAAATAAACTTCACTACCAGGCACAGACCATGGAAAGTTATGGTGCTGTTTTTTTGTGGGGAAAAAACAGACCCTTCTTCTAATCTCTTAATACCCTTTAATATAAGGGTATGTTCACACGATGAGAGGCATTTACGTGTGAAAAGACAGACTGTTTACAGCTGCCTCGTTTCACACGTAAATGCTCCTCCTCGTAATTTACGAGGCGTCTAAGACGCTCGTAAATCTTGAGCTGTGCTTCATTGAGTTCAATGAAGAACAGCTCAAATTACGTGGCAAAGAAGTGCCCTGCATATAATGTATATAAGTGTCCTGCACTTCTTTGCCGGGGCAGTCCATTTACGCGTCGTCGTTTGACAGCTGTCAAACGACGACGCGTAAATGACAGGTCGTCTGCACAGTATGTCGGCAAACCCATTCAAATGAATGGGCAGATGTTTGCCGACGTATTGTAGCCCTATTTTCAGATGTAAAACGAGGCATAATACGCCTCGTTTACGTCTGAAAATAGGTCGTGTGAACCCAGCCTAAGGGTATGTTCACACGAGGGCGTCCGTAACGGCTGAAATTACGGGGATGTTTCAGCCTGAAAACATCCCCGTAATTTCAGCCGTAACGGCATGTGCAGGCGCTTGAACGCCGCGTCCATTACGGGCGTAATTAGCGCTGCTATTCATTGGAGTTAATGAATAACGGCTCCAATTACGGCCAAAGAAGTGACAGGTCACTTCTTTGACGCGGGCGTCTATTTACGCGCCGTCATTTGACAGCGGCGCGTAAATTACGCCTCGTGTGAACAGACAAACGTCTGCCCATTGCTTTCAATGGGCAGATGTTTGTCAGCGCTATTGAGGCGCTATTTTCGGACGTAATTCGGGGCAAAAACGCCCGAATTACGTCCGTAATTAGTGCGTGTGAACATACCCTCACATACAATACTTTATATTGGACACATGTTTGCAGACATCCATTCTCTTGACATTTAAGCCAATTAGACATGATTTGGTTTTGCTGTTAGGATTCCTCTTTATTCGGAGCTACATACAGTGTCCAAATTACACTAATCCCTTGCTGGCTCTGAAGCCAAGATTAAGATTTAAAAGCAATCAACATAAACTAATCTCTTAATCTAATGTAACTAATACATAATGGACTGACACTACTGGAAAGATCCTAAAAAGTTAAAGGGGTAGTCAAGTTTATGAAACCCATGTTCAAATACCCCATTATGGAATTCTGAGTTAATACAGAGGGGTGTCCCCTGTTCAAGACCCTCATCTTTTACCCCACAAAGAGTGTCTCCCACTCTGGAGGACTCGGCACATCCATGCCACTACATGGATCAACCATTAAGTTCGATGGGCACTGTGTAATACTTCATTTTCCCAGTGGTGGCGCTGTAGGGAAGTTGAACACTTGCCGGCAGGTTGGTCCACCGATTGCAGGGAATCAGCCAGATGTCAGGAGACCAATTTTAAGATGTCTACAGAGATGCTCTACTAGATAAAAGATTTTTTTCGGCCCGCATTAATTTACACATTGGATGAAAATGCATTTTAATTGTATAGGTACGCCCACCAGATATCTCTTCATCTAGCTCAGGGGGCAGCACTACTTTTAAATCTGTGCAGACCTAATACGTTTCGCAGCTGAGGGTCTGCTACTATTGCATCCATTCTAGACAATCTTCTAAATAGCCAGAAATCAAGGCTGATACACTTTACCAGCATTGATACATAGAGAGTTGTGCTGATATATTTAGCTCATAGAGAATGGCCTAGGCTGGATACAATTGTAACAAACTCAGCTGTGAAACGTATTAGGTCTGGTACCGTGGTGATGTAAATGAGAATGTTCCCATTCACTGACAGAAAATAAAGATCTTGAAAATGGTGGGGAATTGAAACACATAGTATATTAGAAAGTAAAAATGTTGCCAAGTTATTAATTCGATTAGGTTTCCACAGGTTTTGAGCCTCTGTATGGGAACAAGAATGTTCTCATTCACTAACAGTAAGCAGAGATCTTAAAAAATGGTATGGAATTGATACACAAAGTACAGTGGCAAATTGGAAAACCCCTTTAAATTACAGAGGCTCTGTCACCACATTATAAGTGCCCTATCTCCTACATAATGTGATCGGCGCTGTAATGTAGATTACAGCAGTGTTTTTTATTTAGAAAAACGATCATTTTTGACGGAGTTATGACCTATTTTAGCTTTATGCTAATGAGTTTCTTAATGGACAACTGGGCGTGTTTTACTTTTTGGCCAAGTGGGCGTTGTGGAGAGGAGTGTATGACGCTGACCAATCAGTGACCAACCAGCGTCATACAGTTCTCCCCATTCATTTACACTGCAGATAGCGATATAGACGAGGCTGGACGCAGCCTGCAGGGCTTAGGGGGAAGCCTCCATGACCTCCCTGGTAGCGAAAGGGTTAATAGGTGAGGGAGAGTTGGAGGGGAGGGACAAGGAGGAGTCAGGGGGCCGTTGCGGAGCTTCCCGCTGTTATCGGCATTGAGCCGGAAGCAGCGGGAGGAGTGACATAGGGAGAGACAAGCTCCCCGTTGCCCGCGCTAATCACAATGTCTGAGGCTGTATTATTAGAGCGGCTGCGTGCCGCTGCTGTGCACCACGGTCCCGGATGGCTAGAGGAGACCGTGGCTGCATTAACTAGGATCCCGGACGCCGTTTCGCCACGTCAGGCCCGGCGTTCGGGGTCTGTTGCAGGGGACAGGCTCCCCTCCCCCGGCCCCCTTACTAGCATTACTATGGCGGCGGGGGGGAGTCGGCAACAACCGCTCCTGCTCGGAGCAGGCTGAGAGCGTTGCCGGGGGTGACGGCGACTCAGGCCGGGTCGACCCGTCCCTCCCGGCGGTCCCGACCTCCAGAGTGCCTCAGTCCTGAGGCAGTCCCGCGGACACGGCGTCGCAGAGGGAGCCCGATCTCGGACGCTGCAGGCCAGGCAGCTGGGAGGACCGCCCCTTCCCAGGCCCTGCGTCCTGGCAGGAATCCCAAGCCGCGACGGGGTCCGGCGGGAAGCAGGGAGTCGCAGGCCGGGCTCCCTGTCACCCCTCCCCCATCGGATGGAAGATTCGGAGGACAAGGTACGGCCGCCCCGCCTGGTGATGTTCCGGCCAGGGGGCAGGCTTCTTCAGGATCATCAAGACGGACGCCTAGATCTACAGCGACGTCGAGGCAACAGGTCCGGTCGGAAGTCTGGGTTCCAGCGGTCGGGCAGCAGGTTGCCGGCCCATCGGTCAGCACTTCATCATCTCCGTTCCGAAGATGTCGGTGGGATGGCCAGTCGTCTGCGAGAGAAGAGCTGGAGGAAGGTGAACTGGACGCGTATCGTCGAGGTCAGGATGGTCCGGCTGACGGGAACACAGCGCCTGTGCAGCCCGGTGAGTGTATAACTCCATCATTGTCATATCCAGCGATTTTTATGTCGGGTGTCGGCGGGGGGGTTGCTAGCGTCGCATCGGTGGCTGGTAGTGGCGCGGGCGGGCGTGATGGAGCGGGTCTGGCAGACTTAGTGGGTTGCTTGAGAGAGCTGGTCGGGCGCCTAGATAGGGCGGTGTCCCCGGCGGTAGTTTGGGAGGGTCCCAGGGAAGTGGGATTGTTACAAGCGCGGCCCGTAACGGCGGTTAGAGAGGCGGTCGCGGTGTCGGTACAGACCGAGGCGCAAAAAGATGGCGATCGGGTGCGTATTGATGATCGCGCTCGTGGGGAGGTGTATGTTTGTTTCGAAGGTCCGTTGGGGGCGCATTTAAAGCAGGAGGTGCGTGAGCGGATCTGGAAGGACGAATATGTTGAGATTTTTTCTCTCTTGCCGCTCGCTAAATTTAATTTGGATAAGAGCAAGCGGGACGAGAGTAAAAAGGACGAGGAGGAACGGCGGCGGTATAGGCTTATCCCGCAGACGTTCGTTAATTGGTCGCAGGCGTTCGCCATATTAGCCAGTGTGATAGGGGAAAAGGCGCCGGAAAATTGTTCGGCGTTGTTTTGTTATTTCGATGCTATTGGGGAGGCTCATAGGGCGTATGGGGGCCAGGCGTGGCTTCGATACGATGAGCAATTCCGTCAGCGGAAAGCGGTTCGGCCGGCGATTCGGTGGGACCAGAAGGATATTGCTCTCTGGTTACGGGTTACGGCTCCGGTTAGGCAGTCCTTTCCCGGGAGCTCCGGCCAAGGAGGCCAGTCTAGTCAGGTTGGACAAGGCGGCGGGGGAAAGGCAGGGTTTTGCTGGCAATTTAATGAAGGCCAGTGTAAGTTCGGGGCCACGTGCAAGTTCAAGCACGTGTGTTCCGAGTGTAATGGTGCATCACACGGGGCGGCAAGATGTATGCGAAAAAAGAGGTCAGGGAACCAGTCCTCCGCGGCTGGTCAAGGGGGTGTCACCGGTGAGGGTGGAAAAGATGGCCCCTTATCTAAATGAGTATCCGGATAGGGCGGCGGCTAAGTTGCTTTACGAGGGGTTTCGTGTTGGTTTCGTAATTCCTCCGCCTCCTTATGAGGTTCTGGTTACGCGGAGGAATTTAAAATCGGCTTACTTGCATGCCAAGGTCGTGTCGGACAAATTGTTAAAAGAAGTTTCGTTGGGTCGCATGTCAGGGCCTTTTGTTGATTCGCCAGTAAAAGATTTAGTTGTGTCCCCGTTGGGTATTGTTCCTAAGCGCGAGCCGGGAAAATTTCGTTTAATTCAACACTTATCGTATCCCAAGGGTTCGTCGGTTAATGACGGGATAGATCACGAGTTGTGCTCCGTAGTCTATACCTCATTCGATAAGGCGGTGGGTTTAGTGCGGGCTGCGGGTCCGGGCGCACTGCTAGCAAAAACCGACATCGAGGCGGCGTTCAGGTTGTTGCCAGTTCATCCAGAAAGCCAACGGCTGTTGGGCTGTTTTTGGAATGGGGCTTTTTATGTGGATCGGTGCCTTCCGATGGGGTGTTCCCTTTCTTGTGCATACTTCGAGGCGTTTAGTAGCTTCGTGGAGTGGGTAACGAGGGGAGTATCCGGGGTCGACTCGTTGATCCATTACTTAGATTATTTCTTGTGCGTTGGCCCGGGGGGTTCGCCGGTTTGCGGTAATTTGCTTTATGCACTACAGAAGGTGGCGAGGGATTTTGGGATCCCTTTGGCGCCAGAAAAAACGGAGGGCCCTGTAGCGACGATTTGTTTTTTGGGAATTGAAATAGATTCGGTGGCAATGGAGTGTCGTCTCCCTGCGGATAAGCTGGGTGCTTTGAGGCTGGAGGTACGGCGGGCTTGTAGACTGAAGAAAATGACGCTGCGGGAGCTTCAGTCGCTGCTGGGGAAGTTGAATTTCACCTGCCGGATTATGCCAATGGGGAGGGTGTTTGGTAGACGGTTGGCGGCGGCAACGGTGGGAGTGCGTGCACCGCATCATTTTGTGCGGCTCAAGGAGGAGCACCGAGCTGATCTTCAGGTTTGGGATAACTTCTTGGGCCAGTACAATGGTCGCTCGCTGTGGATGGCCCCAGCGCAAGATACGAGTGATATATTTTTACGAATATTTTTACGGATGCGGCTGGGGCGGGCGGTTTTGGAGCTTACGGGGGAGGTCCGTGCTGCGCAGGGCAATGGCCGGCTAGTTGCGTGTCCAATGGACTCACGCGGAATCTGGCCCTGCTCGAGCTGTTCCCCATCGTGGTGGCGGCAACCATTTGGGGGGACAGGCTCAGGGATAAGAAGGTTCGTTTTTACTGCGACAACATGGGGGTGGTGCTGGCCATTAATAACATCACGGCGTCCTCTCCTCCGGTAGTTCAATTGTTGCGACATTTAGTGTTGGTATGTTTGTCGTTGAACGCGTGGGTGGTGGCGGTGCATGTGCCGGGAGTACGGAATTGTATCGCTGATGCTCTTTCTCGCTCGCAGTGGGACCGGTTTCGGCAATTGGCACCGGGAGCGGAACGTCTCGGTTTGGCTTGTCCGGAACATCTTTGGGATCTGGTCTCGGTCCCGTAGAACAACTGGTACAAAGGTCTTTGGCGCGCACGACGTGGAGTGCTTATTCTGCTTGTTGGAGGCAGTGGGAGGAGTGGGTAAGAGAGTTGGGTGACGTCAATACGGATAGAGACAGGTTGGTGGCACTTTTGTACTGGTTAGGGGACGCCTGGGAGGCGGGGTTTTCAGTGGCAAAGGTGAGCCGGTTCATATCTGCGGTGGCGTTTGGTTTTAAGTTACGAGGCTTTCAGGATTTATCTAAGGAATTTCTGGTGCTACAGGCTTTGAAGGGGTTGCGCCGAGGTAGAGTGGAGGCGGATAGTAGAAGGCCTGTGTCGTTTGCGTTGCTTAGCTCGTTGGGCGGTTCATTAGCATCGGTCTGTCGTTCTTCAGACGAAAGGGATTTGTTTCGGTTAGCTTTTTCGTTAGCGTTCTTTGGGGCATTTAGAGTAGGTGAGTTGGTGTCGCCAAGTACCAAACAGGCAGGGGGGCTGAGATCTGGGGAAGTGAGCTTATTCGCAGATCGGCTGGAGGTATGGTTGCGTCGGTCAAAAACTGACCAATTAGGGAAGGGTAAGCTGATAGTTTTGTTCGCCCTTCCGGGGTCGGTTATGTGCCCAGTAGAGTGCATGCAGGGTTTTAAGCCGCGAGCGGGGTCTCCAGATTTGCCTTTGTTACGTCATGTGGACGGGTCGTTTTTGTCAAGGTTTCAGTTTGGAGCTGTATTTAAAAAATGTCTGACGGCGGTTGGTGTCGCGGCGGGCTCATATTCATCTCATTCCTTCAGGATTGGCGCAGCAACTGAAGCGGGGCGCTGGGGGTTGGATGATGAAGGGGTGCGGCGCATTGGTCGTTGAGAGTCCAACAGATTTAAGTCCTATGTCCGCCCCCATTTGTTGTGAGGTTTGTTGTTAACGCTCAGGAAATGTTTTATATGGTGGTGTCTAATTGTTTTTTCCGTTTCAGATTCGCCTCCGTGTTTGGTGTGGTTGCTGGGTCATTCTTACGTGCACTGGGGGGCTTTGAGGGCGGACGTCCGCCCGGACGGTCGCCAGTTGCGCATTCCGCGACAGGATGCGGTCGTGCATTGGCTGGGATTTAGAGGTATGGCATGGAGCAGGGTGTTGGCGGAATTCCAGACATATGCCCGGCTTGATAGGGTTCCGGAGGTCTTAGTGTTGCACGTGGGTGGGAATGACTTAGGAGTCCGCCCCTTTCGTGAGTTGGTGCGAGATATCAAATACGATATGTTGTGTTTGTGGGTTTCTTATCCCAAGTTGGTGATAGTGTGGTCGGACATAGTCCCAAGGAAACATTGGCGGTTGGCTAGGTCAGTGGAGAGAGTCAATAAGGCTCGCATTAAAGTTAATCGGGCGGTGTCCCGTTTTGTAGCAAGAAACGGGGGCATTTGTGTGCGGCACAGGGATTTGGAGTCAGGAGTGGGGAACTTCTGGAGGAGTGATGGGGTTCATCTGACCGAGGTTGGCATTGATCTTTGGAGCTTGGCGATAGCAGAAGGAATAGAAAGGGCGGTGGTGGTGTGGCGGAACTCACAGGCTTAAGGTGGTCAAGGCCTGTTTCGCTGTGGCGGGGGGAGTCCTTGAGGCCAGTCAGTACAAAATGGTGGGGGGGTCGCATCGGGGGAATGCGTCCCCCAAAAAAGGTACATGGTTGAAGACTTCATCGGGTGTTATCCCTTTGAAGTGGTCTTCTGGTGGAAGGTATATCACTTGAAGGCTTCATCGGGTGTTATCCCTTTGAAGTGGACTTCTAGTGGTCGGTATATCACTTGAGGGCTTCATCGGGTGTTATCCCTTTGAAGTGGACTTCTAGTGGTTGGAGCCATCTGCAGAGGTGAACGGTGCTTCCGAGCTGGTTTACGGCTGGAGGTAATTGGTGGTTTGCAGATGGCTAACTCGGTGTGTTCTTAAAAAAAGGAATATCTGAAAGGGCTTCAAGGACTTCCTCTGCTCGGGTTAATGTTAACGTTAAAATTGTTATTTACGATTCTGACCCATGTTGGGTCATGTGAATTATTAGGAGGAATTCTCTGGTGGATTCCTAACTAGTTATCCAAATGTTTCGGATTTAAATTGTTTTTATAAAACTGTGAAATTAATAAACGGCTGCTGTGGCCATTTCACATCCAACCTCGGTGTCATGTGTCTTTTCTAAAGGTGGGGGTGGAGGGATAGGATGGGTAAGGGAAGGTTCATTAACACACGACTCTACTTAGGCAGGTCAAGCTATATCACTATGTGCAGTCACATAAACACACTATAACATTACTGCAGTGTCCTGACAATGAATATACATTACCTCCAGCCAGGACGGGATGTCTATTCAGAATCCTGACACTTTGCTAACGTTTCTGTGAGATTTACAGCAAGGCAAGCTTAATCTCGTTTTAAATGACAGGTTACATCGTAATCTCACAAGATTACGCTTGATTTGCTGTAAATCTCACAGAAAAGATTCAGAAGTGTCAGGATTCTGAATAGACATCCCGTCCTGGCTGGAGGTAATGTATATTCATTGTCAGAACACTGCAGTAACGTTAATATTTGTGTATGTGGCTGCACATAGCGATATAGCTATATCGCTATGTGCTGTGTAAATGAATGGTGAGAAGTGTATGACACTGATTGATCACTGATTGGTTACTGATTGGTCAGCGTCATACACTTCTCTCCACAACGCCCACTTGGCCAAAAAGTAAAAACACGCCCAGTTCTCCATTAAGAAACTCATTAGTATAAGTCATAACTCCGTCAAAATTGATTGTTTTTCTAAATAAAAAACACTGCTGTAATCTACATTACAGCACCGATCACATCATGTACAATATAGGGCACTTATAATGTGGTGACAGAGCCTCTTTATAACCTATTTTAGTGTATACATATATTCCCTATAATATAGCAATTCTGGAGAATCTTTTCTTTAAAGAGCCTCTGTCACCACATTATAAGTGGCTTATATTGTACATGATGTGATCAGCGCTGTAATGTAGATTACAGCAGTGTTTTTTATTTCGAAAAACAATTAATTTTGACGGAGTTATGACCTATTTTAGCTTTATGCTAATGACTTTCTTAATGCCCAATTTGGCGTTTTTTAGCTTTTGACCAAGTGGGCATTGTGGAGAGAAGTGTATAACGCTGACCAATCACTGACCAATCAGCGTCATACACTTCTCCCCACTCATTTACTCAGCACATAGTGATCTTGCTAGATCACTATGTGCAGTCACATACTCACACATTAACGTTACTGAAGTGTCTTGAGAGTGAATAGACATCACATCCAGCCAGGACGTGATGTCTATTCACAATTCCGACACTTCGGTAACGTCTGTGTGTGACTTACTCACACAGCACATCATGATCTCGCGAGATCACGCTTGCTGTCATTAACTCCCACACAAACGTTACCGAAGTGTCGGCATTGTGAATAGACATCACGTCCTGGCTGGAAGTGATGTCTATTCACTCTCAAAACACTTCAGTATCGTTAATGTGTGAGTAAGTGACAGCACATCATGATCTCGCAAGATCACTATCTGCTGAGTACATGAATGGAGAGCAGTGTATGACGCTGATTGGTCATTAATTGGTCAGCGTCATACACTTCTCTTTACAACGTCCACTTGGTCAAAAGCTAAAAAATGCCCAGTTGGTCATATAGTAAAACACGCCCAGTTGTCCATTAAGAAAGTCATTAGCATAAATCTAAAATAGGTCAAAACTCTGTCAAAATTGATCGTTTTTCTAAATAAAAAACACTGATGTAATCTACATTACAGCGCCGATCACATTATGTAGAAGATAGGGCACTTATAATGTGGTGACAGAGCCTCTTTAAACTCTGCGTTGTGCTATTCCTCTGTTATTCCTCCAGGAAATGTATGAATAAATTGACATCAGGGTGTTACCAGTTGGGGGGGGGGGTGTCACTATACAATCTGACAATGTCCAATCAGTGCTGACAGTGCCAGACTATCTAGGGACATACCCCTTTAACAAGGTTAATGATAAAACTCAATTGTCAATTTATTCATACATTTCCAGGAGGGATAACAGAGGAATGGAACAGTGCAGACTACAAAGAGAAGATGCTCCAGATTTGTTATTTCATGGGGAATACAAATATTTACTAAAACAGATATGTCAGGAGAGCCGATAGGTCCTCCTTAAGGCGGGGGAGATAGTCCACATTATAAATTAATATTTTAAATAATGTAAAGTATTGTGGGCACTTTAATTTAAAGAAACCATTTACAGTACTATATGTAATATTGTTTAGAAAAACACCCCTGCGTGAACCCACTCTAAATATTAAGTTTTACACAAGCCACCTAAACGCAGGCCATACATGAGAGGACATGTGAGCAGCTCGTACTTGTTTAAGCCCATCCGGAGTATGAGGATGTGAGATCAGCGTGTTATCACCTTGTAATATAAAGCAATGAGCTGACTCACTGTCACAAACTTCCTGTGCTCAGCACAACTTATCACTCAGCAAATAAACCAAACTACAGTGTGTGGGAAAAAAGCAGCCGCTATTGACTAAGACTGAGATAACCGCGTTTATTAGTCAGTACTAACAGCGCCAACTTCAAGGGTAAACACACCAACAATCTCCGGCTACTCCAACTACAGATACCAGCAGACTATGGATCTCATTATTTGGAATTTCTCAATACCATCATATTTTTGTAAGAAAATCCATAAATCAGTTTTACAGATGTAGCAGAGCTAACTTTGCAAGATGCAGAAAAGCTTGTTGTTTGACTCCTCTGATATTCTTATCCTTGGTTTTACATACGACGCCAGGTAAATCTACTAGATGGTCCACGGCAGCCCCCCTTTGCTGGAGGTAAACTTCCATTTTGCTCAACCAAAGATGAAATTTGGATGTTGTTTAACACTCCAAAAATCTCTCACCACTTCTCTTTTTAATAACCTAGTTTTCCCAATATAAAGTCACTCAATCTTTATTATCTCTGGCTATCCTTCAGTATTTGTAGAACATGTGTAGGATCCTTAAGATAGAACAATAATTCTGTAACATATTTTTGAAGGAAATGATCCACACGTTGTAATTTTCCCACTATAAGATGCCCTTTTCAACAAGAAATCTCACAAAAAATTCCCTACGTCTTATAGTCTGCAGTAAGGGGCGGCTGGTGGTGCCTAGTCCCTCTGACCTCAATGATTGGGGAGAGCGCTCATGAAGTGCTCAGCCTGATCATAGGGACAGCAGCATAGTCCTCTCTCCCTGCATGGCACTGATCTGTATAGCAGAAGGAGATGCTGCAGGAGCCTGGAGAGGTGAGTAAACTACCAGACCACCCGGTTTAAACCCCCTTTTTACACGAGACCACCGGGGAACAATATATTTACCCACTAGCATAACCTAGACCACCATGTATAAACCTTCTATTTACACGAGACCACCGGGGAACAATATATTTACCCAATAACATACCCTAAAAGTATTTAATGGACTCTGTGGACACCCAATGTCCACTAGCTTTTTATTTTTACTATGCCCCCCAACACCCTGACCCGTTTTACATTTTCCAGACGCGATGAGGCACACTGTTCATTACTGCATGGTTACAATGTAGCATAATTACATTGATAATTTGTACTCAAATTAACTAATGAATATTCGTCATCGGCCACTAAAGCCATAGACAGATGGTTGTAAACCAGAGATGACCAAAACAAATCCAAAATGAGATATGTAATGGGTGTCATATGGTCTGTTACCTGCAAGTCCTGAGTTAAATATAACTGTGGGTGAGGCAGTTCCCGGTAGAGGTGGCGCTCCTGGTGGAGGTGGTGGTGGAGGTATAAATGATTCCATAGCTGGACCTGGAAGAGGTGGTGCTGGTGGAGGAGGAGGAGGAGGCGGTGGGGGTGGTGGAGGTTGCATTGTAGTTGACATGGGTCCATTTTCCACTGCAATCAGTAGCAAATGTGTTTAGTCTTTAAAAAATGTTCACAAAATTGAAGATAAATAATAACCATAATTTTTTTCTATAGACACTCAATAAGTGTCATAAGATCCTTCGACCAACAATTACTATGGACTATTTCCCTGATAACAAGCCCAAATATTCGTATCAATTTTACGTAGAAGGAGAGAAATGATCACTTATTAGAAACATCTCATCTCTCCCAGTCACATTGATGGCCACCTTATCCCTAAGACTAAGAAATGTGGAAGTCTACTTCTAAAAAAGTAGAAGTCAATGAAGCCATGTGGACAATGGACAATTCCATCAAATGTTGACGTCAAGTAAAAATTGTATTGTCTTTACCATCCAAGGACTATGACAACACTTACCTGCTCCCGGCTCTGAGGGCAATGGTGGTGGAGGAGGCGGCGTTGGTGCTGAAGGTAAGGAAATTCCTGATACACTTGTTGAAGCTCCTCCCGGAACTAAAAGTCCTGACTGTAAGATACCAGTAGCAGATGATGGTCCTCCCACTAATTCTGCACCTGATGGCACCACAGCCCCTGACGTCACTAGTGGTGTAATAGATATGTCCCCATCCCCTTTTTTCTGAATCTTAAGAGTCCCCTGTTTCTCCAACTCATGAATTTTTCTTTCCAATGTGGATTGTCTCTGAATGGCTTCCTCCTTCTCCTTGACCATCTTCCGTAACGTGTGCACCTGGGTGTTTGCATCTTTACAGACATCCTGAGCAGAAAAGAAAAAACACACAAAAAATGTGGCAAAACTACAACTCACATTATGGACTGACAGCAGCAACAAGAGTTTTTAAAGAATTCAAACTAATTTAAACTAAATATTTAATAGTTTGGAATAACCATAATCTTGCATTTGTCAATCCGATCTTTCCTAATCTGGCAATATGTTGGTCAATTGAACTCAGGCAACCAGAATTCCAATACATGTATGCCAGCATGCTGGCTGGTGAAGGGGTATACGTTACAGGATATCTTCAATTTTTGGGAATTATGTCTTAACTATTTTTGTAGCACACATAACATTGTGTGTTGTCCGATTAGGTCCATAGGTCGTCCAGGGACTGCTCGGCAAAGAGTAATTTCCACTGCAGCCACATTGCGGGACCCCTCTTGAGCACGAGGCGTTTGTGGCTTTCTGCCTTAGTCTCTAAATGCGTAGACCCCCTGAATTATTTCCATATACCCTAATAATGCATACAGAAAGGGGTAGATAAAAAAGATAACCCCTTGTTATCGTGTATGGTCATCTTCATTAATCTCTCTGTGAATTATTTTATTTCCGAAATTACTGTATCCAGAGACTGAGCAGAAGAATTGGATTGGTCTCGTTATGAGGCCATAAACATGAAGATATTTTTCACTGTAGAACAGCAGAGGGTGGGTCTGCTGCTTACACCACAAGGCATTGTACCTAGACATTATACCCCCAGTCTGGCGACAGGTTAGGTTTCAGTGAGTCTACAGACCGCTGTGTATATATGAGCTCGTTCTTTGACTATAGTTGAAATTATATAAATATATACAATACAGCGACAATTGGAATCATACCCGGGCAATTTCCAGTTCTTTATGTCTTTGCATAAGCTGTTTTTCCAGTTCTACAATTTTTGCCATAGCTTCGTTTTCGGTGTCTTGTAGCTTTTCAGAAAGCTGTGAGTATAGAACAAAAATGTTAGTTTCTTTCAGCAAAATGTACAAAAATAAAAAACAAAAAGGCATAAGACTAAAATATAATTTTACTCTCGTGTTCACTTCATTGGAGGATACAATCGAATATCTGTACCAAACACACACAACCTCAAGCACTTTATTAGATGTCAATGAAAGAATAAACAAACAGTATTATAGTAGTTATATTCTTGTATATAGGAGCAGTATTATAGTAGTTATATTCTTGTATATAGGAGCAGTATTATAGTAGTTATATTCTTGTATATAGGAGCAGTATTATAGTAGTTATATTCTTGTATATGGGGCAGTATTATAGTAGGTATATTCTTGTATATAGGAGCAGTATTATAGTAGTTATATTCTTGTATATAGGAGCAGTATTATAGTAGTTATATTCTTGTATATAGGATCAGTATTATAGTAGTTATATTCTTGTATATAGGAGCAGTACTATAGTAGTTATATTCTTGTATATAGGAGCAGTATTATAGTAGTTATATTCTTGTATATGGGGCAGTATTATAGTAGGTATATTCTTGTGTATAGGGGCAGTATTATAGTAGTTATATTCTTGTGTATAGGGGCAGTATTATAGTAGTTATATTCTTGTATATAGGAGCAGTATTATAGTAGTTATATTCTTGTATTTAGGGGCAGTATTATAGTAGTTATATTCTTGTATATAGGGGGCAGTATTATAGTAGTTATATTCTTGTATATAGGGGGCAGTATTATATTAGTTATATTCTTGTATATAGGAGCAGTATTATAGTAGTTCTACTCTTGTACATAGTGTCAGTATTATAGTAGTTATATTCTTTTACATAGGGGCAGTATTTATAGTAGTTATATTCTTGTACATAGGGGGCAGTATTATAGTAGTTATATTCTTGTATATAGGGGGCAGTATTATAATAGTTATATTCTTGTATATAGGAGCAGTATTATAGTAGTTATATTCTTGTATATGGGGCAGTATTATAGTAGGTATATTCTTGTGTATAGGGGCAGTATTATAGTAGTTATATTGTTGTGTATAGGGGCAGTATTATAGTAGTTATATTCTTGTACATAGGGAGCAGTATTATAGTAGTTATATTCTTGTATATAAGGGGCAGTATTATAATAGTTATATTCTTGTACATAGAGGGCAGAATTATAGTAGTTATATTCTTATACATAGATAGGGGACAAAATTATACTAGTTATATTCTTGTACATAGGGGGTAGTATTATAGTAGTTATATTCTTGTACATAGGGGGTAGTATTATAGTAGTTATATTCTTGTACATAGGGGGTAGTATTATAGTAGTTATATTCTTGTATATAGGGACAGTATTATAGTAGTTATATTCTTGTATATAGGAGGCAGTATTATAGTAGTTATATTCTTGTATATAGGAGCAGTATTATAGTAGTTATATTCTTGTATATAGGGTGCAGTATTATAGTAGTTATATTCTTGTATATAGGAGGCAGTATTATAGTAGTTATATTCTTGTATATAGGGGGTAGTATTATAGTAGTTATATTCTTGTATATAGGAGGCAGTATTATAGTAGTTATATTCTTGTACATAGGGGGCAGAATTATAGTAGTTATATTCTTATACATAGATAGGGGGCAAAATTATACTAGTTATATTCTTGTACATAGGCGGCAGTATTACAGTAGTTATATTCTTGTACATGGGGGCAGTATTATAGTAGTTATATTCTTGTATATAGGGGGCAGTATTACAGTAGTTATATTCTTGTACATGGGGGGCAGTATTATAGTAGTTATATTCTTGTATATAGGGGGCAGTATTATAGTAGTTATATTCTTGTATATAGGGGGCAGTATTACAGTAGTTATATTCTTGTACATGGGGGCAGTATTATAGTAGTTATATTGTATATAGGAGCAGTATTATAGTAGTTATATTCTTGTACATAGGAGGCAGTATTATAGTAGTTATATTCTTGTATATAGGGGGCAGTATTATAGGCGTTATATTCTTGTATATATGAGCAGTATTATAGTAGTTATATTCTTGTATATAGGAGCAGTATTATAGTAGTTATATTCTTGTATATAGGGTGCAGTATTATAGTAGTTATATTCTTGTATATAGGGGGCAGTAGTATAGTAGTTATATTCTTGTACATAGGGGGCAGAATTATAGTAGTTATATTCTTATACATAGATAGGGGGCAAAATTATACTAGTTATATTCTTGTACATAGGCGGCAGTATTACAGTAGTTATATTCTTGTATATAGGGGCAGTATTATAGTAGTTATATTCTTGTATATAGGAGCAGTATTATAGTAGTTATATTCTTGTATATAGGAGCAGTATTATAGTAGTTATATTCTTGTATATATGGGCAGTATTATAGTAGTTATATTCTTGTATATAGGAGCAGTATTATAGTAGTTATATTCTTGTATATAGGAGGCAGTATTATAGTAGTTATATTCTTGTATATAGGTGCAGTATTACAGTAGTTATATTCTTGTACATGGGGGGGCAGTATTATAGTAGTTATATTCTTGTTTGTATGAAGCACTAATATAACAGTAGTCATATTCTAGTCCATAGTTCTGCTATAAATGGTAATATTATAGTAATGTTTTTGTCCATGGGGCAATATTATGGTAATTAAATTATTTTTTCTTCTTAACCAAGAAATGTGCACAGAACAGTTGTCATTTTCCTTCCCCCCCCCCCCCCCCACGCCTGGCAGCTTAAACTACAAAAGATTTTAGGTTACGCACAAGTCGCAGTAGTGCCTTAATTTTGCTGAGTCTCATAACTAAATGTCGCCATGGAGTTCTAGTCTAAGGCCTCCCAAGCTTTTACTTACATGTGAAATGTTTTCTTCCAGTTCTTCAACTCTTTCTAGTGCCGCATTCTTGGTCTCTGCATCCTCCAGAAGAGCCCCCACATCAAACACATTATCCAGATAAGCCTGGATTTGGACCTGAAGTTTGTCACTTTCCGTGTGTTTCAGTTTCTGTAAAGTCATAATATAAAAGACCATAGAAAAGATTTCATGGGTCTGCATAAGAAAATTATAGAGAGGAGTAAAGTTGATCATATTTGGTGGATATTTCTCCCCTATCTGATGACCAGACCAGAATCAGGAAATGTAAAGCTGCCCATACACATCCAATACCTATGATCCGACAGTGTTGATCCAGAAGAAGGCAAGAAATATCTATGAGGTAGTTACCAATTGCCTCATATCAAGGGAAAGAAATTCCTTTTCCTTTTCAATGACTGATATACAATAATTTAGTTCATATAACTTAACGTAATATCATATCATAAAAAAGCATGGGTAACAAAGGATCAGAAAGGCAAATATCCTACCTATCCGACACTTGTTCCCCCCAACATCAGAGAATTTGGAGGAAAGTCAGGCTGCACCCCTACACATTTGAATCTGTTCAGAATTGGCAGTACCCACAGAGAAGGCTACATACATGAGATTTCGGTTAGTAGATTCCATCAGTTTTGGTGGGATCTGTCATATATCTTATGTTTATGTGGGTTCCCAAATAAAGCTGGCCATACACTTTGATTGGCTAGAATGTGGCCAATCAATCGTCCGAGAGATTATTCGTAGGAATGCTCCCACCAGCAACATAGAGTAAAGCGGCTGACCAGGGAGTCAGTAACCTGACTCCCTGGGGCCAACGCAATGTGCCAAATGAACATCCCAAATTCGGTAGATCATGCCATATACAGGTAGTTTCGGCCAACCACAGACAAAATTTTCCAAGCTGACTGATCATATTCTTGGCAGACAGAAGCCTGCCGTCGGACATCGCATTAATCGTTCACATTAATTTTGCAAAAGATGGTCAGCCGAAGTTGCCAATTTCGGATGACTATAATCTCATGTGTATGACCAGCTTAAGGCTTCACTAGGTAAAGGGATCCCCACCATTTTCGGGATACAGTAGATGCTATACCTAAAATCTATAAATAAATTTGCAGTGAGAATTTCGATATTTTTTTTTTTCATTAGAAAAGCATATGTTTATATTGTCAAAGTGATACACAAATGACATGCTCATTTGTTGAATACGTTTTACGAATCCTATTTAATTCTATGGGATTCCAGATGATGTCAGCTT
Source organism: Rhinoderma darwinii (assembly GCF_050947455.1). Lineage (NCBI taxonomy): Eukaryota > Metazoa > Chordata > Amphibia > Anura > Rhinodermatidae > Rhinoderma > Rhinoderma darwinii. The sequence continues at coordinate 21,954,652 of NC_134692.1, read as the reverse complement.
GCATCACTTTGCATCCATTTTCAATAGACCGATTGAAGAGTCAATGGAAACTTATACAATCTTAAATATTCAATACATGTGACCATCAATCAAGACTCCCAAACATAGTCAATTATACTTACGTCCAGGTATTCGTCCAAGGCTAATTTGGTAAACTCGAATTGAAGATGGACTCTAAAATTCATGTCTTCTACTGAATGGACTACGATGTTTATGAACTGCATACATGCAACCTGAAACAAGCCACAGACAGCATTAAAAGGGTTAAGTAATTACAGATTCTGCAAACCGTACAGAAAAGAGTGCTAGTGTATACAATACTCCCATGGATTCTCCACCCATCACTCCTGTCCTAGGACTTCATTTCGGTCTTTTCTCTCTATAATACACGCCACCCTGTAACTATTTTTAACTTTCGTCACAAACTATGAATGTTATCATGTGCAACGTAATTTCTTACGGTCGCTTTAAGGCTATGTTCACACGGAGTATTTTGCAGGTGAAATTTCTGCCTCAAAATTCCATTTAGACGTTTGAGGCAGATTTTCCTCTCCCTGCAGGCAGATTTTCCTCTCCCTGCACGCCGATTTTCGCTGCGTTTTTCGCAGCGTTTTTCTCCCATGGCCATTGAGCGCCGCGGGCATAAAACGCAGCGAAATACGCTTTCTCTGCCTCCCATTGAAGTCAATGGGAGGTCAGAGGTGTAAACGCCCGAAGATAGGGCATGACCCTTCTTTCTCCCGTGAGGCGGTTTTACCGCTCGCGGGAAAAAGACGCCTCCGCCTCCCATTGAAATCAATAGGAGGCATGGCATTTTCGGGCCATTTTTGACAAGTTTTTTGGCGCGGTTTCCGCATCAAAAAACTTGTCAAAAAAACTCTGTGTGAACTTAGCCTAAGACTCTCTAAGCATTATCACCAGGTAGGTGGTTGTATATGGACGCTCTCCACATTTATGTATATATATATAATTAGGGACTATTAAAACATCTGGAACTATGATGCTTTGCCTAGGAGGGTGCTCCACCCATGTTCTCCGTCATTTCTATGCGGGTGGGGAAAGAGAACTAGCAAATACTTGGAGTAGTATTGGTAGTAGGAACTGTTGTCTAAATTTTTCAACAAGGAGGAGTTGCTCCTTAAAGGCGAACCCCTGTCTTGAAGAAGAAAATTCCAGAGTTAAAATCTTCATAAGTCTCTTTTTACACTGCTTTTGCTATGTCTGTTCGGCATCAAACGTATCCATAGGGCCCCATTCATTCGAAGGATGTTAAAAGAGCGCCCTTTTGCGTCCGTCGGGCCGGGATACTTCGGTAAAGCTTTTTTTTTAATGTATGGAGTTGCGTAATCGACTGCGCTATTCCATACAGAGGTATCCAGTAAAAAAAGTTAAACCATGCAGGGCACTTTTTTTTTTTTTACACTGCATTTCCCGCAGCTGTCTGTGTATTCGTGAAAACTTCTACTAAGAAGGGCAGCAATTCTAAGAATAAAACTGTAATTGATAATTTATTTTTAAAGGGGTTTTCCCATGAGGGACATTTATAACATATCCACAGGATGTCATAAATGTCAGATAGATGCGGGTCCCACTTCTGGGACCTGCACCTATCTCTAGAACGGGGAACCCTAAAAACCCATTCTAGCTTTTTGTGCTCACGCTGCCTCCCGGCCACTTATTGACTACATGGAGCTACGCTGTTTCTGTAACTCCCATAGAACTGAATAGTAGTTATGGAAACAGCGTAGCTCGTATGATACGTTGCTTCCATAACTGCTATTCACTACTATGGGTATTACGGAAACAGCGTAGCTCAGCGAGTTAGGCTGTTTCCATAACTCCCGACCATGTAATCAGTAAGTGGCCGGGAAGCAGCGTGAGCACCAAAAGCTAGAATGGGTTTTTAGGGTTCCCCGTTCTAGAGATAGATGCGGGTCCCACCACTGGGACCCGCATCTATCTCTAGAACGGGGAACCCTAAAAACTATCTGACATTTATGACATCCTGTGGATATGTTATAAATGTACCTGATGGGATTCATATTCATAATTCATAGTTCATAGTTCATAAGGGGTTAAACAGACGGCTCTACACTGTTCCATAGGTAAGGACAGTATTGGATCACTTGATGTGCGTCATTCTGTGAAACGTGGAAGAAGATTCATTATTCTTATTTATTGTTCTGATAACCTTACGTTTTGTGGAATTACCTTTTATTTAAAAACAAAATCAAGAACAAGTGACGTTCAGCTCGGGGCATCCTCTTCTTTTGACGTTAACGAATATACCTCAAAGTGATATCATTAATTCCTAAAATATTGTTTTTCAACAACCAGGTGTTCGAGGCCTCGAGCACAATTCTAAAGCCAACAATATTAAACTCTGACAAGTTAGCTAATATTTTAAAAGGGGATTTCCTCGTCTGCTTATTTCCAGAAACAGTGCCACTCCTGCACATGGGTTGTGCTTGGTATTGCAGTTTGTACTTATTCACTTGAATTCTGCAATACCAGACACAGCCCATGGACAAGAGTGGCGCTGTTACTGAAAAAAAAAGCAGGCCTGTTTTCCCTTCTTTTTTTTCCCCCCAATCCTGGATAACCCCTAAAGGGCACGCAAGATATCTACTTGATATCTCTAAGGCTCAGTTAACATCTGCATTGTGGCTTCTATTTATAACGGAAGCCCCAACATTCTGTTGAAACAGTCGTACGACAGATATCAACAGCGCCTGACATTCCCCATTGACTTACAATGGGATCTATCCTGTTTCCATTATGGCGCCCGTCGTTTTGACGGAAAGAAATGGTAACAGAGCCTCCAACGCAAATGTGAACAGAGATATTTTTAAATCAGCTCTTTTCGGCTGCCATTCTTAAGGAGGAGAGTCTGTCTCTCAGAAAACCCCATTCCAGTCTGCACAGCAGAGAGCAGGACATTGAAAGAGGTATACAGCACCCCTAAACTCGTCTTCAGGGGGCCGTACAATGGACACTTTTATAACCTACTGGTCCATATGGATTTTCTAATCACAGACATGCATGGGATGTCGCTATAAATGTCCAATCGGCGGCGATCCAACCACAGTGACCCCCGCTGACCGTTATAATGAAGTAATATCGACGCTAGGAAAGCGCTGTGCCACTTCCTCTCCTGTCAGCTGCGTTTGGCTTTTTCAAGGGGGGGGGGGCATGGACCACCATTATAGTCATTTTACGTGTGGTTTCTCCGTTGAATTCAATGGAGAAAAACGTCAGAAAAAGTTCCACAAAAATACCACAAATAGGGCAAAAGTTGTAGCATGCAAATTTTTCAACCCCACTGTGTGAATGGATGTCATAAAATATCAGCATGTTGCAGTAATTTCCTGCATCCCATCGAGCTGTCCATCCAAGTTCATGAATAGAAAGTCAAAACTACAGTTAAGGCCCCATGCACACGACCGTGAAAAAATCTCTGTAATTGCGGACCCTAATACGGTCCGCAATTACAGACCCAATCAGTTCTATTGGACGCGGACACCTTTCCGTATCGCAACGGATAGGTGTCCGTGCCATAGAACTGTACCGCAAAAGATAGAACATGTCCTATCTTTTGCATTTTACGGGCCGTGCTCCCATACTTTGTATGGGAGCACGGGCCAAAAATGGGGCTGCGGACGTGATTATGGGCACGGCTGTGTGCATGAGGTCTAAGACTGGCACATAGATAGAGAAGTAGGAGAGATTAAGGAAGGGGAAGTAACTACGTAGCAATGTGGATTTATATGATATTCAGGCTCTCTGAAAAGCTAGATGACATCCCCTATAGGAGCTGTAATGGTTACCATTAGGTGGTAGTCACCTTTGCAAATCCAACATCATTTTTGATAGATCACATCACATAGTGCATCACTCAATCCCAGTTATAATTCTTATTTCTTAGTTTCTTATGTCTATGTAGACAAAGACAGGAATCAAAATGCTTTTTTTTTTCTCTCTAAGGGTATGTGCACACACACTATTTACGTCCGTAATTGACGGACGTATTTCGGCCACAAGTGCCGGACCGACCACAGTGCAGGGAGCCGGGCTCCTAGCATCATACTTATGTACGATGCTAGGAGTCCCTGCTACTCCGTGGAACTGCTGTCCCGTACTGAAAACATGATTACAGTACGGGACAGTTGTCCTGCAGAGAGGCAGGGACTCCTAGCATCGTACATAACTATGATGATAGGAGCCCGGCTCCCTGCACTGTGTTCGGTCCGGTACTTGCGGCCGAAATACGTCCGTCAATTACGGACGTAATTAGTGTGTGTGCACATACCCTTACGGCAAAGATTCCTATCAGAAAAGATCTGAATTATTAATTACTATTAATATCAATACATAATTCATTCTGAGACGTCTATTACATATACATGTATAATATGGAGTCATGCTGGCGCCATATAATCCATTACTAATACGCTGGGTTTTATTTGTAAGGTGGTGACATTTTATATGGTCATCAAAGTTTTTGTTCTAATTTTGTTGTAACAAAGGCATTTGCCTCAGGCTTCGTTCACATCTGAATTGGGAAGCCGTTCATGGGTTCCATTTGAGCTTTCCGTCAGGGGAACCCATGAACAGAATCCAAACTGAAACAAACAGAAACCATAGGTTTACGTTTGAATCACCATTGATTTCAATGGTGACGGATCCGGTGCAAATGGTTTCCATTTGTCACCGTTGTTTAAGGGTTCCGTCGTTTTGACTGAATCAATACCGTAGTCGACTGCGCTATTCATTCCGTCAAAGCGACGGAACCCTTGCACAACGGAGACAAACTGAAACCATTGGCACCGGATCTGTCACCATATGGAGTGTTTACACGGAGTGCTTACAGTTTCATTATCTGGAACCGTAGGGACCCTGAGTGCCGCCTTGCAGGCTGTGTGAATGAGGCCTTAAAGAGGCTTTTACTGGACTTTTCATCAATTGCCTATCCTTGATTGGTGGAGATCAGACCCCGGGGACCCCTACCAATTACAGATTTTCCAGGCAAAGTGCCATACACACAAATGACTCTGCCTTGTTCACGTGAAGGGGCTAAGCTGCAGTACCCGCCACAGCCACACCCATGTATGGCGATGTGCCTACCGCTGATGGTCGGACCCCCAACGATTATACATTGATGGGCTATCCTAAGGTTGGACCATCAATTAAAAGTCCCAGTCAACCCCTTAAAAAGGATATTTAAAGCCTCTAGGACACGAGGACAACTGTATTTGTATTACTAGTTAATTTTAGTGTGAAATAGCCAAAATCATGAGGTAAAAAAAATATATAGTTCATTTCATTCATGTAAGTAAATGAAAAACGAGACTATTACCATGAAATCTATATTGTTGTCTTCATTTCTGAAATGTTCCATTAGCTTCTCAAAGCGTTGTTTCTCACCGCAAACCTTGAAGGGCAAAAAGAAAAGCATTTACCACACAAAGAAACGTCAATATATGTCGGAAGAAGGAAATAATGCGCCTTGTGGCTGTACCCTACAGAGACAACTGCATTTCCATAGAGAAAATATATTCAGAAAGATTTCAGATTTAAAGGCTGGTGATATTACACACCATGATCTCTGCCATCCTGGTATACCGCAATGTGACATTGTGTATTATCGCCACTAGTGTGTAAACCTATATATACATCATTTCCTGCACCCCTGAACTCAGGATCACGAATAGATTTTTTTTGTGATGGAACGGAAAATAAACAGCAAACACATAGGCTAATATTAATAGCAATAATCAGAAACATTGCAACAGAGGTTTACTGCGATCACAAAGTGCAATAATCGCAATGCGCAAAACCGCCATTGAGGCTAGCACTCAATATGAAGATAGCTCACCGGTATCATCAATTATTTTCAGTAATATTAAAAATTTGTAAACCTTTTATATATATATATATATATATATATATATATATATATATAAGTGCGTCTATCAGTGTGATTTGTGCAACTTTGTAACTGCATTTTACTAAAAATTATTTTAACTTTTTGAGATACAGGTGCTTTGTATCCTGTATACAGAGCAGCTGTATCTTGCGCTGAAACCTGTCTCCTTCAGGTCCGTGAGACTGACAGGTTTCAGTGACAGCGGGTCCTGCGTGATCGAGCTGTTATAGATCACATCTAAGTTTATTTTTTTTCCTTTATCAAGATTTTTATTTTGCAAAAAAAGATTACAGCATATAAAACATTGTACAACATTGCCAAAAAAATTTGCATGCAATATAAAACACATCTAAGTTTATAACCATGTGACCCGCTGTCACTGAACCCGTCAGTCTTGCTGACCTGACCGATACAGGTTTCAGCGCTAGATACAGCTGCTCTGTATACAGTATACAAAGCAGCTGTATCGCAAAAAGTAAAAATTATTTTAAAAAAAAAACATAGCCTAGCTTAAACCATTATATTACCATTTATAGAAAAAAATTCAAGAGTCTCCAAGGCCAATAATTTATTGGAAAATAATTCTATAAAAAGACAATGACAATTTTTTTTCCCTTTCTCTAACAAAGGAAAAATCCAAGGAGAGTTCCTATATTTAAAGCACATGACAGAATGACAACACTTAACCATAAAACGAAAAAAATCCCTAGAGTATTTTTGTGTGGTTACCACGGAGATGTCACTTACTTCATGCAAATAAAACTATAGTAATTAAAATATAGATGGAATTGTCAATTAGGGATCCTTTTCTCCCAGCCTACAAGTCTCAAAGAGTCACATAGAATCTCTGTATAATATTTTCACCACATTTATTTTGTATGATACAATGAATTTCTATAATTTTTTTAATTATATTTCATTCATTTTATTTTTTGTTATATTTTATTATTTGTAATCTGATTATATCTTATTTTATTATATTTTATTTTTATTATAATTTATTATTATTATTACAATATTATTTTTATTATATCGAATTATTTTATTATAATTTTTTTTAAATATTATTATGTTTATTATATCTTATCATTTTATTTATTATAATATTATTTTAATTTGAATATATCTTAATATGTTGTATTTTTACAATATTTTTTATAATATATATTTTACATATAAATATATATATATATATATATATATATATATACACACACATACAGATATTATATATGAATATATATATATATAAATGTATATTTTTTATTATATATATTATTTATTGTATTTTTCTGTATAATTTATTGTGTATAAAAAATATTGACACTGTTTATTAGCGGCTGCTAATTGTTTGCTATTCTGAACCGTATAATTGATAGTCCGATATCACATAGACAATAACTGCATGGTGATAATTAACAGGTCTCCGGTCCTTTTTATTTTCTAGATACACAATGCCAGGTTGAAATACTGTATGTTAAGAGAGTGGAAAAACTATAACTCTTTCAAAAGATAATTTGACATATTATATCTGTAATGTAAAAAATAATAAAAAAAAATAATTAGTCAACCCAACCCAAACACCTTATGGGAGATTTATCGAAAGTAGTGAAAAGAAAAATGGAGCAACAACTAATCAGATTCCACCTCTCATTTTACAGAAACCCTTTTGAAAATCTAAGATGCAATAAGCTTGGCTGTCATGGGCATCTACTCCACTTTCCATTTGCAGCAGTTTTTATGTACCCCCCTATGTGCTTGGCTTGTTACCTAGTAGCAGGGGCGCAGCTAAAGGCTCATGGGCCCCGATGCAAAATTTCTTATTGGTCCCCCCCCCGCAAAATCCTCATGGCCGACGGTCCGCAGCTTTCAGCTGCATCGCTGGGTCTCCTAAGTGACCCAACAATGCAGCACTAGCAGCCGGGGGCGTCACTAAGGCTGGGTTCACACTCCCTATTTACGGTCGTAATTCGGGCGTTTTAGCATTGAATTACGTCCAAAAATGCGGCTCAAAAGCGTCAGCAAACATCTGGCCATTCATTTGAATGGGTCTTACGATGTTCTGTTCCGACGGTCATTCTTTTTACGCGCCGCTGTCAAAAGGCGGCACGTAAAAAAGACGCCCGCGTCAAAGAAGTGCCTGTCACTTCTTCAGACGTAAATGGAGCCGTTTTCCATGGACTCCATGGAAAAACAGCTCCAATTACGTCCGTAATGGACACAGCAAAAGACGTCTGCACATGCCTTTACGGCTGCAATTACGGTGCTATTTTCTCCTGAAAACAGCTCCGTAATCTCAGCCGTAACGGACGCTGCCGTGTGAACATACCCTCAGGGCTTAAAATGTCAGGGGAAATAGCCCCAATACATATGTGTCCGCCCCAAAAAAAATGTGTGTATATGAGACAGCATAGCATATCTATAGCACTACGACCCTATAAACTATGGATAGGATTAGATACATTGTCTCAGCAGACTGTATCACACATGATAGGATTAGATAAAGTGGCTGAGCAGACCGTATCACACATGATAGGATTAGATACAGTGGCTGAGCAGACAGTATCACACATGATAGGATTAGATGCAGTGGCTCAGCAGACAGTATCACACATGATAGGATTAGATACAGTGGCTCAGAAGGCAGTATCACACATGATAGGATTAGATACAGTGGCTCAGAAGGCAGTATCACACATGATAGGATTAGATACAGTAGCTCAGCAGACAGTATCACACATGATAGGATTAGATACAGTGGCTCAGAAGGCAGTATCACACATGATAGGATTAGATACAGTGGCTCAGAAGGCAGTATCACACATGATAGGATTAGATACAGTGGCTTAGAAGGCAGTATCACACATGATAGGATTAGATACAGTGGCTCAGCAGACAGTATCACACATGATAGGATTAGATACAGTGGCTGAGCAGACAGTATCACACATGATCGGATTAGATACAGTGGCTCGGAAGGCAGTATCACACATGATAGGATTAGATACAGTGGCTCAGCAGACAGTATCACACATGATAGGATTAGATACAGTGGCTCAGCAGACAGTATCACACATGATAGGATTAGATATAGGGCCTAGCAGACAGTATCACACATGATTGGATTAGATACAGGGCTCAGCTCGCTGACATTGCGGCTCCAGCGCTGGACCCAGGAAAGGTAAGAATAATAATTTTGCTTCTTTATGTGTTACTGATTATTTTTGTGTGTTTGTGTTTTTTTACAGGTTCGGTTGTTGGACTTTGGATTCGAGGACTTCAATGACGGCGTTTTTTTTATTCTCAATAAAATGGTTAATGGGGGTTGTGTTTTTATTTCAATAAAATATTTTTTCTATGTGCTTGTATCTTTTTAAACTTTATTATCACCGCCTTAGTAATGGCCGGCGGCTGATTGACAACCTCCATTACTAAGGCGGAGCTTAATGTTAGCAGGTGCAGAGGCCAACACTAACCCCCATTATTAGCCCGGTACCCACCGCCACCAGGGATACTGGGAAGAGCCGGGTACGAACCAGTACCCGACCATCTGTAGTGACGGTTAGGCACCTGGGCGGCCGCAGGCTGGTAGTATTAGGCTGGGGAAGGCCAAAAACAGTGGCACCTACCACCCTGGTAATGCTGCCTGCTGCTGCTGTGTTGTATCTGGCTGGTTATGAAAATTGGGGGGGGACCCCACATCGTTCTTTCCAATTATTTTTTTTTTTTTTAAATGACGTGGGGTCCCCCCCATTTTTCATAACCAGCCAGATACAATAAAGCAGCAGCAGCCTAGCATTACCAGGGTGGGAAGGGCCACTGTATCTGGCCTTTCCCCTCCTGATAATACCAGCCTGCGGCCGCCCCAGTGGCCGACCATCACTACAGATGTTCAGGTACTGGATCGTACCCGGCTCTTCCCAGCACCCCTGGTGGCGGTGGGTACCGGGGTAATAATGGGGGTTAGTGTTGGCCTCTGCACTGGCTAACACTAAGCCCCGCCTTAGCAATGGATGCTGTCAATCAGCCGACGCCGATTACTAAGGCGGTAGTAATATAGTTTAAAAAAAAACACAAAGACATAGAAAAAATATTTTATTGAAATTAAAAAAAAAACACAACCCTCATTAACCATTTTATTGATAATAAAAAAGAAAGCCGTCATCGAAGTAGTCCTGGAATCCGACGTAGTCCAACGACCGAACCTGTAAGAAAACACACAAGAAAAACGATTGGTAACACATGTGTTAGGCTTAGATACAGGGCCCATGTGTGATACTGTCTGTGGGACCCTGTATCTAAGCCTACCACAAGGTAGGCTTAGATACAGGGTCCAGCAGACAGTAATCTTATACAGTATAAGATTACTGTGTGCTGGGGCCCTGTATCTAAACCTACAGTGTGGTAGGCTTATATACAGAGCCCAGCAGACAGGATTACACATGGGCCATGTATCTAAGCCTACCATGTGATTGGCTTATAATACAGGGCCCAGCAGACAGGATCAAGCATGGGCCATGTATCTAAGCCTACCATGTGATTGGCTTATATACAGGGCCCAGCAGACAGGATCACGCATGGGCCATGTATCTAAGCCTACCATGTGATTGGCTTAGATACAGGGCCCAGCAGACAGCATCACACAATCTGTCTCATGGGCCCCCTAAGCCTGCTACATCGTAGGGGTTGTGCAGTCCCTAAACATTGATGGCCTATCCACAGGATAGGCCATCAATAGCTGATGTGTCTCCCGGGACCCGCAAATCAGCTGTTTTGAAGGGGCCGCAGCACTCGTACGAGAGCTGCGGCCCCTTCAAAACAGCTGATTGGCGGGTCCCGGGAGTCAGACCCCGCCAGTCAGGGCTAATCTTACCTTCCTCTTCGGCTGCGGCGGTAGTTCTGTTGTCTCGATGCTGTGCGCGGCACATAGCGTGGTGACGTCATGCGCTGCGCACAGCGCTTGACGTCAGGACCTCCGCTGCGATCCGGAACCAGGAATGTAAGTAAAGTCTGTTACTATAGTAACAGGGGCCCGCGGCCCGAGTTACTATAGTAACTTTTTATTGATGTGGTGCGGGGGGCTGTGGGCCCCCCTGGCTTCGGGGCCCGGTCGCAACTGCAACCGCTGCGACCCCTATAGCTACGCCAGTGCCTAGTAGGCTAGGCTCTATTCACGTATATGCTATGGCTTTAGTTTATAACGGAACCCATGGCGCTGTACCGGAATCCTTTGTAAATTGGATCGGAATGACAGCAACAGTCCTAGTTGACTATTAATGGTCGTTGGGTTCCAGAGATTTCCTTCCGTTAAGCGGCAACAATTGTGCTGCATTCTGCGCTACTTCTGCAGTCACAAGTGACGAAAACCCTGGCGGTAGGCCCATCGAAAAGCTGAAACACAGATGTGAACATAGCCTAACTTCAACAATGAACATATGCTACTTAAAAGAAAAGAATAAGTAAATAAAATTAGGAACGTTACATATATTATATGTGAAATGAATGAACGAACGGCTATCCTGAGGATTCGCCATCAATTTCTTATAACTGGACAACCCCTTTAAGTCTAGGATATATTTTCCATATTTTGTGATGCATAAACTATTATCAATGTTAATAAAATTTCAGGAGGAGACCATAAAGAAAGGAGCTCAGCTCATGAACCTTCAAGATCAGGCCTCCTCCCAGCATAACGGGAAATACTGGATCAGATGTTTACCTCCTTGAAGTTATCAAATGCGGATAAAATAATTTCATGTCCTCCACGGACAAGGCAGACAGCTGCGAGCAGCTCTAAAACAAGTGCTTTTGTTCTGTAAGAAAAAATAAAAGAAGAAAAAAAATCAATAAAAACAATATGATAAATCAGTCCGTTCCTGGGAGATGGAAGACGAGTGTTGTGGGACTATCTTATATAATCACTATGTACATCAGGTGCCCAAGCTCCGATCTCGAAGAATAATCACTTTATTGGGAATTATTGATGTGTTATCTGTAGTGCCGGGGCAGAGAGGGCGGTGCAGGACACAGACGTGATCTCTTTAAAGTTCTTTTAATCCGTGTGTCATGCACCGCCGTCAAATCCCCAATGAAAAATCTGTAACAGTCCCAACCTACCTTGTGCCATTTATAATACCGGTGTCTTCCAATATGGCAGAGGGGCCTTTTGGCCACCACAGGTCCCAGGTGTGACTGCTGCCTCTGCGCCCCCTATAGCTAAGCCCCTGACACTACCACCTCAGGTGCTCCGTTAGGTATAATGGGGCAAATTTAGTAATGCTCTCTAATATTTAGACAGCGTAAACTTAGACCAGGCAGTCAGAAGATGTGCCAAATTTATCTAAGTGGTGCACCCTGTATGATAAATTTGGCGCTTTTGCTAGACATTTTAGACAGTTTTCTTCTTCCCTATACAATCTCTTGGTTAGCTTCGTTTACGGCAAATTTTTGTGCAATTTTGGTGTACGTCGGCACATTTTAAGCCAGGTCCCTTTATGCTAGACCACACCACATTTCAGATGAGCCATGCCCCATGTCGGCGAAAGATGACTAAAACAGTTAATACATTTTGCGCCTGAATTCTAGCTCACTTTGAATAGTATATTTGTCCCAACTTATCAGTTTTGCCCCTGTTTTGCTACATACTTGAATCCCCCATAAAATAACAATTCTGCAGCATCTTTTTTGCATTTTGCCATTCCTCTCTTATTCGATCTGTAAATGTATGAATAAATGGACAACTGGATGCTGCATTCCCCAAGTCAATGGGATTGTCCCTATAGACTCTGCCACTGTCCAATCAGTGCTGACAATATCAGAGTGGGTAGGGATGCACCCTATCAATAGGGGGAATGGTAACACCCAGTTGTCAGTTCATTCATTCATTGCCAGGAGGAACAACAGGAACGGCACAATGCTGAGTTTTAAGAAAGGGTGATCCAGAATTATTTCATGAGGAAGTATTTACGAAAACAGACATATCAGGAGAGTTGACAGGTCTACTTTAAATGACAATAATTAAAAAGACATAATGTAAGCACTCTTATTTGTCATCCGCAGACACAACATATTTGACCTAATTTTGCCATATGGAGAATTTGGAACAGACGGAGAGCTTCATGCAGACGGCTAAAAGAGACATCATTGACCAAGTCCAAATACTCAGGAAATTTCTGATCTTGTAGATGGCTGGCTCATGATAGAGTTAAAGGGATTGTCCACAGGATAGATGTTGTGTTTGATCGCTGGGGGTCCCACAGATCACGAGAACGGAGGTCCAGAGTCCCCTGTGTGAATGGAGCGGCGGTCAAGCACGTGCGCTGCCACTCCATTCATTCTTTTGTAGATACGTGATCAGTTCTTATGGTGGGACAACCCCCTTTAAGACAACTTTGGATTTAACTCTTTGTATTACACCCAGTTCACCGTTTGTGGGTATAGCAACTGCGGGACCAATGATCCTCTAATTGTGTTGTTACCTAGTGCATAAACGCAGCTTAAATGGATCTCTACAGGAGGATTAGTTGTGTTCTCACATTATAAAGCTCCATCGAGAAGCACAGGAGGAAACGGACTAGGGGAAAATTTCATTAACTGAACTATCAAATAAAGTAATTTATATCGTCTTTCATGAAGCACTTTTATAGCATACCACTCCCAGTTGGTTACTAAACGTGAAGCAATCGCATTTGAGGCAAAGCATTTTGTATGCTTTATACCATAAATAGCCTTGAAACTAGACTGCAGACTCTTTACGGATGTAGCAGAGCTGAATTTGTCATTTAACGATGTCGCTACATTAATTAGTCATTGTGATAAATCTGTTTTCCCACCATGACAAGTGAAGCTATAGCGCAATGATATGCCATCACTTCATGATTGGTGGAGGTCCGACAGCCGGGAGGGAGCCCCGTCGATCCTCAGAATGAAAGAGCCGTAGTGCTAGGCTCCTACACACTTTTTCCCTTCACAGCTGGGCCGTATTTGAATGGAGAGGTGATGCAGGTGGATGAGAGCGTCACTGTGCTGGTAAAAAGTCAAAGCGACTTCGTTCTAGGTTTCACCGGAGATTGCAGAGATCGCATCCCCACGATCAAAATATTATGTCATCTTCTAGCAATATGCCATAACATTAGAAGATGGGAATATCCCTTTAAGGTCGTGCAGTAGGTTTACTTGTAAATGCACAGATAACATATCGGGATATCACAATGAAAAGTGTCGATTCACAAACCCAGCTCAGCTACATCTGACAAATTTATGGGCTGCATCTGTATCTCAATAGCTTCTGTATCTCGATAGTTTCACCGGTGTCCCGTGTCACTGCCAGAGAAAGAACCTTATTGTAATATGCTCACCTTGGGTTTTTATTGTTCAGACTTATGACAATAAGACTTATGACAATAATTAGTCATTGTGATAAATCTGTTTTCCCACCATGACAAGTGAAGCTATAGCGCAATGATATGCCATCACTTCATGATTGGTGGAGGTCCGACAGCCGGGAGGGAGCCCCGTCGATCCTCAGAATGAAAGAGCCGTAGTGCTAGGCTCCTACACACTTTTTCCCTTCACAGCTGGGCCGTATTTGAATGGAGAGGTGATGCAGGTGGATGAGAGCGTCACTGTGCTGGTAAAAAGTCAAAGCGACTTCGTTCTCGGTTTCACCGGAGATTGCAGAGATCGCATCCCCACGATCAAAATATTATGTCATCTTCTAGCAATATGCCATAACATTAGAAGATGGGAATATCCCTTTAAGGTCGTGCAGTAGGTTTACTTGTAAATGCACAGATAACATATCGGGATATCACAATGAAAAGTGTCGATTCACAAACCCAGCTCAGCTACATCTGACAAATTTATGGGCTGCATCTGTATCTCAATAGCTTCTGTATCTCGATAGTTTCACCGGTGTCCCGTGTCACTGCCAGAGAAAGAACCTTATTGTAATATGCTCACCTTGGGTTTTTATTGTTCAGACTTAGTGCAATTTCATTGACGGCATGCGGATGGGACATGACCATGTTGAAACCATACTGTGGGAAAGAAAAAAATGTGAAATGTTATATAACAGTTTGTTGGTCCAAATTTATCTGGCAGTTCGTCGGTCCATACGCATATTTGGCAAATATGCATTACAAAGGGCATTACTCAGCAGGAGGCGACAATGAGCACAAGATAAGGCTCCTCCTATGGTAAAAAGAATGTGAAATCGCTGCATTATCCGGGGCATAACAGGAGAGAGATTTAAAACTGGGATAAGATATTTATCAAAAACTATTTTTATTACGTCATTACCATGTTACATAAGAATATTTACAGCACTTGATATAGTAAAAAAGACATTGGCGCAAATACTCTATAGTAAATAGACATTGGGGCAGATACTCTATTCAAAATGCACCAGAATTGGCGTATATGCCGTGCGTTACACATTTATTAACTGTTTTAGACAATTTTTCGCTGCACTTGACAAAAGGCTTAGACTTAGTGGGAAAAGGAGCGTGACCAAGTGGAAAGGGGCATAGTTTAAAATGCGACAAAGTGCAACAAAAATGCGCAAAGAGTTTGGCGCAAAAAACTGTCTTAAACTAAAGAGGTGGTATAAGGAAGAGAACATGTCTGGCAAGATGTACCAAATGTATAATATAGCGTGCACCATTTTGATAAATTTGGCGCATCTTCTGACTGCCTGGTCTAAGTTTACACTGTCTAAAACTTACAGAGTATTAGTAAATCTGTCCCAATGTGGCATCAGAGGTGTAACTAATATCAACCAATCAGATTCAAACTGTAAAGGCCCTTCTACTTAGGCCGATCGTTTTTGATCATGGGCTCGTTCTCAATCATGGCAGCGATCAGTCGGGCAATGAGCAACATGTCATTATTGCCAATCGGCACTAGTTACCGGGCAATACTGCCTTTAGTGCACATTTACATGGTCATATATGTTATATTTTTTACATCCTTAAAGGGACTGTTACAAGTATCTGGACAGCATCCAAGTAATGGGGATGGGAAAGGAGGGTTTGTTGGGGGTTTTGGTAACGTGACTGATGAGAGCCAACAACCAACGAACGGCTCATGTATTAGCCACTGTGATGTATACTGCAATTGTTATTGTGGACTTTGTATTACACTATTCAGTGTAATTGTAACATCTCATGTGGATCATCTTTATTACTCTATATTGACACGGTCTTGTTTTAAAAATATCAATAAAAAGAAGGGAATGTTCACCTTTTACCATTATGTAATTTATAGATTGTACATTTTAGGCTAATCTATTTCCAAAATATCTTTATAGCGGTGGGAGATTTGTTTTTCTGGTACAGAGCTCCAGACAGAGTTTAAAGGGTAACGAAACGTTCAACAAACCTCGTACATGTCATAGTGACATGTCAGAAGTTTTCATTGGTGGGGGTCCGAGCACTGAGACCCCCACCAATCGCTGAAACTAAGCGGCAGAAGCGCTCATGTGAACGCTGAGCTGCTTTGTTTCTGTTCGGCTTTTTCCAGAAAGCCACTGTAGCGGTGTATGGGCTCGTAGACTTTCCATTGAGTTCATACATCGCTACACCGATTTCTGGAAAAAGCCGAATAGAAACGAAGCGGTTCAGAGCTCACACATGCACTTTTGCCGCTTTGTTCTAGTGATTGGTGGGCTCTCAGTGGTCGGACCCCCACCAATCAAAACTTATGACATGTCACTATAACATGTCAGAAGTTTGTTGAACATTTAGTAACATTCTGGATTCCTGCACTAGGGGGAGCTTAGGAGCTAACTGAACACTGTCATATCATTGAGTTACATCTATATCCAGTATGCAGTAAGCTCCCTCTAGTGGTGACTGCAGAAAACTAGATTGTTACCATTTAACTCTATGTCTATGAAGGGGATTTGGAGCTCTGTATCAGAGAAACAAAGCTCCCACTGCTATAAAGATATGTTAAGAAATTATTCAGCACAGAATTTTGGACCTGTATAGATAAAACATGGTATTCAAGGTGGGAAATTCACCTTAAGGTTTTCCTATTTTCCTCTGATTGGAACAGCTCCTGTTTTTGGCAATAAATATGTTGTTGTAGCGCAAACCAAAAATAAAATTCTTTGAATGCACCCTAATGGTTTTAGTACAGACGACAAAATAAAAGCAGTGATCTCATTGATTGCTTTGGAGAAACTTTTCTGCTATTTGGTCTGCAATTGTCTTGCCTAACAAAAATCCCTGTGCACAGATCGTTCCACCTTCCTTCTTGCAGCAATGGAATTGACTATTATATTTGGAGAGATATATAGCATACCTGGTAATTCATGATCGCCCGCAAACACATGATACAGACATGGACGTCATCCTTTTTACAGACTAATCTTGAATTTTTTAGCGTTCTTCTACTGGGCAATGTATTATACCTGCAATACAAATGCATGATATAGTCAATGTTCATATATGTGTTTTATGTCTCATTGTGGGACAGTTCATCTGATATACAGGTCATTATATCCTCAGCAGAAACTAAAAAAAAAAACACCATTATGTGGGATACATTTATAACACATTTTCATTAAATGTCTAGCATGGATACATTGTGTTATGCCTAGTGCAGGGCCTGAAGGGGCGGTTAATGACGCAAAGAACACAAGAGAACATTTCTGTGTCATGCTCCGCCCCTCAGGCCCTGCACTATGTATAATACAGTTTTGCAGGTGTGCTCCTTTAACATTTACTAATTCAAATATTATACATGGGACACCTCTATATTCAAAACATATACAATGAATTGTTAAGTACATGCAAGGGTGGATTATAACAGACCCAATATTTTCCCCCTCGTAGGACCTGAGTCTAGAGGCGGACTATGTCGGTAGTTCCTCATTGCCAATTTATTAACATTGGTGCTTCCTTCCTCACCTTAGGTCTAGTTATACGTGCCTTAAATGGCTGATAGGGCCATCAAACATAGCCTTACATGTTTCAATCCCAGCTGGGTTCTTAAACATAGCAATAAGACTTACAGGAATAAATACCCTTGGAAAATTGCTCATATCAGGTGAAATATTGTACCCACATGCCTTTTTCTAAGCCAATAACAGACTAAATGTGTACCACTAAAAACAGAGAATTTCCACCCTTTACCATCATGTTGGTTTTAGGTTTAACATTCTGTGTTGAATAATTTCTCAATATATCTTTATAGGGGTCGGAGCTCCGTTTTCCCGATACAGAGCTCCAAATCTCTAGAGTTAAATTACAAAATTCCGTCTGCCTGCAGCCACCACTAGGGGGAGCTACAGAGCTTACCGCATACTGTATATATATATTGAACTTAAAAATAACACAATATACCATAACTATAATATTTATGTCAAAGGCCTTCCCCTGCAGGTTGTGGGTTACACTTTCTAAACAACCCAGGATTCAACATATCATTAACCCACCACTGAATTCATAGGCCACAAAAATCACATCTGCTATTAAAGAAAATATTTGTAGATTATTGAACTGTATATGAGAACATATATAACTCACACATATACAATGCACTATATTCTGCTACTGTAATGATTGTACTGATAAGTGTCAGCAGGCAGCCTGCGGTTGCTGTCTGTCAGGGCACCGGAAATAAGTGTCAGAATGCTACATAAACCATATAATTACTGGAAACATTTGATTCCTAATTCACTCTGACACTTATTTGTGAGCACTTTCAGGCTGGACGTTCATTTGCCTTTAAGATGAAAAAGCTTCATATTTACAAGTAAAGTGAATATTGTGAACAGGAATAATGACCACATTTACTAGTCAGTATAATAATAACAACAGCAAACAAAACGGCAAAAATATAATATAAGGCCTGGTTCACACAAGGAGTTAGATTTAGTATTGTGTTTTATCAGATTTTACTACCCAAAATGTGTAATGTTAGTAAATAGAAATTGATGAATTTATGATGAATACATTTTTTTCTATGATTTGTGGATTCTGCCTAATTTTTCACATAAAAAGCACACAAAAAAAATCTTTACATTTGTGAAATATCAGCATCTGATTAACTTTTTTTCAACTGTGTACAATAGTGTAGTAGAATACGCTATTCCATGAATAGGCATCCCGAAAAAAAGCATATACCTCACAGTATACTTTATTTAGCATGGGAGGCTATGGGTGATGTATGCTGCTGTATATACAGGGGCGTATGCTGCAGGTTTCCGTTGGTGGTATACGTCTGGAGCCTGTGCCCACATTGTTTGTTGAGAGTGCCATGAAGCCAGGGTGTAATTTCAGATGATTTTGTTGTCTTTTGTTACCCTCTTTTTTTATTGCCCAAAAATTTAGAGGATTGATGTATGGGAGTGAATAGGTACATATTGTGCTTGCACACTTATACTGGGAAGACTGTAGTGCAGGAATTGTGATGTTCATGAGGTTCAGTTGCTCTCTAGTTTGACCATGGTTTTTGAATTTGGAAATTGGCCCCCACCGAAAACATCTCAGTGTCTTATAAGACACTGTATTACACTTTATGTGGATTTTAAGAGGGATTCATTCCCTGAAAGTGAACCTGTCACGTTCAAAATGCAGTCTGATCTGCAGGCAGTATGTTATAGAGCAGGAGGAGCTGAACAGACTGATATATAGTTTTGTGGGAAAAGATTCAGTAGAACTTGTAATTCTGCTCATTCTGGGATTAGGAGTCCAGTGGGCGGTCTCACTCAATAATTGACAGTTATTTCTGCTTGAACACTAATACAGGGAAGACTGTCAATCACTGAGTAGGACCGCCCACTGGACTCCTTATCTCAGAAAGAGCAGGGATTTAGATCAATAAATTACACGTTCTACTGAATTTTTCCCCACAAAACTATTTATCAATCTGCTCAGCTCCTTCTGCTCTATAACATGCTGCCCGCAGATCGGACTATTTTTTCAACGTGGCAGGTTCCCTTTAAGTGATTCTATCAAATATAATAACATAAGAAAATATTTTATATTTAATACATTTTTATATGAAGAGAATACACTGCTTTATACTTCTATAATTTTCATATAATAAAATATGTAGAATTTTATAGGCTTATTAATACATATATAAGGCACATACTGATCTACTGACATGCTCAAGCACATCAATAGCTGCTCAGGAAGATTTAGCATTTTCTTGGGTAAAATTGGGATTTTGCGGCCCATCAATATCTTGTCATTTGCTGCAAAAAAGTGCCCTTGGCCGCATGACTTCATCGCAACCATACCGGCAATGTATTCCCGTGTCCTCTGTGACTGCTCATTAAAGATAACACAGGGCTTGATTATGAACAGTTCCAGGGATGAAAACTGACAGTTATAACGTTCATTGGGCCATCATACCAAACACATAAATACACTTTTTTAGTAGTAGCGGCTCAGATGACCTCAACATTTTCTACACAATCCCAAACGCGGCAGAACTCAGAGTAATTAGTTCTTGTTTTCTTGGTAAACCATTATATGACTGCAGATCGGCGCCTGCTATAACTAGCATGGACATGTGGCTCGAGAAGTTTCCACAATGCTGCAAAAATCACTTCTGCTTTTTTGTTCTTTTTATTTTTGTTTCTTAAAGGGAACTCTTAACTTCCCCATTGTAATAATTTGCACTCCCTAATATATAATCTGACATTTGCAAAATATCAGCCCAAAAATGTTTGGATCATTGCTCGGCATCACCCACCTCATGAATATTGACAGGTATCCAAACTGACAAAGTTGGAAATGGGCCGGTGATGGGCATTGATAGGTTCCACCAGCATATCTGCTCCAGATGTGGCAGAGAGGGGAAAATGATTTTGAATATTTCTCGTTGGGTGCAAAAAGAAGTAATAAAAACCTGAAGGACATTTAGTCTTGATCCTCATAGAGGTAAGTTCACCGTGATAACTCACTCAGGCTATGTCCATACTTGCGCTGGAGGCAATTCTTTCACTTTTGACGGCAAGAAGAACGCAGCATGCAGTGATATCGACTGGACTGCGACGGACCTCATTATAGGCAATAAAGTCTGTCGGGCACCATTGAGATCGGTTGGGCTACCATAATGAACAGAAGCCATGACGCATATGTCAGCAGAGTCTTCAAGTGAAGATCAATTTTTCAATAATATTGGCTATATAGGCAGCAAATCTAAAACACAGCGTTGATGTAATATATAACGGGTGGTCACAATGTGGATCATGGCCTCTTTAGTGTGGCTCCTGACTTCCCATCCCCTTGACAAATAAGTGTCCCAGATACTGCTATGGGATCTTTTTATGGTCAATGCCATGTGGCTGGCAGAAAAGTATGAAATGTACAGTATTACTGTATGGGTACTGCAGTAGTAGGTTGAATACTTTGTTTCAACAAGGTGCTTCTATGCTTTTATGATTGGGGATCCTTAAATGGGTAGTCTCTCCACAAAAAAACCCTGTCCTTATACCCTATTACAGCATATGGACGTCATAGAGGACGTTCCCCCACTTGGGACCCCACTCTGTGTGCCGATCCCGGTGTCCATGCATTAAATGGACGGCCATTTATTTGATGTAATTTCCCCTGCAGATGACTAGGGGGGAAGAAGCAGGACCTGTGACGATCAGCTGACTTCTTTTTAAAAAGGAGTTGTCTTCATTGGACAATCCCTTTAACAGTAGCAAGCTATTGTTGTGGGTCCAGTGATCTCTGTCGGCTGTTGACAGATCTTATTATGGCTTAATTTTATTTTTTCCCCTTATTTATTGTGTGAATACCCAGGACATCCATACATAAATGAAAATATGATCATCTTTAATACATGAACATCCAAATGGCCTGACTTAAGAATACCTAATGCTTACAATAAATATACATGTGTTATTGAGCAGGTCTGCAGGGGGTATAAAATGAATGATCCCATGAAAAACATTTACCCCTATATACAAGATAGGTGATAAATGTATGTTTGCTGTTGGCCCTACCGCTGGAACACACCACCAATCTCAAGAAAAGGGGTCTTGAGCCCTCCATTCCTCCTCACTGCACGACAGCAGTGAGGAGTTAGGATGGAGTGGTGGTCACACCTGCGCCCTGCCGCTTTATTTAATGTTTTTGGGACTGATGGAAACAGCTGAGCGATGTACTCGGCTGTCTCCGTGGCCCCACAGACATTTACTGGAGCAGCAGGATGCATGAATGATGACCGTTCCATTCTAACTCTGCCTCACTGTGGTCATGCAGGAACTGGAGCCACGGGACCATTGCTATAGTGATGAGTGGGCTCCTAGCGGGGAAGCCCCCATAGATTATACATTTATCACCTTTCCTGTGAATAAGTGATACATGTTTTTCATGGGATAACTCCTTTAAGGTATTAATAAATAAATGGGACGCACTGCCTGTTGTACCATTATAAATCCAAGGTAATAGACAGCAACACATCATAAAATCCCTTAGCAGCAGGTGCCAGGAAAGCAGGGTTGGTTTTATAGAAAATAAGGGCCCCCCGAGCAACAAGCAAACTAGTCCTCCTGCTTGCCATTTTAGACAGTTTTTCTATCCACATAACACCTCCATATAATGGCAGGATAATATTGCCAAATACAGCCCACATAATACCACCATATAGTGCCAAAATAATACTGCCATATACAGCCCACATAAGACCACCATATAGTGCCAAGATAGTACTGCCATATACAGCCCACATAATACCTCCTTATAGTGCCAAGATAATACTGCCATATACAGCCAACATAATATCACGATATAGTGCCAAGATAATACTGCCACATAGAGCCCACATAATACCTCCTTATAGTGCCAAGATAATACTGCTATATACAGCCCATATAAGGTCACCATATAGTGCCAAGATAATACTGCCATATACAGCCCACATAACACCTCCATATAGTGCCAAGATAATACTGCCATATACAGCCCACATAACACCTCCATATAGTGCCAAGATAATACTGCCATATACAGCCCACATAACAGCTCCATATAGTGACAAAATAATACTGATATTTACAGCCCACGTATTAACACCATATAGTGCCTAAATAACACAAAGTATATAAAGAATACTCCGTAAAGAGTCAACATAATACTGCCATACGGTTCCTAAATAATACTACAATTCAATTTCCAAATAATCCCACCATACACCACTTAGTAGGTACATAGACAAAATGAAAAATGTAGTAAATGCCATAGAATATACAGTATTTGCAGAATGCAATTGTTTATACTGCATTAGCTCAGCTCCTCCTTACAGAAACAACAGATCACAGTAAATGGCTGCAATACACGGCTCACGAGAGGACATGCAGATTGCTAGTAGGAAACATCTCCTGCAAATAGAGGTCAGAAGAACAAAGAGATTTTAATCTCATTCACTTCTGGGTAAACTATAATGGCCGCTGTATCAATATATAGCGTAATCACAGGCGCGCTTATCACTAATTTAGACAAAGAGCGTTTTAATGACATTTCAGGGCAATGATCTACAGTCTATCATGCCAATCTGATCACTCAGTAATGACTCTGCATGACACACATTTCCTGAATGATACGGCCCTACTATTCATAGTGAACAAATGAATTGCTGGAATTACAACTTCCACTGAGTCACTGGTTCATTAACATGAAGTCTGAAGACAATGTAGCCTGAGGCTGGTAGTTCTCCAACATGTTCTCTGGTTCCACAAGGCATATTCTAGATAAAAGCTGCATATTATGTCTATGAAGGTCAATGAACAAGTTACTAGGGGACATGTCAGAGTTAAAGAATAGCTTTTTTAACAATAAATTAACAATTGATGTTGAGTAACCTTGTCTTATTCGTACTTTACTGTGAGAGCGATGAGACCATGGAACTCTCTGCCACGGGAAGTTGTGGTGGTTGATTCTTTGAACAATTTGAAGAAGGGCCTTGATGCCTTTCTTGATAAATATAATATTACTGGTTATAAGTAACAGATTCTGGGGATGGAACATTGATCCAGGGATTTATTCTGATTGCCATGTTTGAAGTCGGGGAGGAATTTTTCCCCTAATGAGGCAATTGGCATCAACCACATGTGGGCTTTGCCTTCCTCTGGAGTAGCACGGTAGGATTACAGGTTGGACTTGATGGACCTTTGTCTTTTTTCAACCTTATCCACTATGTAACTATGTATTGCTCTTGAGTTACATTATACACAGTAGAGTCCCATTATTATGAGCAGCAGCTAATATCCAGAGTAACCGCCGTGTGCACCACAGACAGCAGCTAGACGGGCTGGCAGTGACTCAATAAGGTGCTGGTAGGTTGTCACGGGTATTTGGAGCCATGCTGACTGAAGTGCATCCCACATTTGCTGGCGGGTGCGTGGGGGGAGGATCCATAGAGCGAACAAGACGATCAAGGTGGTCCCACAGATGCTCAGTTAGGTTCAAGCACAGCGAATTAGGGGGCCAGGGAAGTGCTTGGAAGTCTTGGTCGTGCTCTTCCAACCACTCTCGGATATTTCTAGCCGTGTGACATGTTGCATTGTCTTGCTGGAAGATTCAAACTAACCCAGGGAAGACAAACAGCGTGTATGGGTGGACGTGATCTGCAACGATGGATTCATACCCAGATCGGGTCAGAGTGCTTTTCACATAGATGGGTGGCCCAGAGAATGCCATGAAAAAATTCCCCAGACCATAATGCTGCCGCCTCCAGGTTGTGTTCTTCCAGCAATGGTTGCAGGGTGTTTGTTCTCTGATGTTTCTCGCCTGACACGCCAACGTCCATCCGTTCGATGAAACACAAAACGTGACTCATCGGAGAAGGCCTTTGCCAATCATCGGTTGTCCAAATCCGATACTGCAGTGCCGTGCAAATTGAAACCTTTTTTTCCGATGCACCTTTATTACCATAGGAGCAGAGACCATCTGTCTGCTTCGGAGCCCCATACGCAGTAGGGTTCACTGAACTGTTGTTTTAGACATACGTCTGGTAGCCCCCTGGTTGATTTTCACGTGAGCTACTCCACTGTAGCGTGTTGTTCGGCCCTCGCACACCTTCGTAGCCGACGTTCACCTCTCACATCAATGGTACGTGGTGCTCCGCAGTTTCCATGTCGGTTATTCCCAATGGCGCCATTTGTCCACTCAGGATACATAGTCACCACAGCAGCACGTGAACAGCTCACAAACTGCGCTATTTGAGAAATACAGCCACCCTTGGCCCAAAAGCCAATAAACATACCTTTTTGCAACTCTGATAAATTTCCCTTTTTACCCATGGCAACAACCAGTGATATGTGTTCAGACAGCCTATCGCGCACCTTATGTACCCACTAAGCCCACGACACATGACTTCCTTCATGGGCTACGCGCTGCCGACGTCGAAAGTAGGAGGTGGTCATAATAATGTGACTCGACTGTGTATTATACTACTGTCACATCCAGAGCTGCATTCATAATTCTGCTTGCTCTCGCTAGTCATAGATAGTTTATGACGGCATATTCCCCATAACAGCTTAGTTGAGACCTTACAATGCACTGAACCTTGCTCCATTCTGGCAGAAGCATTTTTTTCTGACTGTATGTGGCCTGTATGTGTAAATGCTCCACAACATCTCTGTAAAGACACTGAACCAGCACAGGGTTGAGGAGAAATGTGAGGTCAAACAATCAAGCCATCAGAAAAAACAAAATAGTTTGGAATACAACATTGATGTGAATGGAGTACACGTGAGATCAGTACCAAATAAGTAACACAGGTCAGAACTAAAATCACAATACTCATTCCTAGACAATTAAGACACAATTAACTTACTATGTACAGAAGCTTAAAGTAAATCTCCACCTTTTATCATCATGTCATTTTTAGGTTTAAAATTCTGTGCTGATTAATTACTTAATATATCTTGAAAGCAGGTCGGGGCTCTATTTTTCAGATGCAGAGCCCTAAATTTTCTGCAAAGACATAGATTTACATGATAACATTTTGACTACCTGCAGCCACCACTAGAGGGAGAAACAGAGCTTAGTGTATACTGTACATACATTCAACTAAATAATAAAATAGTATGCAGTCAGCTCCTGAGCTCCATCTAGTGGTGACTGCAAGCAAACTGAAAAGTTTCATGTCATTGTGTCTACGAAGGGGTTTGGAGCTCTGTATCCGAAAAATTTAGCTCTGATCGCTATAAAGATATATTGAAAAATGAATCTTCACCAAATTTTGTACTTATTTAGATTTGTAAAAAAAATAGTGTTTAAGGGTGGAGATTCACTTTAAGTACTCTAAAAAATATATGAATTTTTTTTTCTATCACCCAGCAGTGACGCTGTGATCACATATTTCTATCCCTACCAAGTAAACTCTCACAAGACACATATCTACCAGCAAGCACCATTCAACCAACTTTATTACCCATGGGAAACCATTGATGTGTCTGATAAATGACTTTACATTTCTGAAATAAATCAGTGCTGCAATAGACTGTTGAATTAAACATTTTAATAAGTCTGGTGTATAAAAGGTGGGACAGATCCCCATCCAACCTTCACCGTAAATCACACATGGACAAAATTAGCTTCCTTCTAAATATGTTCAGAGATACAACAAACACTTGAAGTTTTGTACGTCGGCATATTTTATCTTTTAATCACAAACAGAAAAAGGGGTAAAAAAGAGATAATATAGTATAGAATGTATGTACATGGGCAAATAATTGGTCTATTCACACTGGGTTCGCAATGTACCTTGGAGATATAGGTCGGGGGTATTTCCTAACATATACCTCTGACGGATGCCTCTGACGGATTCCGACGTATATGCAAACAGCGGCATCCATCAGGCTCTTATGTTAAGAAAGGAATAACGCGCTGTATGGGTTTGTTTTTTTTGCAGGAAGCCTCTCTATGAAATAGAGCAGCAGACTACACTATTTTACTGGGTTTAACCCCTTAATGACCGGGACTGAAAAGACCTTAATGACCAGCTCAATTTTTCTGTTTTTGCCTCTCTGCGTTTCAGCAGCCATAATGTTTTTTATTTTTTCATTGACGTGGCTGTATGAGGCCTTGTTTTATGCGAGAGAAATAGTATTTTTTTTCCCCACAGTTTGGGGGTAAAAAAAAAAATTTGCAGAATTTTTTTTTGGGTTTCTTTTTTATCCCGTTCACGTTTCACACTAAATAACCCATTCGATTAATTCTTCAGGTTATTACGGTCGTGTAGATACCTAATATGTGTAGGTTTTTTTGTATTTATGTAGTGTAGGGGCAATAAAATGTATTTAATGCAAAATAAAGACTCTTTTTGGGACTTTTTTTTATTTATTTATTTGTTTTGTTACCTTTTTTTTTTTTAATCCCATCAAAGGATAACTTTATTTGTAACTTTATTTTTTACTTGTAATGTATTAGCATACTCCTGTACTCTAACAGCGACCATATATTTGCACACATTACTTGATTCTGGGCTACGTAGTTACTTGTGTCCCATCTATGAGATTTCTTCTACTATTATTTTATATTTTCTGTACATCCGGTCATTGAGCAGGCACACACAAGTATGGATCCATTTAATAAATCTGTGACAGGACATTATACTATGTTACTATATGCCACATGTCTGTATCCATCTGTCTAATGACTTCTATAGTAGACACATTTTAGCATTTTCAATAACATTGTATCCAGGTGTAATTCTGTAAAAATGTATCCAATTATTTGCCCCATAGAAACCTATAAGAGCATTAGAGTAAACATTGTAACTTTTTATTTTGCCATTCAAACGTATGTGTCAGACGTATGGTCCTAAGATGATGCGAACAGTGCCTGATCCTTATCTCCATGTCCTGATTTTATAAGATCACTTCCCAAGAGGTAACAGATCGTTCATTTGTATATAAAAATACAGTGTCTGTTCACATTCTCCAATGACCTTCGGTATGTAATCATGTTATTATGTCCACAGCAAAGCATGATGGGAAGAACAGAAAACAAGGTCTGCATAAGACCGGTTATCATTCCCCGCACTGAGACATTAATAAACAATTTGCTTTTCCTGACACTTTCCTTTTAAAAGCCACATACAATCCATAAAGTAATGTAGGAGTCTGACACATGTAGTGACTGAAGCTTAAACCATGGCTGTTAATCATCTGGTGATCTATACAGTCCCGCTCTTTATAGAACCGGAGCAATCTCCTCTCAATACACTGTTTCCATATATCACCAAACACATGGACAGAACTATTGATTTTACACTTAGGTGGCAATACACCACAGAAATGCAGACTTATCTGCACATGTTGTCTCTTCATATAGTTTACTGCTTAGAGGTCTAGGAATCAGTTGCTTTTATTGTAGACTGAAAAAAAAACTTACTATATTTACCTCCAGACAATGAAATATAATTAACTAAAGCTTATATATACAATGCATTGAAATAAATGCTGATGGTTGATCTTGAAGTTGATCCATTATAATTGATCTAGGAAATGATGTCTCCTCTGCCTCCTCAGCTGTCTCCCCTGCATTGACACGAGACATAGCAGAAGCACTAATACACTGCATACCTGAGACTTGGAGTACTAAACCAATGGACACCAGGGAATAAAGCACTAAACCAATGGACACTAGGGAATGAAACACCTGCACACCTGAAACCAGGGCCCTCATGTAACAGACACAAGGACTTAAATGACAAAGTTGTGAACTCAAAGGGGTTCTCCGAATTAGTAAAAAACAACTTGTTAGAAGGGTCCCTAATAATAAACAGATTACAAAGTTTCCCCCTGGTGGGATCCCCAATGATCAGTTGTAATCTGTGGGGAAACCTGGCACAAATTGGTCAAGTGCCCTGCAGCGCCGATTCGTTTCAATGGGTGGTTATGTGTAATGTAGGACAGGTCCTCCAGAGCGATAGACTCTCTTTGTAACCAAGAGATAAAGAACCATAATAGAGGACCCCACTCTATTAACTCAGAATTCAGAAATAGGGTTTATGAAAATGTGTTTTCTAAACTGGACAACCCCTTTAACTTCCACCAGACATGATGTTTATAGACTCACTTGAAGACAAACAACAACAGTAAAAATACAACGTACCGTAAGGTAGAATGTCTGCCCGAGCGGGTAATACTATTTCCGACAGGTGAAGGTAGGTTGCTTCCTCTATGTAGGTCCTCAATCGAACGACTCCAATGTTTTGATTTATCAACATTGTTCTCTAAATTATTTTCCAGACTTTCAAAGTCAAATCTGAGCAGAAATCAAAAACAAAATAAAAAATAATCCGATGTGATGCAGAAAAACAAAAACAAAAAAAATCCTGTTTTTTTATTTTCATTAATTTACTTTTTTCCGTTATTAGATAAGGGCAATTATTGAAAATTTAATTTTTGTTGTGCCTTTTCCCCTAAACCATTACTCCACTAAAAACCTAGACCATGTCACACTCACGGGTTCAGGAAGCTGAAATACGAGGAGTTGTTTGGTGAGGTCCTTACACACAGCTGGTTAAGCAGACCCCGCCCCAGAAAACAACTCCTCGTATCTCAGCCTACTGGACCCCTGTGAGAAGGACATTGGCCACTGGGGTTTACTGCAGCCACAGCTAAATTTTTGGGCCCTAACGTACAACGTCAACTAAGTGCTGCAACATTATCTGACCAGGTCGAGGGGTACCAGACCTACAAAGGAATGCAACATATAGAGTTGGGGTTTGGAGTGCTAGTACATCCTATCTTGGAATGGCAAACGGGTGGCATTAACCAGCTTTATATGGGAGCCTATTCTAATCTTTTGCTCTGGAGCCCTCAACTACCTTGAGGGTCATCCTGGCCAACACAACAATGACAAAACCATCCTGTTTTTACCTTTTCAGGCCATAGTAAAAGGTGTAAAGCACATAATGAGGCAAAGAAAATACAATTTGTGATTCCCAAATGGCATTTGTTTTTACTCATCGTATACAGAATGTTACAGGAAAAGTGTTTTTTGGTATTTGACATTTTGGTAATTGACAACTATAAGTGCGCACTGATTTTATCCACTGTGTCACAAAATTAGATATAACACGTAACTTTACTAAATTTTTCCTAATTAATTTTGTCTCAGTCCTAGTGACCAAGAAATGGTACGCCGGGTCATGTTTACTCATACACAATTATCAGCAGACAAAAAGCCCTTTGTGCTCTGTGCCATTTCCAAATGTTAGTAATTCTATAAAAAAAAAAAAAAAAAAAAGCATTTTCCATCGCGGCAGCTCTTAGGAAAATGAATAATGTAAGAACTGTTACCAAAGTTGTATCCTAAAAAGAGGAACATGTATTTCATTTAGGGACATTAATGTCAAACAATCATAGGAGAGCGTATAATTCAATAGCATTTATCAATAAGATTCTTTTAGTCTAGTATTTGATGGTTCAAAATTCACAAAAACAGTCACAGAATGGTCCGGAAAAGGTTTTAAAATCGGTAAATTAATAGAGTTACAGGGGTTGTCATGTGTGGACATCTCTTTTTCACCTAAAAGGTTGTGGGGCGGTCCCAACATAGGAACTGATCCTGGTCAACGGTTGTTATGGGGGTGGGGAGTGGGAAGGGATTTGGGTCTTTACCGTAAATGCTAATTTTCTATAAAAAACAAAAACAAACAACTCAAAAACAATAAATATGCCCATGGAAATTGATGGCAAAAAGAGGATGTTCTGAGCAATGCTGATTGGCTGAGTGGGAGCCCCCTGGAAAAAACAAACATAGGGCCCCCTTTGCTAGTGCTATCGCACCCCACTATTCGGTCTAATACTTATTGCCCCCATCCTTTTGTTACTCTTGTAGTAGAGAAAGTTGATATGATCCTCTGGCCATCTCCCTCTCACATGTTATTCTTAATGTGGTGAGAAGAAGCCCCTTGCAGGTTCACACATCCTATATTGAAGGCATATAGGGCTAGCCTGAGCTGGGCTGTATTTTTCTGATGGGCCACATAGTAGTCTTATGGGCTGCCTCTATGGTATGCACGCTCCTGAGTTTGTCTGATTATATACTCAGCCTTCAACTGTAACACAGGGGTTGCCCCGATTAGAAAAACATGCCGACTTTCATCCAAAAACAGCGCCACACCTGTCTATAGGTTGTATAAGGTATTGCAGCTCCATTGAAGTGAATGGGGCTAAACTGCAGTACCACACACAACCTGTTTACAGATGTAGTGTTGTTTTTCGAAGAAAGCTGCCATGTTTTTTTAAAATCCTGGACACCCTTTTTAAGGGAAGAGATTCTACTTACGTGACTGCGTATTGTGCAAAGGAGAGGTATTCCACAAGAACATCCAGCCCCTTGTTCTCTTCATTCAAAAATTCTCTCACCCATCTGTCAAATAAAATGATTATCCTTAATGGTTTTTATTAAAGAAGTTACAGCAAATTCGAAATGCAAAAACGAAAAATGCTAAATGTTAACCGATTTCAAGTTGATCTGGACACCATGGGTCACAGCTGCAGTTATGCCAAAGATTTAGGACCATGGAAATTTTTGCTTAGCATTTGAATGGCGTATCTGTATTACTAGAAGGCCAAAGAACTGTTCAATTCTAATGTACTGACAAAAATGCCTTTTTCATTAAAGTTCACATTGTGCCCAGAATTTTTGCTTTGCTGCCTGGCAAGTGCCCCGCTATAAATATCCGAAACGGCCCATGAAATTCTTTAACCCATTAGCTGAAGCTTATCATATATTCATACACATAACCACATGTGCAGCTCCAATTTGTGCTACGAAACCAATGACATAAAAAAAAAATCCTTTTTAGTTTAATTGGTTCATGTTTTATTTTTATTTATAAGCCATATACACATATTTCGACTTTATGCCACGGAAATCAGATATAACCGAAGATTATATCATGATTCGCAATCGAACAGGAGGATTAACGCTATGGTATGTGAAATCATATATTTTAATGAATAAATTAAAGTACCAGTTTATCTGTAATTTGTAATTGACCAATAATGTAGCATAACTATATACAAAAATATTTTCTTAATAAATGATATATAGAAACATAGCAAAAAGTGAAGGTAGGATGCCAAGTGAAACGTTAGACGTCATTACAGCTTGCACATGGGTAGTCACAGGGCCTTCAAGGGAGTCTGTCAGCACTTTTGAGCCCCCAAAAACTTGCATATGGCACGTGGAGTATTAAAAAAAACATTTTACAAGTTATAAAGGACTCACATTGCCAACATAGGTATGTTTCTTTTGCTTTTAACCTTAGCTTTCTAGCAGAATTAGTGGTTTGAGGGGCTCAAAAGTGCTGACAGACTCCCTTTAAAACTATGGATCCCTTTAAATAACCCCCGTTCATCTGATTGGTCCTTCATCAATATCCCAAGATCCCCCCCTATCCCCCTACAGGATAATTTAAGTATTGCATGATGCCCATTGAAATCAGTGTAATGCATGGACAAATTGGGTCCTTCAAAATGTGTCCTTGAAGTGGGAGACCTTCCTCCATTACATCCATCTTCCCTAATAGGTGTTGTTTAAAGCCTAGTTCTGAGGGTGGACAGATTACTTTAGTATTTAGGAGCCAAATAGACCAATCCAGGAGCCAGTTCAATTTTTTTATTAGTCATGCAAAAATAACTTATCATAGGAAACAATACAAAAAGTATTATTTTTTACAACTTGAATAGCATAAGTTCTATATGCCTTACAGTGTAATGCTCCCACTTTCTAGTGGATTCAAGATATCTAGTAGGTATATAAACACTGGGTGACTTTTTAGCCAGGTTTGACACTGTATTGGCCAAATATCATGACTATCCATATAGATGCTAGGTTGACCGGTAATAGGACGGCTTAGGAGAATTACTAGGATCTAAAAACGTATCTCCTTTTTTTTTCCAAAAACAGCACCACTCCTGTCTATGGGCTATGCCTATAATGGCAGCTCCCCCATTTACTTGAATGAGGATGAGCTGCAATTGACACAGCCAATGGTCAAGTATGCGCTGTTTTTGGAAAAATAACAAACCATTTCTTTTTCTAATTCCGGATAATTTTTTTTATTTTAATAAAGGGACCATTACATGCTGTGTCATTTTCTAAAATGTACTATTATTTTGTACCTTTGTACATGTTATCTCCGATATAAAAATTCTATAAAAATATTGAAACAGAAAAATAACAAAGTATCTCCATAATGTGGCATTGTTTGATTTTTCATGGACTGCAATGGTTTTACTACTGGAGGTGCTAAGCTAAGTATCAGCGACAAACCAGATATGGAATGAGGTGGTAAAAGAAGTCCTATTATATACTTCTGCTTCATAATAATTGCTTTTACTGAGACCAGTGACCTATAAACAGGAATGATGAATGGATCGTACTTGCCACAGCATGATCATTTGTATGGAAAGAGTAGACTAAACTTTGTGGGTTTTAGCTAAAAATAACCTTATTTGAAGATGTGGTTTTTCCATTTCACTAAAATTCATAATGTTCTCGCTTATTGAAAGCCGCTCACAAAAAAGGTAACATAACCAGGCTTCAGCGGGCATCCAAATCCAATCTATTTCACTCTTTGGCACGGAAAACTGCTTAGCTCACCAATCCGGCAACATTAAACCATATGCTTATATGCCCTATAAAACCTAATAGATGTAATTATTAGGTATACAGCAGATGTATATCCAGGGCCTCCAGACAGCAGAGGCAGTAAAAATAGAAGCGACTTTTACAAAGTACATTTAATTGAAGAAAAAGTCAAACCTGCCAATCAAAAAAAAAATAAAAAAAATCTTACCCTATGTGATTTGTTCTTAAAGAGATTTCCAGTTCCCGTAGAACCTGAGTGGACTCCTGTACACGCCTCCGAAACTTCTAAGGGAACAGAAGATAAGAAAAATTACATTTGCAGTCGAGTTGGACTCTACAAAAATTGTCAAAACTAAAATTGTTTGTGTATGATAACACTGCCGTTGGTGATATATCAGTTCTTCATGTGGTGACTTCCTGTGGTGGGATTGTGCTTCTGCAGAGACCCAATAAAAACAAGGAGAGCTGCAGTGTAAATCATGGGGGGGATAACAATAGTACAATACATAGAGAAGAGCTAAAAAAGAAGCCAGTCAACCAAGATGGTTGAAAATAATGAGTAGATAAGCACAGGGATGTGACATATTGATATTTTAAGATAATACCTACGTTTCATCTTTAATTTTTTAGAGTAGTTTTTTGACAATGTTTTTCCATAGAAAGTCCCAATGTTATTGACAGTCACAAGTCCCCACAACAAGTCCTGAGAGTTATGTTATTAAACATAGCGAGCAAGAAATCCATGCGGGACCATTCTTATATTGACCATTGGCCATATGGACACAGATGATGTCATTCAGTCAAAAGGTTTAGTATCAGAATAAATATTTGCATGGTCAAGTCATCCAAGATCTAGGGTTGGCCAGTCAGGTCATTCCATACTTCAACACAGCAGGGTCAGAGTGGGCATAAAATATATCTGATGGTTGTTCCTTGGAGATTTTTTTTATAGATATAGATGCCAGGACTTTGCACCTAATCTCCCCTTGGTGGAGAACCTGCCCTGACAAGGTTGACCCCACACATATGCCATTCGGAGATCGTGGTGTAGAATCGGAGCAAATATGCTTTTTAATCTTCCTTTTAGATAGGGTCTACACTAGGGTCCCTGAGGGTCATATTTCCTGGGTCACCTTAGTCAGAGCAGGTTACCCACTAGGTTTAGATTAGGTACGAATAGAGGGTCATACTTCTTGATATGTGTATCCCTGGCTCTGAGCTTGGATTCACCAGGTCTTTGTTTCTCATGACTTAGAACATATCATGAATGGGTAAGATTGATCTTCTTATTATGTCACTTGAACCACTATTTTAATAAAAGTTACATTTTAAATTCTATTCCTCATGTGACATGCGATGGGAACTGAATAATGAGGCCATATTTTCTTTCTATAAAACTGTCTTAATGTGACCAAAGGCATGAGATAGCTGTTGGTCGAATGATAGCTATGACTTCGCATGTGAATTCAATATAGGGGAAATAAACGGCCGCTAGACACATCTGGTGTCGCTGATCTCTGTGGGAAACAAAGCATAAAAATACAACCTGTTGGATCCTTGTTTTCTGTTTGCCTTTGAAGGACTATCTCAAGGCCCTCACAGACATTGAAATGTTGGTGGACTAAATTAGGGGGATCTGCCAACTAAAATCTAATGTCTACGGCCTGCTTTACTCATGTACTATGTAGCCAAAATCTGTGAACCTAGCAGTCACATTTTAATAGCATTTACCAACATGTCTCTCTAGAAGGCAAACTGGAATAGACGTGAGACAATGCTTATAATATGGGAAATTCCGTAAAACAAGACATTACACCACTTGTGGCAATTTTTTCCTTTACAACTTGGTAATTAATAAAAGGCACGGCCCCATTCCTGCCCACCTATAAACTTCACAAATATTACACTTTTGTTTTCATAAGAAATATTAATACTAGAACTAATTGCTCAAAACTCCATAACAGCTAGTGGTAATGGAAAGCTACAATAACACCTTACCACTGCGATTTCAATATGTAGGAAACAGCATCAATTTAAAAGCGGTTTTGATGCTCGGCCAATTTTTCTTTTTAAGACATATAACCATATAAATTAAAATCTTTATTTACAACCAAACTTGACATAATTGTGGTGTAATAGTGACCCAGTTCTCCTAAACTTCACAAATTGGATTAAATAAAAGTGAAGTGGAGACACCAGCTTATACGGATCACAAGGGTTTTTAAATACATCGTCAATGTATCCACCCCACGTAAAATGACAAGTTGAATAGTTTCCACAGACATTATGTAATCCCTAAAATATGTCTTAACTGATGTTAAAAGACTCTCTTGGTACTCATCATATAATAAAATTGAGAGTGGATATAAGAAATTGGTACAATCCATCAATCAATAAAAGGATTTCTACATTCTTAGTAAATTGAGTGTTCCATGTATGCATCCTGTTTATAGAGTCAGGTTGTACGCATCTCTAAATGGGTGTGATACAAAGAAGCCAAGGCCTTCTGGGACAATATCAAAGATGACACAGACCTAACTAAGACAAGGCAATAGCATGGTCCTTATTTAACAAAACATTAAGTAAAACTGCCCTTGTTGCCCATAGCAATAAATCACTGTGCAGTTTTCATTTTTTCAAGAGTAGTTAAGAAATAAACGCTGGGCTCTGATTGGTTGCTTTGAGCAATAAGCCAAATTTTACTGCTAGACAGTAATGTTTCTTTATATTCCTTATATTTCTATGTGGTGTTGATGGAGTAAGTGGAAAACGGATGCTCCTGCCTAGACTTGTGAAAGGATCATAATGGAACTTTAGTATCAAAATCACTAGACAGTGGCCTTAGGGTAGAGTGCCTATAATTAAAACAAATAAAAATATAATAAAAAAATCAGGCATTAGATTTTCCAAGACTGTAAACGCCACTCCCTGCTTCATTTTTGTTGCCAAATGCAGTAAAATGCTGATATTCTAGTTGTATAAAAGATGAAAAAGAGTTGCGATATCTAAAAATTATATTTCAGGGAACAGGAGCATCCCGTCATCACCCCCCCATAGGTGATCAAAGTTATGAGCTACTACTGGATATGAAATAATCTTGTCAAATGTCTTGCTCTTCGGCTCTATGTGTCTAGTTATCTTCCACGCCATATAGAAGGGGCTATTGATTAAGGGGTCAGAATCACTAACCGCACTCCCGCCACCTTGACCCCCCCACCCCATAAGCTATATCTTCAGGGCAGTGCCACGTTATTTCTTGTTTGTCTGTATCAACCAAATAACCAAATCATGCAGTACAGCTTGGCTACAATATGATGTTGTCAATATTCAGGGGTGGATCACTCAGGTATTAGAGCCCATGGCACATGGCCGGAAAAGGGTCCACTGCCGCTCAGTCAAATGCAATAATAATATACAATTAATGTGATAAATGCTACTTAAAGGCATTGCTTTGACCTGGCTCAAATGTAATATTTCTATGGTGGTTGATAAGGGACGGACCCACGACCATTATTGCCGGGGGTGCACAAACTACTATCAATCTTCTCCTGTCATTATTAACCCCTTTAGAATCAGATCTATTTTGTCATTACGGGAGAGACGATGCGGTGATAGAGGGCATTGCCCACAGCATCTAAGGGGTTAAACTGTAAGGATCAGAGCTACCTAAGATTCAGGCAGTTGCAGTGGAAGCAGCGCTGTGTATTATAGCCACGCTCCTGCCATGATGTCTTGGGTGCATTGGACATATTCTTCCCTGTGCAGGCACCAAAACCCATGTGGTCGTTAAGGGGTTAAACACATATCAGTCCACAACATTATACTGTAGTCACCATGTACTTCTAACTGCTCTCTGGAAGACCCCTCTGGACTACACAGTGACCTCTCAGTCTGTCACTGCTCTGTGCTATTGGTAGGTTTGTCACCGTAGTTTAAGGGTTCCGTCGTTTTGACGGAATGAATAGTGTAGACGACTACAGTATTAATTCCGTCAAAACGACTGAACCCTTAGGCAATGGTGACAAACGGAAACCATTTGCACCGGATTCGTCACCCTTGAAATCAATGGTCATGCAAACGGAAACCTATGGTTTCCGTTTGTTTCAGTCAGGGCTCCGTTCATGGGCTCCCCTGACGGAAAGCTCAGACGTAACCCATGAACGGAGCCCTGGCCCTGGCGCAGATGTGAACGAAGCCTAAGCTATTTCTTTTCCACAGAAAAGAGGCCTCTTGTTGTCCGAATGATTTGGTCAGAAGTCAAATTCCCCTATAAATAACGGTACAGTTTTTTAACTCCATTTTTGGACTGCTGTGTGATATTTCTAAAATGTTCTGAATTTTTGGTTTCTCTGAAGAACTTTCCATTATACGGCCACTTCTCAGATAGTGCTGAATATGATGTATGACCAGTCATGGAACATCTGAAAGGTTTCACATAGAAGTCGCAGACCAGAAATTTTCTCTTACCTTTCTTGTTACTTGTGGATCTAGATATCCTTTCAGCTTCTGAATATACGTGTGTGGAGGGTTCTTTACTTGAAATCTTTCCTAGAAGAAAAAAAAGTTCAAAATACTGTAAATGTATTGATGAAACTAAAATAAAGATCATTGACCTGTACATGAACATAGAAAACCAACATCATTTTTCATTTGGGTCGTATTGACAACAGTAATGGATTGGCATTGGGTGCTAGAGGACTATGTGCCAATACTTAAAGAGGCTCTGTCACCAGATTTTGCAACCCCTATCTGCAGATAGGCGCTGCAATGTAGATTACAGTAACGTTTTTATTTTTTAAAAACTAGCATTTTTGGCCAACTTATGACCATTTTTGTATTTCTGCAAATGAGGCTTGCAAAAGTACAACTGGGCGTGTTGAAAAGTAAAAGTACAACTGGGCATGTATTATGTGCGTACATCGGGGCGTGTTTACTACTTTTACTAGCTGGGCGTTGTGTATAGAAGTCTCATCCACTTCTCTTCAGAACGCCCAGCTTCTGGCAGTGCAGACACAGCCGTGTTCTCGAGAGATCATGCTGTGTCGTCACTCACAGGTCCTGCATCGTGTCAGACGAGCGAGGACACATCGGCACCAGAGGCTACAGATGATTCTGCAGCAGCATCGGCGTTTGCAGGTAAATCGATGTAGCTACTTACCTGCAAACGCTGATGCTGCTGCAGAATCAACTGTAGCCTCTGGTGCCGACACGATGAAGGACCTGGGGCAGGAAGTGAGTGACGTCACAGATCTGCACTGCCAGAAGCTGGGCGTTCTGAAGAGAAGTGGATGATACTTCTCATCAGAACGCCCAGCTAGTAAAAGTAGTAAAAACGCCCCGATGTACGCACATAATACACGCCCAGTTGTACTTTTACTGTAAACACGCCCAGTTGTACTTTTGCAAGCCTCATTTGCATAAATACAAAAATGGCCATAACTTGGCCAAAAATGCTCGTTTTAAAAAAAAATAAAAACGTTACTGTAATCTACATTGCAGCGCCGATCTGCTGCAATAGCAGATAGGGGTTGCAAAATCTGGTGACAGAGCCTCTTTAAAAAGATCACTTTCCTTTCCAGACCTCTCATTTATTTTATTAATCTAGTTTCCACCTTTTGAATCCTCTGCAGCTTATAATTTTAAAACTATAATTAATTAACAAAACGTGTTCCCACAAGTGGGCAATATTATATTTGAATCTCGGGTTTCTACCCTAAAATTTTAGTTGCTTTTGCAGCTGCTGCTTGGCACTGAGTGCTATACCCACATTTTGTTGCTTAAAATGTTTTCCTCACAGGAATTCCATTTAATTTCCAGGCAGCCACACTATTACAGGGGACTTTACATTAGTTCCCACTGTCATTTAGGTAGCTTTGCCAGTTCATGTTGCCGGGCCATACAGGAAGTACTGTGATATTGAGTCCTGCTCGGAGCTATCTACATTACTAAATGCACGATTCATGATTCATAATTTATTTAATTACTATTCTATGGACATTACTCATCTTTAAACACCAAAGACAATTCCAAAGCGACGGCCAAAAATACCACTTGCCAAAACCTTTTGCAATAGGCAGCAAGCCTGAGCTTAGAAAAATAACTTTCCACAACCAGTATACTCTGTGAATGAGCTGTGTTATTGTCAGAGACGGATTTCCTCAATGAACTCAAGATATCATAAAGCTGTTATTCTTAGCAGCTTGCCCAAATGACAAAGAGGGCATAAATATAATATAAAAGGAATAAAAGCAGAACTTAAGAAGATTTTCTACACTACAGATAAAATGGGGAATGCGGTTGTCCCCTTTGGACAATCTCTTTTTTTTTTTAAGAAGGGTCCCTGGCTGATAAGATGATCACAAGGTGTCTTGCTTCTAGGACCACCAGCAATAAACTGTAATCAGGAGGGGAATGCTGCAGCAAGTGTTCTAATTCCCTACAACGCCACCACAGGGGGAAATGATGTATTACATTGTTCCTTTGGAAATAAATTAACTGTCTCTGCAATACACACACTCATTGTAGCTGCTCTTCTACATATATATACATATATATATATATATATATATATATATATATATATACACATATACAGTATATATCTATATCTATCTATCTATCTATCTATCTATCTATCTATCTATCTATCTATCTATCTATCTATCTATCTATCTATCTATCTATCTATCTCATATCTATCTATCTATCTATCTATCTATCTATCTATCTATCTATCTATCTATCTATCTATCTATCTATCTATCTATCTATCTATCTATCTATCTATCTATCTATCTATCTATCTATCTTAAACCAGGCAACCTCTTGAAAGGTAATTTTATAAGATTAGAAGAAAAATGTGTCTGGAATAAAGTATACTCTTTTTTTATAATATCTAACAGGTTGTGTGGAACCTGCAGCTCTCCAGATGCTGTGCAACTACAACTCTCAGCATCCTGGTAGTTGTAGATTCACGACAGCTGGAGACAGTTGACTGGTCTGCTTAGTTTAGCTTAGCTTATAGGTAAAGGGCTGCACCAGACGTATTATTTCACAATCTTAGTCTGGGTTTAATTCTTTTGGCAATCTTTGTGATCATATAAATGATGTGTCTATGCTAAAGGCCAACTTGTCACTTTAGAATTAGAAGCTTTTCCACAAAAGTCTGCATCACAATTTAGGAAGGAACATTGGTTAATCTCAAAAAAATGGATAATAGTACATTTGGCCAAAGGTTATTCCATATCACATGATGGAATAACATCACCGCTGCCTGTCCTGGGAATCTGATCTGAGGTCTGACTTACACGCAGTTGTTATATACAGTAGTAGTGTCATTTGCTCTATAATGGTGCTCGATTGTCTCAACCATGCAATGTAGGCTCATGCACATGACCGTATTATAGGTCCGTGGTGTACGGATCGGTAATATGGCATCCATAGAAATCTATGGGGCCCATACTGTACCCTCGCTTGCCTCCGATTTAATATGGAGGCACACAGAATTTTCTTTCTATATGAATACAGAAAAAAATTATTTTCTTCACATGCCATATTATGGCAGTATTCTAACCTAGAACATTTGAGGGCCTATGGCTCCATAATATGGAGCCATAGGGGTACTGCCATAGGCATGAGCTCTTAAGTTGTAAAACCCATAACCCATTGTGTTGCCTTGTACTGTTTGAATCCTTAGGTTAAGTCCAGTGGTTCGGTCATGTTGGGAGTTGTAGTGTGATATGTCTGTTTATAGCAATAATAGAATTATTAAGGTCATGTCCTGTGGATAGGCAATGTTGGGAGTTGTAGTGTGATATGTCTGTGTAAAGCAATAATATAATTATGGTCAAATCCGGTAGTGAGGTCATGTTAGGCGGTATATAGTAATAATATATAATATAATCATATCCAGTGATCAGGTTTTTTCTATTGAGGGGGAGGTCAGCAACATGTCTGCACATAATGTTCTGAAAATCTGGTAAGTTTACTGTATGCATTATCCTTCCCTACCAGATTAACTATCAAAGTAATACAAGTCGGAATGTACATAGGATCAGGTGGGTATAGGTGTCCTCTTACTAATCCGCACAAGTACTTGTAAACTAACACAATGATTCACATTTCATGATCATAAAGAAAATCTTCCAATTCCTTTATAAATACAAAAATTCAGTGACAAATATTCCAATATTTTGTTTATTGGATCATCCTTCTGATGATAAATCACTTGTTCTAGTTCAGTCCCGCTGAGACCACCTCTGAGATGGGGACAAGACCAGGAAACAAAATACTATTCTGTCCATTTGCCTTGATCTTGGCCACAACCAGATGGCTATAATCTTTATTCTAGATTTATGTGTCTGTCTGTAAATCCGATAAATGAGTTTTTCAAGTCCGGAACCAAAATATATTCAATTTACCAATGCCAAATTGGATTTGTAAATTTGCCAGCAAGGCTTGCCAGAGACTCATTTCTACAATAAACAGGATATTACAGTCTATGTAATATTATATCCCAACAACCACCCAGTCCAGAGATAAGGAATACAAAAAGGGCCCACCTACTTCTATGACATTTTTGGTGGTTGTAGGAATGTTGTCCTGAGGAATAAACTGCACTGGATTAGGAAAGAGAACGTCTATTTCATGATGGTTTACTACCTCCTATAAGGGTTTAAGCACTTGGACCCTGCATGGGAAATGTAGTATTACATGCTGGCCATTCAAATGAATGGACGACCATGTAATCCATGGAAGGCCTGGGTCTGCCAGAGTAAGGGCGGCTATTAAGCAGCTCTTCGCACTTGTTAATATAGGTGGGTCCCGAGCGGGAAACCCACCCCCTTTGATGTCCATATGCCCTATTATGTGCTTTTTAACTCTTTAACAGATTATCAATAATTTTGGATTATTGGGATATTATACATTGGGATATATGTTAGGGTGAAATTTGTTCTTTAAATCTGCAGTTTTTCACTTGTCAGAGCAGCAGTTACTGCTACTCCTATTGCAAGTGGGGATAGGAAGTTGCAACCATAGTCAGTCATTTTGGAGGCCACGGAATACTAGTCTTGGTCACCCGGTCACCCAATCTATAAAAAAAAAATACAAAAATACCTCCCTGCTCTCTCCTCTCCTGCCCACCACTCCATGTCAATCTTGTGT
The DNA here is from genome assembly GCF_050947455.1 of Rhinoderma darwinii. Classification (NCBI taxonomy): domain Eukaryota; kingdom Metazoa; phylum Chordata; class Amphibia; order Anura; family Rhinodermatidae; genus Rhinoderma; species Rhinoderma darwinii. The sequence goes on along the minus strand of NC_134692.1, from coordinate 21,911,971 downwards.
ATGTTACTGTCAGAGTCTTGTCTTCTTTCCCTTAATACGTAAGAAAAAATCACTACTACAACTAGACCCAAATAATACTGCCCCCATGTACTGTGGCAGCTAGTTATGCAAACTCCTCTTCATAGTGTTAACGGTAAAGTAAAGAGGCAGGGCTATAAAAATTTGCATAAAATGGGGTGTTCCTATGAAGTTTTGGGAATGTTCCTTGAACGGAATGCAGGTGGGGCTTATATGTCCCACAATAAGGGTTTCAAATATAGGGCAGTACGGTAATAACGGAATCATGGTGAGACTTGATTAAATGGGACCCTGGTGGCGTATAAGTGTGGCAGTCATTCCGCTCTCCTGCTACTGTGCTTGGCCTCTTAAAGGGCCAGAAGGCGCCAAATGCAAATAGTGTTTAGTATCTTTTCTCCATGGGATTGGGATTCTGATCTACACCTGAGCAATATGTCTTCAAGATGCCAGGCATCTGCAAAGGTGATTTTCTGGGATCTCTTCTCAACCTCGGTGCTCATCTTGACCAACGTGTGCCTTGTTACTTGTCCTGGAAATATTCTGACTTGCCTGAACTCAACTCACAAACAACTGCTCACCTGCCTCCCGTCTTGGTACCGCGCGTCTACTCTGCAGCCTGTCTGCACGTCAGCTATTGCTAACGAGCGTTGACAGAACGATCATTCCCAATCATTGCCATGTGTAGACAGGGCAATGATCAGATTATGAATGAGCAAACGTTCATTCATAGGCTGATTGTGTCATTCGTGCAGCCTAAAATATTATCGTTTACACAGGGAGATGTGCTGCTAGAAATGTATGGGGTCGAGCGATCATAGTAAAAAGTACTCGAACCCATACATAGCCCCTTGTGAAAGGAGCAAACCAGCGCCGATCAACGAGCTGTCTCGTTCATCGGCACTCGTTTACACAGCCCACATTGGGCCAAGCACCCGTTTACACAGCCCACATTGGGCCGCGTAAAAGGACCCTATTTTGGGATAGCGACCTGGGGATTCCTTACGGAAAGTCTATGTTTCTGTGAGAAGGTTAAGGGTGAAGAATGGCTAATCCCTTAAACTCCACTCCCTAGTCCAGCCTATGCCAAACACCTTGATAACCTAGTGGGTCCACCACTTATCTGTTGACCAAGTGACACATGCAAAGTTTTACTAATGAAAACATATGTCCAAATATAGGACATGATATCAGTGAAGCATGAGTGCGCTTTTACATAAAATCATGTGGGTGGTCCACGAGTCCATGTCCAGAGTTATTATTTAATTTGGGATTATGTAATATAACCATTAACAATGACTGACTAACTGGACAAATAAAATTCCCATTAAATAATAACAGCTTTATAAACGAGCTTTATAAACGCTGCAAACATCCACCCAGCCAGACAAAACAAATCGAAAAGAACCGAATGTGGCCATAGCAACCAATCAGATGTTTACATTCATGTTCTAAACTGTGCGAAAATGATGACAACTTAAATCTGATTGGTCCATGGGGGCCATGGCGTTGATTATTCTTTGCCCAAGTGTTCACAAATATTGCCCCACGCATTTCGCAGATTAATTTTGCCATTGCCAAGATGAGTAAAGATTTAGGAGTTAGGCCGTTTAGGGACACAGAGAAGAAAAGAGATTGCTGCAGATTAATGTCACGGAAAGGAAAAGAGCAATTCATTTCATTCACATATACTGTATCTCATCGCGGAGGGAGATAATGGGACAGAGGTCATGTAGGGAAGGGAAGAAGGGACAGACACAGAGATCTCCAGCATGGCATAATCGTCCGCCAACTCATTTCATATCTCCTCATCATGGCGAATATATACATCTATGTGCTATTAATTACCAACGTATCGCCCTTACCACCATGAGTCAGATTTCAAATGACACTATGTGGAAATTAAAAATGTATAAAATGTCCTATTACGGCAAATGATGGCGTGCGGCGCCAGGAGGTTAACGGAATACGTAGTGTTTTACATAAATATGTCATTTCCATTCATAATGGTTTCTCAGTTTGGAGCCATTTCTCAGTGAAAGACACAATGGTTCCACAGATACATTACAGGTGGCTTTTCTATACAGGCGTTTTACACTATCTGTTTCTGTTAAAATTGGGTGACAACAAATATGGCCGTCAAACAGCTTTCCCAGACTCGTGAATGGCAAATCTGTTTAGTTGTGCAGTAGTGTGCCCTGTTGATGATTAATCAGCTGACTACACACTGCTGTTTATGGAAGCCTGTATTCTGCCCGGCAACTACAGGCCATTTAAAAATCCCCGTATTGCGGAAAATTATTTGATTGATTTTAGAAGGAAAAAAATCTTATGACAATTGCCATTAATGTGATACCTCTCCATTCGCCAACTCCAGTTCTCCCCTAAGATGACCATACACAGTAAAGTTCTTTTAGTCTGACATCAATAGGTCCTGGTAGGTGCCAGATTATCAAATATTCTGGACTATTGGAAGTCCGTAATAAAAAGTGCATAAAACTCATATGTAAGGGCAGAGGAAGCCTAAAATAAAATGTTAACATGCAGTCTGCAACTGTTTCTAATTGCTTATCTCTGCTCAGCGTCTGGTCTTGTGAAATTCCACATTATACTTGACTTCTGTGCGGGATTTTCATACTTTCTGGATTATCAAGTGCTGGATTAAAAGAAATTCAACTGTACTTTCAATATTTGTTTGCACACACACATGCACAATGTGTTTAGCAGAATGTACATATTAAGGCTACATTCAGACGAGTATCGGTAACCTCGTCGGCAACCCACGTCCGAGTTGCACTCTTGCAGGACGCGTCGTCTATGGAGGGATGCGTGACACGCAGTAAAATAGGACATGCCCAATTTTTTTCACGGACCCTTCACACGCTCTGTTGAAACAACGGTCGTGTGAACAGCCCTATTGAAATAAATGAGTCCGTGTGACAACCGTTGTTTTAATAGTCGTCACACAGACGTGATACACGCTCGTCTGAGTGAGCCCTAACTCTTTAGAGGCGAGCAGAGATAAGGGTCTAACACAGTTCCATCACAGCTTATCTCAAAGGAAGAGTAGAATCAGATAGCAAAATCCAACCTTTAATGTGGTTTTCACATTGATGGGTTTTCTTTAGGACTGAACATCAATGTTTGATCGGTGGGTGTCCAAACCCTGGAACCCTCACCAACCAGCAGCAGGAAGGGGCCACGCCACGGCCCCTCAATGTTAACCCAAAATATTGGCATCACAATACAAGTGGCTGTGTCTGATACTGCAACTCAGCAAACTGCTCCATTTACTCAGCCGATTTGTTCTGCCGATCATTGGGGTCCCAATCACACATTGATGGCCTTTCATAAGGATAGGATATCCATGTATTCTTCTGGAAAACCCAGCTAAATGTTCTAAAAGTAAGTTAGGCGGGGGACATCTGGGACTCCCACCATGGCAGGCAATGAGAGGACCCATGTAAATAGTTAGAAAAAGATAAATGACCATGTTTCCAACGATTCCATTCATGTCTATAGAGATGGAGTGTGAGAATGAGACTTGATTTGATTGACGGCTTATAATAGTAATGACATCGGACGACCTCTAAGATTTTTTTGTATGGCCAGCTTTAGGGACATTCCTAGTTTACCATAGAGCGCTTATAGAGAATTACATCTCAGAATATAGTATCGGGCTATGAAAGTGCCGGGTAAATCCTCGTGCTTCTGCTAATCCACAAGTCATTTGCATTCTATGCTGCGCTTCCAGCTCTATGGGAAAAGACTCCGGCAGGCTGAACTGCTCCAGAAATGTCAACTAACAGCAAGTGATGACTTTGCAATTTAGAATTTGTAAATTCCTCGCTGAATTAATTGTCTAATTTAATGGCAAAAAATATGGATTTTATTCTGAGAGAGCAACAAACGAGTACAAAAGGGAAACTAAGGAGGAAAAAAAATCTCTTCAGTCTCCCCCGGCCTATGATTGAAATATATAATGACGCAATCTATGTTATCCAAATCCTTTGAAGTGCTGGCTTACAATTCCCCAGCCGCAGTGATGGAAGATGATGATTACAGCAACCACTTCTATTCCGCTACCAATGGACTCTAGAGAGAAGGGGGGAGGAACGTCATTTTACTTGGGGTACAAAATGCTATAGGAAAATCTAGTACATGACATAATCCTACAGCTGAAGCGCAATCTGTATGAGTTGTAATGTGACTTGAATAATTGCAGTCAGGCAGATTAGTTTTTTAAAACACCTGTCAATCCCCGGAGGAAAGAAGGTGTAAATCCAGGGTAAGTGGTTACAGGTGAAAAGCGGAAAGTGGAGCTGGATGATATTATACTTTTACATTGTGGAAGATAATGGCTGCACGGAGCTCTAGTGGAGAGCTCCGGTGCAGCTGCTCTGCCTCCACCATAGCCAGAAACTCAAGCTGATCATTAAGCCAGAAGTCAGATTGGAGTGCATTGGCTTCGTGTCATTACAGTTCCCAGAATGCATTGCTGCCCTGCAACACTGGGCATTTGGGCACACATAGAGGAGAGGAGGAGGAGGACAATCAGCTACGACCGCTTCAACTTCCATGTTTTTACTATCCGCAGGAAATCAGTTGTTCATTCTAAATATTCTATTGCATCTACTTTGAAACAATTAGTTTTCTGTCGTCAGAACCCTAGAGTCCAGTAAGACTAAAGGCTCTTTTAAACGGGCCCATGATCGGGCAAACGAGCGCCTTTAAACGCTAAATCCTGATCATCGGCCCGTGTAACATGCGCAGCGATTAGCCGAAAAACTAGTGAACTCTGGGCTAATTGGATCTTTTATGCGGGCACTAAAATAATCGGTTGTCGGCAGCACGTCTCCCCTTGTAAACAGGGATGTGATGACGATAATAACAGAACTCTATGTGCCCGGACGATCGCACTAATGATTGTTCGGGCACATAAAGTCCCGACGATTACTCCATGTAAATGTAGATAAACGTGCGATGAACGACTTGCACTATTGTTGATTGGCGCTCGTTACCGACAGAAAATCTGCCAGTATAGAAGTAAACCCTGAGAGTTTGTGCACACAGCAATGCTATGTACATGGACCCTGTACAGCAGCACACAGAGTGTTACCATATTAGAGACCCATAGGCACTCTGTGCACCGCTGTATGGTGCCTCCAGGAGGCAGTGTATTCTAGTAGCAATGGCTTTATAGGAGAATACCTCCGTAATACGGCATGAGATCATGCCATGATAGTTTATTATGTATTCATACGTAATCCATGAGAAATAAACCTCCATCTGTCTCCGTATAAAACTGGAAGAACACAGAGCTACAGTATCGATACTGTCAGTTGGAGCCCTGTATCTAAGCCTATCATGTGTAATACTGTCTGCTGAGCTGATGTATCTAAGCCTATCATGTGATACTGTTTGCTGAACTGCTAAATCTAATCTTTTTATCTGTGATACTGTTTGCGGAGTCATGTATCTAATGCTATCATGTATGATACTGCCTATAGGGAGGCTGTATCTAATCTTATCATGTCTGATACTGTCTGCTGAGGCAATGTATCTAATCCTATTCAGTGGCATAACTATAAGGGTCGTAGTCTTATAGTTATGTTGTCTCCGATAGATAGACAGACAGACAGACAGACAGATAGATAGATAGATAGATAGATAGATAGATAGATAGATATGGCGGGGGGCAAAACATATGCCTTGGGGAATGCCCTTGATCTTTTAAAGGGGTTTTCCGATACCTATTTTTTTAATTTTTTTTATCTTTATCCCGCTTATTATTATCATAAATAAACCCCCCCTGAATACATTTTCTAAAAAAAAATATTTTTATTTTAGCACGCCTATTTGTTTACATTTTGAGGTTTATTTACCTCTGTGTCTGCCTTCATTTAACAGCGCATGTGTGATTCAAATACAGATTTATTGAACCGCGCATGCGCTAGTTTACTGCATCGGCGATAGAAACTGCCCACTACATAAACGTCACTGATGACGCGCCGTAAAGAAGATAGAAGACCGGTCGGCACGTCATTGGAAGTGCTAGGTTCCGATAGTTGCGGAGTCACGTCACACAACTCGCTATTAGAAGATATCAAGATCCTTGCATAGGTAAGTATATTAGAATGTTAGTTTACTTCATATTTAATTAAAATGTGTTGGGAAATAGTTTGAAAAAGGTGGAAAATTACTTTAAGACCTTAGCAAGTTATGTGTGGGCCTCGTGAAGAGAAGTTACCGGGGGGGTCAAGTAGAACTTGATTATTGTCGATTCTGGTACTACCCCTTTAAGAACTATTGGCCAATAATTAATTGCAGTTATGACACAGAACATGTTGCTTTAGAGAAAATAACTGATTTACTCGTCGCTAAGGGGTGTTGATTGGTGTTTGATTAGTTATTTTGAAGTATTTCTCAATCAAATATGAAGAAATGATGAAATTTATACAAGTACAGAAAATTCCTGTCAGTCATGTACAGACACTGGAACACAATGTAAATAGCCCCGGGTTTTACATATCTATACATAGAATGTGGCGTCCCAGGCAATGTCTCTGATACATTATATTACTTCATTCTCTGGGTCATAGTTTTATTCCGCACAAGATTTACCTGAAAGGAATAGTTAAAATACAATATATATTCAGCAACATGGTTAGGTATGTCTTTAATATGGGGTTTGCCATGCAGGCTCTTAAGAAAGCTTGGTGGCCACCACAGTGAGTGCTGAAATAGAAGCCATATCGTTTGGAAATAAGTCCACCAACTTGACAGTCCTTAAAGCGATTGTTTGGTTTAGAAAATTAATTTTCAAAAACACTATTAGGACATTCTGAGTTAACAGAATGGGGTCCCTCATTTGGGACCTTCATCAATTAACCAGAAAACGGTTGTTTCTGGAGTAACGGCATTACGCGGACAGTCCATTGTTTTAATGCTTAATGTCCACCTGTGGGGGCGCTGCAGGGGAGCTGAACACTTGCTGTCTGTTTGCTCTGCAAATTACAGGTGTTTACTGGAGGACCCAGCATCAGGACTGCCTGTGATCAGCTTAATTTCAGGGGATTTTTCAAACAAAAAGGATTGAAAAAAAGCAGGCAACCGCTTTAGAGGAGTAATCCCATCTCAGACATTTATAGCCTACCCACAGAATGTGCAAAAAATTTATGATAAGTCCCGCACCTATCCGGAGAACCGGGGTCCCCTAACCTACATCCAGTATGGTGAGGCGGCCGCTGGAGTGAATGGAGAGGTGGCTACGCCATTCAATTCTATGGGAGTTATAGAGACAGCCGAGAAAGCGTAATCTTGTGGATATGCCATAAATGTCTGAGCTGGGAATACCCCTTCAAGGACTTTTGCTCACTACCTGTAAATCTGACAGCAGTGTAGTCATCTACCAGCTATGGGCAGACCATTACTGGTCCCTTCAGACCAACAACTGATATGAAAAGAGCAACATAATCTCCTAAGGTCCCCCGAACAGGGGTCAATCAGTGGGTTGAAAAAAATATCTCCATAACAAATCTTCTTTAGATACTGCCCACCATCTTAAAAATACAAAAGATGGCCAAGAGGGAAATTGCCCCCATATCGTCCTTTAGAATCTATACAAAAAGAAACAAGAAATAATACATATTTGAACTGTGAGAGTCTTAAAGAGTCCATCCTCTTTGGGTGTTCCATGATTTCAGCATTTACCTGATCGCAAATAAGTTCCCACTTTTTCTCATTGTCGTACTGACGCAGTAACCGGGCCTTATCAGGTGGAAGGTTCATAGCATTCTGTAAGACAAAAAAACAAGAGCCATTAAGAAGCTGCACTTTGGATGTCATTCTGTTATATCTGCCGGTATCAACAACATGTTCACGAGGTCGATTAACTCCAACGAGAGAACCTGAAGTAGTCATAACATAGACTGCTTTATATTCATATATTCCCTAGAATCCCTATGATAAGGAAGGAAAATCTCATATAGAAGTCCCATGCAAAAATCTGATTATGGTCCTATTATAGTGTTCCTATAGGTTTATATAAGTAATGCTCTTATAAGAGATGAACGTAGGGCTCTACATTTTAATCTAGTCCATATAGCTTGCGATACATGTCCTGATTGTTTATGTACCTATAATGTCTATATAGCATCCTGTACGTATGCTCATTTCTAAACAAACACCCCCTCCTCCATAGCTATGATTAAAGTTTGGGGAATGTACTGTCCTGAATAGAAGTCATATCCAAGTACATATGGATTGGATCCCCTAATGGTGAAGGTGGCCCACAGAGATTTTGAGAAGTGATGGCCCCATTAAACATAATGGCCCGCATTTCTGATTAATTTACGCCTGATTTTGGCAGGAATTGCACAGGTTAAAAAGTTTTATCTACAATCATGTAATATTTTGGATCAGAATTCACAACATTTGTCTTCCCACTCCAAAAAATAAAAACTACTATTAGCCTCATTTATCAAGGCAAGAATTAAAAAGGCGCAAATTGGTGGCACAAAAGGAGTTCTAACAGTCGGACACTTCCAAATGCCCCAGATTTATTTAGGCGCAATTCCTGCCAACTACCCTATCCAATGTCATTATTGCAAAATATGCGATTATTAATAAAGGTGGGCCCAAAACGTTTTATACTGATAATTAATGATAGGCCCGAAAGTAACTTTTTGTAGTTTTGGAAAGTCACATGAGCGATTTTCAAGCAATTTTCATATTAAAAAAATTCAATCAAGCAGCGAATAAAAAAAAAGTCTGTGCAGCAATTTAAAAGCAATTCTATACATTCCTATGGTCAGCGATTATTTTTTTTTAAGCAATTTGGGAAACTATTAAAGGGGTTTTTCTGACGCTCAGTACAAGCCACCTATCGCTAAAATTAACGAATCGTCACATACCCAACCTTTCAAATCCCACTGCTCCCATGCCCGTCACTGGCCAGCCACAGCGATGACACACCATACTCACCATGTGACTGTGGCAGCCAATCACTGGCCACAGCAATGATGTGCCATAGTAACTGACATATTTTTGAAAGGTAGTTATGTGACTTTTTGTTATTTTTGTGATATACAGCTATGCTGAAACTGTCGGCAGACCCCTTTAAGTGCCTCAGTGTATTTTTGACCTAAGTCTGTTCTTAAAAAAAGACACTTACAAAAGTAGCACGTTACAGAATGTTGTTACAGAATGGAATACTTTTGAGTCGTTGTGTACTTTATTAACAAGTCTAGGCTTAGCTGCCATGAAGCAACTTCCATGTTATTGAAGAGATTTTAACTTTCTATTAACTGCCCTCCTATCAGTATAAATGTACAGAAAACAGAACATGAAACATTTCATAATATATATTTATAGCAGACAAAGCTCCATTTTTCTCATACAGAGCTCCGAATCCCCTACATACACATAGAGTTAAATTATAAAAAACTGGCTTCCAGCAGCCACCACTAGAGGGAGCTTAGGAGCTGACTGCATACTGGTAATACATTGAACTCAATAATAAAACAGTATGCAGACAGCTCCCCCTAGTGATGACTGCAGGCAGCTGCAATTGTATTATTTAACAGTCTACATAGGCGAATTGGAGTTCCGTATAAAAAATAAAAAAACAGAGCTTGGACCGCTGTAATGATATATTAAGAAATTAATCAGCAATGTATGCGGGATCTAAAAACAAAATCTCCTGCCATTTTAAAGTGGTTTAAAATAGTTTTATACAAAAAGCGCTAAAAAAAAGCCAACTCTCTAAGATCCCAATATATACTGCAAGGGAAATTTACTTTGTATTTCAATTTCTAAACCATTTTCAAGATATCTGCTTGCTGTCCGTCAATGGAAACATTCTTCCAGTTTGGCCTGATCATGTCTGATTCGCATAGCTGCAGGATCTGATCAGAACGGCTTTTCAAACTCTGGATGTAAACAAAAATGTTTTATTTTCACTGACAGCTAGCAGAGATCTTTAAATGGTGAAGAATTGAAATACATAGTATGTTGCAAACTTGTATAACTTTTCAGTACTCAATAGATCTGCCCCTTTCACGTTCAGTCAAAATGAACTGATGTTGGAGGGTCTAGAGCCTAAGTGGGTAGAGGGAGATGTGGGAATTGGGACTACATTATTTACATACAGCATACCTGTATTATTTACATACAGCATCCAAGCAATTTCATTATAACAGAGTGTTTCCCAATGAAATTACTTGGACGCGTGTAACTAGACTGTGTTTTCTTTCATGCGTCCTGAGACTTGCCCGAACTCGCCGTTTCCTCCCATATAAAAGTTACATCTGTTCCTAAGAAGTATGAAGCTGATTAAAAAAAAAAAAGGGAACGTTTTCAAAATAAAAATTCACTTCTCTCTAAGGCTTTGATCACATCTGCGTCGGGACTCCGTTCATGGGTTCCGTCGGAGCTTTCCCTCAGGGGAACCCATGAACTGAATCCAAACTGAAAGAAACGAAAACCATAGGTTTCCGTTGCATCACCATTGCTTTCAATGGTGACGGATCCGGTGCAAATGGTTTCCGCTTGTCTCCGTTGTGTAAGGGTTTCGTTGTTTTGAAGGAATCAATACTGTAGTCGACTGCGCTATTCATTCCGTCAAAACAACGGAACCCTTACACAACGGAGACAAACGGAAACCATTTGCACCGCATCCGTCACCATTGAAATCAATGCGGATGCAAACGGAAACCCATGGTTTTAGTTTGTTTTAGTTTGGATTCAATTCATGCGTTCCCCTGACGGAAAGGTCCGACAAAACCCAGTAACGCAGATGTGAACGAAGCCTGAGACTGTCAAGTTCTATAGGTGAGGTTTCAATTTTACTGTATAGATCAGGACAGAACCCAGTGCCCTAAAATAGATAATTAAAGTCTCAAAAATCAGTCAGTGAACACATCACGGAAGAGCTGGGCTCACACTGAACCGCGGCCAAAGAAAAAATGACGTTTTGGGTGATTATTTACTCTCCATTTCTAATGTTACCTTTTGAACTAGCGTATAATACTGTATTATTATAGCTGGTAATTTGTAATGTCGTATAAATCAACAAAATCCTAGTGAAAAGTGCAAGTAACATGGACTTTCACAATTATAACATATAAATAGATGTAGCAGAGCTGAATTTGTCATTTTGCTCATTGTTAATATAATATAGTAGATTTACCTACAGGCCTTTTGAACACTACAGATGCTAGATCATAATTTCAAATGATACATCACACAAATTCAGCTCTGCTACATCTCACTAATTCAGCTCTCGCAAGGATGAACTGATTAGTGGGAATGTAATTACTGCAGATCTTGAGGGGTAACATACCGTTCACAAAAGTGTTTTATCCACTCTTTATTGAAGCGTGATTTGTTTAATAACATTTTGGTTTTACCTATATGACTGTATAATTAAAAGGGAATTTATGGTGACCACGAGATGTGGCATTCGACCCTGGGATAGGTGATGCAAAAACAGCATTTTTCACTTGCTGAGCTGTATTTGATGCAGTTGGTAACCCCTTTAATGAAATGTGTAACACAGATTCAGTTCCTGAAACTGCTAGGAGTCAATATCCAGCTTTCATCTTTCATGCTGTGAGATCATGTGTCCCTATGATAACACTAGATGCAAGAGCATAGGAAAATAAGTGTTGTCATGAGGACACAAGCAGAGAACCGCTTCTCACTGGAGGCCAGTAACATTATTCCCTTTCCAGCTATACTTCACATTTTAAATTAACATAATTTAAAAGAACTTTCTAATTTTTGTGCCTTGCCGTTTTTACAATTTCTTATGTCATTGCCTCAATTTATAACCAAAGTTGCTTTCAAAATTCTCCTGGTTGCCCTTGGAAACAGACAGCTGTTTAGCTTCACACTGTAGTCAGACATGTGATCTAACAGCTCAGCTCTAACTATGTAACCTCTATCAGTGCTCCCATAATGCATTGTTCCATGCAAACAAGAAAATAATGAATTTAGCTTTAGGCATGAATAGAGAAGATACATAGCAGGTACAAAACGAGTAAAGCAAAGAATTTACAGAATTGCCGAATACAGATTTTCAATGTCGGATAAGGAAAAACGCTAATTAAAGCTACTGGGCCCCAATGCACAATCTATAAAAGGGGTTCACACCTACCATGTGGTAAATTATTATGGCAGAGGGGCCTCTGGGCCCCTGAGACATCAGGACCCGGTGCGACTGCTACCTCTGCACCCCCTACAGCTACGTCCCATCGCTTCATGAGATTTAGACCATTTCCTTAGGAACAAGCTGAAGTCACAAGAGTAACAGGTCCTGTAACAGCGAGAAACATCGCTCCCGACCTCGGCTGATATCAGACTTTCTCTGTGGAAACATCTGGCCTTGCACATGCATGAATAAACCCAACCATTGCCCAGGGACGTTGCCAGCTGAAATAACTCTACGACCAGCTGGGTAACATTTGACTTCTTGTTGCCGCTGCTCTCAGAGGATTGGTTGTAATAATGATTTTTTTGCTTTTTTTTTTTAAAACTCAACTTTTTAGTACAAAAACAAATTTGTATGTTTATGTGCTGCACGCACCTGTCTCCGAACTGGTGTCCTCTGAAAATGATCACATACAATCTTAGTTGTTTTTTTTTTTAAAGAGCATTTACCTTTAAGACCTACTTGCCTACTTTTGAGAAATGACATCAGGGAGATTTTGATTTTTAGTACGATGCGCAAAATTTCCAGACTTTTTACACGATCCTTTGTATAGACCATGTTCCCAAATGATGCCCCTGAATCATGTCTGTTGCCCATGACACCTTCACCACAACCCAAAAGGAGTTCAGACTCCAAAAACAGTTTAAACCACTTCAGACCTCAAAAAATATTCAGACCCCAAAATAAATTCAGACCTCGGACCCCAAAATAAATTCCGACCCCCAAAGTAAATTCCCCCGCACACTGCCCAGAAAGCACCATGACGCCAGGGCTGACCACATAGCAAGGAAGTCAATCTTGTGAGGACAGCAAGAAGTGCGAAGCGCGGACTCCGGGAGTCTCCCCTTTTACCAAGTGTCACCCGGACATTACAGGAGGGCCGGCAACCATTTTTGTAGATTAAAAAAAAATCTATACATTATAAAACCTGTTATAATCTGTTCATACTCAGCCATTTTTTAGATAAATCTGTCTCTGGGAGAGCTGGATGACAACCAATATGACTGCCATCACAGCTGCCACAAGGGTTGTCACCCTGCTGTGGGGTTATACAGTGAGTGAGATGTAAGCAAGGAATAATGAATCACTTCCTATCTAGACAGTCTTGCCATTCAGGATTCTGGAAAAGCTTGGTGATGACCCCTGGTAAAGTTGGTTGTCACTAAACTTTCTCAGAAACGGATATAACAAAGAAATATCTGAATATAATTTTTAGCGACTTGTTGGTGGCTTTTTAATTTAATGTAAATTTTCACTGACCGCCATTCTGGTTACTTGACGACTTGCAGTAAGTACATGGTACTACAATGGCATATAAATATACCATTCAGCTTTTTTAGAAAGCTGGGTTATTATAATGGCTTCCATTATCAACCTACATCTGTTAGGCTATGTTCACACTGTGGAAAATGCTCCTGATACACCAAACACATCTACGACGAGACGTGGACCAAAAGAGAGTCCTTTGGCATATGTTCTGGCGGTGCGCCACAGTATATACTGGCATTCCTTGTATTTTATATTTACTTTATTTTTCTGAGGCCGGTTTCATACAACTGTAATATGGCCGCTTTCCTTAATGCGCCGGCAAAACTCAACCTGTAAATCTGCAGCCATTAGAGAGAGTCGTCTCCCCCCTTCCCAGTAACAGATCCCCTGTGATCTACAGTTTAAAATTGGTCGAGCAGCGTGAAGCTGACTCTGAGCATGCTCCTTACGCGCTTACATCTGCCACAAAGCAGGTCAGTTCCAGACTGGTATTAATGCTCTATTCATGGAACTAATCCTATCTTTTAATCAGGCTACAAAAGCAAGCTGCTCGCCATGGCCGCACCACACGTTACCAATACGCAGCACACAATGTGTTAGAGGGACGCTCCAATTAACAGCGAGGATCTGACTGGACGTGTGACTCCTGCAAGACGCAACACGTAGACAGGACAATAGTGTCAGGCCATAATCGTGCCCGAGATTACATAGAGAACAATATCCCGCCAGTTAGACTGGGTTCACACTTATGGTATCAAATGTTTTGTTTTTTTAAATCATGACGGATTCTTTTCATTTCTATGGGACTCAAACTGATTTCAAAGTGCATCAGTCTTTCAAAATTTTTGACCTGATGGTGAAAAAACAATAAAGAAATTGATCTTCCTGTGTGAGCATCACATGACAAGAGGAATATCATCTGAAAACTAAAACAATGTAGCATTCAACTAAATTCAATGACGACAAGCAGAGATCTTTAAAATCCTGAGGAATTGTTACACAAAGTATAATACCTCCAACCTGTGGCTCTCCAGCTGTGGGGAAACTACTTAGAGCATGCTTGGAGTCCGGGCCGGCCCTAGGATAGATGGCGCCCTGTGCAAAATGATCTTTCGGCGCCACACCCCCACCATTAAAAAAAAATGCCCCATAAAAAAATTGTAATGCCCCTTTAGTGCCCCCATACAGTATAATAATATTTAATAATATATTACAACCCCTTCAAGGACAGAGTATTTTGTCCTCTAATTGTGCCCACAATATTATGCCATCTGTAGTACCCCTACACAGTATAATGTCTGCTTAGTGGCCCCCACACAGTATAATGCCCCCCTGTAGATTTTGCCATATAGCCTCCTTGTAGACAGTGCCATAATCGACCACATCCTTTTTGTAGATCGTGCCATACAGCCCCCCACCTCCCCCTTGTAGACATTGCCATACAGTCCCCCACCTCCCCTTGTAGACAGTGCCATACAGTCCCCCACCTCCCCCTTGTAGACAGTGCTATACAGTCCCCCACCTCCCCCTTGTAGACAGTGCCATACAGTCCCCCACCTCCCCCTTGTAGACAGTGCCATACAGTCCCCCACCTCACCCTTGTAGACTTTGCCCCAAAACAAAAACAAAAACAAAAATTGTACTCACCTAGGCCCCGTTCCCATGACGAACTGAGCTGCTCTATGACGGGATCCTGTAGCCTAATACAGAGTTTCCCAACCTTTTCGGACTCGAGGCAGTACTGGAAAAATAAAATTTGCTCAGGGTACTACATTCGTAGGGTATGTTCACACACGTTTTTTGTAAGGCAAAAAAAATCTGCCTCAAAATTCCTTCAGCAACTGACAGCGTTGTGTGACCTTTTTTTTGTGTTTTTTTCTTGTTGAAGCGAATGCAAAAGACGCAGGAAAAAAGCTCCAAACGGGCGCCGCAGGTATTTTCTGCCTCCTATTAATTTCAATTGGAGATCAGAGTTGGAAACCACTTGAAGACCATCAGCCCCCCACTCACAGTAAAATGACCATCAGCCCCCCACTCACAGTAAAATGACCATCAGCCCACCACTCACAGTAGAATGACCGTTAGCCCACCACTCACAGATTCCCCCTGTAGGTAGTGCCACACAGCCCCTTGTAGGTAGCGCCACACAGCCCCTTGTGGGTTGCGCCACACAGCCCCCTTGTGGGTAGCATCACACAGCCCCTAGTAGGTAGCACCACACAGCCCCCATGTAGGTAGCACCCCACAGCCCCCTTGTAGGTAGCGCCAGACAGCCCCCTTGTAGGTAGTGCCAGACAGCCCCCTTGTAGATAGCGCCCCACAGCCCCCTGTAAAGAGCGCCACACAGCCCCCTGTAGAGTGCGCCACACAGCCCCCAGTAGGGAGTGCCACACAGCCCCCTGTAGGGAGTGCCACACAGCCCCCTGGTAGGAAGTGCCGCACAGCCCACTGCTATGGAGTGCCGCACAGCCCCCTGGTAGCGAGTGCCGCACAGCCCCCTGGTAGGAAGTGCCGCACAGCCCCCTGGTAGGGAGTGTCGCACAGACCCCTGGTAGGGAGTCCAGCAAAGACCCCTGGTAGGGAGTGCCACACAGCCCACAGCCCTCTGGTAGGGAGTGCCACACAGCCCCCTGGTTGGTAGTGCCCCACAGCCCCCTGGTTGGTAGTGCCCCACTGCCCCCTGGTTGGTAGTGTCACACAGCCCACAGCCCCCTGGTTGGTAGTGCCACACAGCCCCCTGGTTGGTAGTGTCACACAGCCCCCTGGTAGGTAGTGCCACACTGCCCACAGCCCCCTGGTTGGTAGTGCCACACAGCCCACAGCCCCCTGGTTGGTAGTGCCACACAGCCCACAGCCCCCTGGTTGGTAGTGCCCCACAGCCCACAGCCCCCTGGTTGGTAGTGCCACACAGCCCACAGCCCCCTGGTTGGTAGTGCCACACAGCCCACAGCCCCCTGGTTGGTAGTGCCACACAGCCCCCTGGTTGGTAGTGCCACACAGCCCACAGCCCCCTGGTTGGTAGTGCCCCACAGCCCACAGCCCCCTGGTTGGTAGTGCCACACAGCCCACAGCCCCCTGGTTGGTAGTGCCACACAGCCCACAGCCCCCTCGTTGGTAGTGCCACACAGCCCCCTGGTTGGTAGTGCCACACAGCCCACAGCCACCTGGTTGGTAGTGCCACACAGCCCCCTGGTTGGTAGTGCCACACAGCCCCCTGGTTGGTAGTGCCACACTGCCCACAGCCCCCTTGTAGTGCAAGGACTGTGAAATGACCCTGATAGCTGGCGGGCAATAGACATTCAAAAAAGGACAACTGTTCAGGAGCACACAACATACCCAGCTTTCCCAGCTATCAAATAAATGTGTGGAAATAAACTAAGATATAACTTTTATTTAGTCTAGCTAAAGGATTAATACTTTTAGCTAGATTAAATAAAAGTTATATCTTAGTTTATTTCCACACATTTATTTGATAGCTGGGAAAGCTGGGTATTTTGTGTGCTCCTGCACAGTTGTCCTTTTTTGTAGGTAGTGCCACACAGCCCACAGCCCCCTTGTAGATAGAACCCCCCCCCAACCCCTTCCAGTATAGATAGCGCCACTGTAGCTCCCTGAAGGAGCGGAATCCCCATCTGGCCGGGGATTCCGCTCCTGGAGCGCTGCTTGATGTCTCTGTCCATATATGGACAGTGACATCAGGGGAAACTCCTGAAGCGGAATTCCCGTCCACAGCGTTGCTGACGCTGTGACCATCGATTCCACTCCAGGAGAAGCTCCTGCCGTCTGTGTCCATGACGTCATTGGCTTCTCCCGGAGTGGAATCCCCGGTCATAGCGTCTGCAACGCTGTGACCGTGGATTCCGCTTCAGGAGTTTCCCCTGATGTCACTGTCCATATATGGACAGAGACATCAAGCAGCGCTCCAGGAGCGGAATCCCCGGCCACATGGGGACTCCGCTCCTTCAGGGAGCTACAGTGGTGCTAGTAGATAGCAGAGCAGGGAGATACCGCTATAGCAGCTGCAGTGGCTGCTAGCGGCGCCTCCGCCCTCATGCCTGGTGTCACCGCTATGGCTGCTACAGCGTTAGCGACGGCCACTAAGTTAAGAAGCGCCCGGGCGGAAAGGCGACTGTAGTTAGTGTGTGTATCCCCGCTGGTAGTTGCAACGGCGCGGGGATACACACCCCCGCTGGTGCCCCTCTTGCAGTGTGGCGGCTGGCGCCCTGTGCGACCGCACTGGTCGAATGTATCCAAGGCCAGCCATGCTTGGAGTTGTAGTTTCACCACAGCTGGGGAGCCACAGGTTGGAGACGACTGCCCTAAAGGGTTAACTAAAGCATTACGGAGTCATTAAAACTTGTGTTACTGTTCTGTCCAACGCCCATTTTGCAGATGTTCTTACGATGCTGTAACCAAATCCACTCAGCAGTTATAATAACATAAATAAATCATGGTAGAAAGAGAGTAGAAGTCACCAGCTCACTGATACATCCACCCTCAGATAAGAAAATCATATGTATGATATTATGAAGAGCTCCCACTTACTGATACGCTTTCTGCCAAATGTTACTTGGATTCCATTATGTATTAATTTCCCCCCCAAAAAAGCTACACAATTACATAACAGATTTGTTCTTAATTCCTTCCCACACAAAGATTATTCAACCAGGGTGTTGTCATTGAATTCTAGATACAATATTCATATTTTCTAGTTTTCTTGGCTGAGGGTTTGGTGATCCGAGCTCTAAACACAGTTACACAGTACAGCGGAGGGTGTTCAGGAAGGGCCGGTTCTGTCCAAAAAGAACTTTCAGGCTGCCAGTTGGACTGTAATGATCTGAGAAATACATTTAGGGCTTCTTCACACAGAATTTTTGTGCCAAATGTTTCTCCTTCCAACCAGGGTCTGTGTCAGATCCCACACAGTATATCTACTTAAAGTGAATGTCCACGTTTTAACATCATGTTGTTTTTAAGGTCCAAAATTCTGCACTGATTAACTTCATAATATATGTTTAAAGCGGTTGGAGTTCTGTTTTTCTGACACAGAGCTCCAAATCAACTGCATAGACATATGATACAATTTTGGAATCTGTCTCCGTCTCCAGGATGAGGGCTCCGTCTGGTTGCAGTCTCTCCTCTCGACGACCCCAGTTTGCGTGTTAGAGATGTTAACCTGGCTAGACAGGTACCCCAAGATGGGGGAAGCCGCCTTGCTTAGAACAGGTTTTTCTTTTAGTTTCTTTATCCCTTTTGTTTATAGCCCCTCGCCCATGTTTTCGGGCAATTTTAAATCTGCTAAAGAGTTCCTGTCTGTAATCACGGATAAAGCAGGAAAGGAGTTGGAGCTGGGCCGAATGGCCGGCCCCTTTGTGAATTTACCGTTCCCTAACCTGCACGTTTCTCCCCTAGGCGTGGTACCCAAAAAAGAGCTCGGCAAGTTTTGTCTAATTCACCACCTGTCCTGCCCAAAAGGCAGTTCCATAAACGATGTGATTGATAAAGAGCTTTCTGCGGTGTCATACTTGTCGTTTGATAGAGCAGTCGATTTAGTTTGCTGCGCTGGCCATGGAGCACTTATGGCCAAGCCGGACATAGAATCCGTGTTTCGTTTATCACCGGTTCATCCCGACTGTTACCACCTGCTCGGTTGCTAGGTGGACGCCCTTTATTATTACGACATGTGCCTTCCCATGGGGTGTTCCATTTCCTGTTTTTACTTCGAGGTGTTCAGTTCATTTCTTGAGTGGGTGTTAAGGGACTTAACGGGCTCATACTCCACGTTGCACTACCTGGATGATTTTCTTTTTGTTGGCCCCGCTGCCTCGCCACGTTGTCAAATTTTGTTAGACTCATTCTGTAGTTTAGCCTTTTGTTTCGGCGTCCCACTTTCAGCAGAAAATACGGAGGGACCCACGACGTTCCTATCTTTCTTGGGTATTGAAATTGAGTCAGTCCAAATGGTTTTTCGTTTCCCAGTGGATAAAGTGTTTAAATTGCGTTCCCATTTAGCTGCGGCTATGTCTGTAAAAAAGATGCAAATCTGGCAGGTCCAATCGCTTTTGGGCCTGTTGGTGTTTGCTAGTTGAGTCATGCCTATGGGCCGCATTTTGTCCCGCCGCTTGTTCCTTGCCACAGTGGGCGTTCATCCACCGTTACATTACATATGCATTACTTCGGCCCTCCATTGCGATTTTCGAGTTTGGCTAAAATTCCTTGTGGATTACAATGGGCATACTCGCTGGAGGTCCCGCCCGTGAGATACAGCTGTTCACTAAAGCTCCCGGTAGCACTGGTTTCGGAGCAATTCTTGGCTCCTTGTGGTGTGCGGCTCCATGGCCTCATTCGTGGTGCTTGCGAGGGTGGTGTAGCAATTTAACACTTCTAGAACTGTTTCCCAGTATAGTGGCCATTGAATTATGGGGGGTGGTAATGTCTAATTCAGCAGTTGTGTTTTGGTCCGATAAGCTTGGTTCATGCTGTTAATCATTTATCTTCTTCCTCAGCGTCGGTGGTTGTCCTGATTAGACGCTTGGTGCTTAGATGTCTTCAGCACAACATACTGTTCAGGGCTCGCCATATTCTAGGTGTTCAAAATAAAATAGCTGATGCTCTGTCACTTTTTAATTGGCAGGTATTTTGTTCGCTTTGCCCTCAGGCAGATACGGAAAGGGCCAGCTGCCCGGATGCATTGTGGAGAATGCTGGATCTCAGCTGGTCCCCTCGTGAGGTCATCTCTTGCCCCGTCTACCTGGGCGGCATACGGTAAAGCGTGGAATGAATGGCTGGATGTTGTGGGGGTGCGTGAATTAGGCCCTGCCGAAGGTCCCCTGTTATCTTACGTTTTAGAGTACCGATCCCTCTTGTTATCCCGTGGTGTGTACGGCATGTGCGCCCAACGCTGTCTCGCGGGTCTGTCCTTTTTCTATAAGTTGCGCTCCTGGCCGGACGTCACTAAGTCCTTCTTCATAGTTCAAGCCTTGAAGGGGTGGAAAAAGTCAGCGGTAAGGAACGAAGCTGGGCGGCCAGTTTCTTATCCCATCCTCCTTAAGATGTTACTGGTCCTCCCGGACATATGCTCTTCCCCATTTGAAGTTTCCCTGTTTACTGCGGCCTTTGTTTTAGCATTTTTGGTGCTTTGCGCATCTCCGAACTAATAGCTATTAGCGTGTCCCGCCCTGGAGGATTGTTAGTGGACAACGTTGCGTTGTCCAACTCTGGGGTCCGTTTTTTCGCATACGCAAATCTAAAACTGACATATTTGGTAAAGGTTGTTGGGTTTCACTGTGGCCCGTACCCAGTTCCGCATGTCCAGTGGAGGACGTGTTCCAATACCTGCGGTTTCGGTCGTCGGGTTCGTAATTCCTGTCCCATACGGACGGGAAACCCCTTACTAGGTTTAAATTTGTATCAGTTTTCAAATCAGCATTAGCAGGTTCTGGCCTCCCGCCCAAGGATTTTGGCACACATTCTGTATTGGCGCAGCTATCACTGCTAGCGGCCTGGGATTACCCGACAACGAAGTCCGCCGCATTGGTCGTTGACGGTCGGATTGCTTTGCTGGCTATATCCGCCCTGATTTGGTTTTGCATTAAATTTTGTTTCTTGTTTCAGGTTCACGCCTCGGGCATTCCTATGTTTTCTGGGCAGAACGGAGATCAGGAGGTCTCTTGCTGGGTCTGATGCGAGCCGACGTTCACAGGCGGGGTCTCAGAGGCCTGAGATGGTTGGATGTCTTGCCCGAGGTGGTTGCTATCAGCAGGCATCGTTCCATTCCCACAGTGTTGGTGATCCATGTTGGGGGTAATGATTTATGTTCAGTTCGTTTGGGGGAGCTAATTGCTCTCATCGAGTCTGACCTGGAGAGGTTTACATCATTTTTTCAGGAATTGATTTTGGTCTGGTCAGAGGTGATACCTAGAGCGGTATGGCAAGGGGCCAGGGATGTGCATGCCATCGAACGGGGTAGGCGCCTCCTGAATACTAGGGTCTCTAAGTATGTTAGAGCTGGAGGTGGTGTTGTGATCAGGCACAGGCAGCTGGAGGGTGACATGTGTCTGCTACTGCAGGACGGGGTGCACCTAACCGATATTGGTTTGGACATATTTTTGTCTGGGCTCCAGGATAGTATGGAGGAGGCTCTTTTTCGGTTGACCGGGGATCATGGGGAGTAGGTGTGTGCAGTTGAGATTGCACACCCTCCTCGTGGCGGTGTTTGGTAAAGGTCTGACCTACATGCCCTTCCATAGGTGGGCTGGCATTCGGGTAATAAAATATGGTTTATATATATATATATATATATATATATATATATATATATATATATCTTGCAATTGTTTATTATTAAAAAACTAATAAAAAATATATATATAATAAAGCTGTGGCCGACCCTCGTGTCAACCCACGTTATAAACTAAAATAAAGCCTCGTTTGATTTATTTCAATAGCGTTATGTAATTCCACCCTAGCCAAATTGGGATATTAGTGGTATGCACACAATCCAGCTGTTTTGAAGGGGCCGCAGCGGTCGTACGAGCGCTACTTCCCCTTAATTTCTTCTTGCTCACTGTGAGTCGTCGACATGCATTTAGCGGTGATTCACAGGTATTGCAGCCTTCTTCTCCCATTCACTTCAATGGGAGAAAAGGCTGCAATACCTGGGAATTGCCGCTAAATGTGTGTCGCCGATCCACAGTGAGCAAGAAGAAATGAAGGGGAAGCAGCGCTCGTACGGCCGCTGCGGCCCCTTCAAAACAGCTGATCGGCGGGGGTCCCGGGAGTCGACCCCCGACCCATCAGCTATTGATGGCCTATCCTGAGGATAGGCCGTCAATCGTTATTGCCTGGAAAACCCCTTTGACGTTAATGGAAATTTCATTGCAGATTCTGTCCCATTCTATGTCATTGCGCATGTGGTAAATTAAACCAAAAAATGCACCAAAAAAATGGCCAGTGTGAAACCAGTCTAATACCCTGCAAGAGCCTGGATGCAGCCCAATTGTGTAAAGAATATAATGCGAGCACGAAAAAAAAATCACAATGAAAAAGCCTGTGTTTCAAGTCGTTCCATGGAAAGAACTGGGCTAAATAATGATGTCAGAATTCCTGAGATTTGCTGAAATGAAGATCTGTTAAATAAAGCAATGGCTTCCACAGTTGCAAGCTGAATAAATCCTTCTGATGGTAATTAGGTTAAACAGTTCAGCAGGTCTGCTTGAAAGCGGAGCGTGGTGTGGAATAAAAATGAGTGTGCATACTATTTCCAGACCTCGACCAGCCTATTACAAAGGAAACACGGAGAATTAATTCTACCTCAGTACCAACAATGTCTATCTGCCTCCAGCTTCAAACTGTGTGAAAAAATATAACTTACATAATAGGCGGCTATGAAATCGCTCGCTCTTAAAGGGGAGTCTTACACTTAAAATAAATTGTTCTTAATTACTCTGAAAAAAAAAATGACATTTCTCTACCCACCGTTCCCTTTGATCTCCATCATTTCACAGTTCTGATATTTATTAGAAAAATTGCTTAAATAAACCTTTTGGGAGTTAGAAATTTCTGGGAAGTTTGGTGAACAATTTTTTTTTTTTACCTTTTTAATAACTTCTTCAAATTTAGTTAACTGCAAAGGTTGAAAGCAGGGCTGGACTTGGGAGTGAGCTGAGGGGCTTGGCACTACTAAAAATCTTTAAGTGGACAATTACCTACTTATTAGAAGGGTCCCTTGACAATAAGCACATCACAAAGTGTCCCCTTGCCGGGATCCCTAGCGATCAGCCGTAATCTGTGGAGAAACCTGGCGGTAAGTGTTAAATTTCTCTACAGCGCCACCACAGGAGAAATTAAGCATTACACAGTGACAAATTCAAATCAATGTGTTGTCTGTGTAATACAGGACAGGTCTTTCAGAGAGAAAGAGATGCTCTTTGTAATCACTCTACACTCTGGCCAAGAAATGAGGATCCTTAATAGAGGACCCCCCTGTATTAACTCAGAATTCCCTAATAGGGTATATGAAAATGTGTTTTCCAAACTGGAGAACCCCTTTACTATTAGTTGCAATCAGTTTTTTTAGACATTGTATAGCACTGTTTGATTACTTGGAGCTGTTAACTGGTCTCCATATATTGGTATTATTTCAGCTCTGTATGGTGGTATTCAACATTGTTTGGCACTAGTACATAGGCACGGTGCAGTACATTATTTTTTTGCAGCGTATAGCATTGTCATTTAGGCATCTGTATGGAAGTTTTGTTTGGCCAACTCATGGCAATGTTATTTGGGCACCATACTGCTTATAATTAGGTAGTATATGGTTATTTGTACACTATATATACATCACATAGGGGAGCATCAACAGAGGGTAGTGCAGTAGGCCACCATCCAACATAAGGCAACCCCTGCCTAAAAGCTTTAAGAAGTAATGTGCATAGTAAGAATAATCAAACCTCTGAAGCTCTACCATATTGAAAAATATCCAACTTCCTAATAAAATGAAACAGGTTTTTCCATTATCCCATTTATGGCCACAGGAGAAATATATGGCTGCCCAGAGCTTCTTCAGAAATAGCTTATCACCAGCAGTTAAGGGCCTTTTACACCAGCCGATAATCGGCCGGTGCAGCGAACGCCGATCAACGAGACATCGTTGATCGGCGCTGGTTTGCTCCTGTCACACAGAGCTATGGATGGGGACGATCGGTCGTTACTCCGATCGCTCGTCCCCATCCATTATTATCATGTTTATACAGGGAGATGTGCTGCCGACAATGACAATATTTCACTTTTTTAAAACATTTGCTTTCTCATCTGCTGATCATTTCCCTGTTTACACAGGGCAATTATCGGCAACGAGCGTTCCTATAATGCTCATCTGT
Organism: Rhinoderma darwinii; assembly: GCF_050947455.1. Lineage (NCBI taxonomy): Eukaryota > Metazoa > Chordata > Amphibia > Anura > Rhinodermatidae > Rhinoderma > Rhinoderma darwinii. The sequence continues at coordinate 21,887,593 of NC_134692.1, read as the reverse complement.
CCGATATTCGTCTAGTGTAAAACCCGCTTCATTCATTTAGAGATGGGGTTTTTACATTAGAATACAATGATGTGTTGTTCATAATTATGTCACGTGACTGCAGAGAAGTGCTGGCGGAGGACGTTTTGTTTAGACAGGGTCGAGCTGGTTCACCAGTGTGGGCCCAGGCTCTGTCATCATGGGCCCCTAATAAAGCAGGACCACAAAGATCCAGCAGAAGACAAACACATTTGGAGCTGACATTAAGGCAATTTTGTGGTCAGTTTTTTCAAAACACATTATGCTTTGCGTATGGCATTTTTTTCAGGCGTTTTTTCCATAGGCTTCTCTATAGGACTTCAAAAACGCCATAAAAAACGCATGTACAAAACGACACTGAATGAAAAACACCCCCAAAAAAACGCATGTTACACTTTTTTTTATGCAGTTTAAAATGCCAGAAATTGTCTGTGTGTGAAGGAGGCCTAAGTCCAGGATCACACAAACAGTTTTAAAGAGGCTCTGTCACCAGATTTTGCAACCCCTATCTGCTATTGCAGCAGATAGGCGCTGCAATGTAGATTACAGTAACGTTTTTATTTTTAAAAAAACGAGCATTTTTGGCCAAGTTATGACCATTTTTGTATTTATGCAAATGAGGCTTGCAAAAGTCCAAGTGGGCGTGTTTAAAGTAAAAGTCCAAGTGGGCGTGTATTATGTGTGTACATCGGGGCGTTTTTACTACTTTTACTAGCTGGGCGTTCTGACGAGAAGTATCATCCACTTCTCTTCAGAACGCCCAGCTTCTGGCAGTGCAGACACAGCCGTGTTCTCGAGAGATCACGCTGTGACGTCACTCACAGGTCCTGCATCGTGTCGGACGAGCGAGGACACATCGGCACCAGAGGCTACAGTTGATTCTGCATCAGCGTTTGCAGGTAAGTCGATGTAGCTACTTACCTGCAAACGCCGATGCTGCTGCAGAATCAACTGTAGCCTCTGGTGCCGATGTGTCCTCGCTCGTCCGACACGATGCAGGACCTGGGGCAGGAAGTGAGTGACGTCACAGCGTGATCTCTCGAGAACACGGCTGTGTCTGCACTGCCAGAAGCTGGGCGTTCTGAAGAGAAGTGCATGATACTTCTCGTCAGAACGCCCAGCTAGTAAAAGTAGTAAACACGCCCAGATGTAACGAACACAATACACGCCCACTTGGACTTTTGCAAGCCTCATTTGCATAAATACAAAAATGGTCATAACTTGGCCAAAAATGCTCGTTTTTTAAAAATAAAAACGTTACTGTAATCTACATTGCCGCGCCGATCTGCTGCAATAGCAGATAGGGGTTGCAAAATCTGGTGACAGAGCCTCTTTAAAGCAGTTTTTGTGATAGTTTTTGGCTCATTTGAGCTTAAGCCAGAAGTGGACCCAAAAGGAAGGAAGGTATAAAGAAAAAACTGATGTCTCTTTATTAATTTGTGTCCATTCCTGTGCTTGGCTCATAAAACAGAGCACAAAAAACGTACCAAGAACTGCATCAAACTGTGTGTGTGATCCTGGCCTAAAGATGTATTAATACACTGCGGTAAAAAAACACAACCGCATCGATAACCGTTTTTCTGAACCTTAACCGCAGATTCTGAATACACCATAAACGTGACCCTCCATCTTCCTGTTCTATAAGGTAATGAAGAACAGTGATGCTTTTAATCTAAACAATGTAAATTCAGACATTAGGGTTCACTTTATAAATAATAGGAACATTTGAGGTATTTCCAGTTCCCGCAGCTTTCCTTCATGCCAAATGTGTCTCATACTGTTCCACGGGCAGCTTTCATCACAGCAAATGCACCAGATGTCCTGTGTTTGGCTTACACGGCTATAATTAAAGTCACGACCAGACTTTGCCAAACAGGTGTATGGAGTCCACCCTTCAGTATTTTCATTAAGAATGAGCTATAAACAGCATTCAGAACCTAAAAATTCAGATGTGACTGCAGTTAACCCCAAAATCCCACTCCCTACACATCAGACTCACAGGGGTCCAGAAAACTGAGATACGAGGAGCTGTTTGGTGGATTCGTCAACCTATAGTAATATTCTAGCTGTCCCTGTGATCACCGTCACCAGGTGGGGATCAACCATTCAGGCATTAGGCCAGTGCCAGGGGAACCCAGTTCCTCCTCACCCACACAACTGTATTGAGGAGCAGCTCCGGTCAAAGCCTATGGGATTGACATAGCACAGCGCTCGACTGTTTCCATCAGTCCAATAGACTTTGAATGGAGTAGTAGCGCACATGTTCGACCATTGTTCTATTCAAACTCCCATCAAACTCCTCCTCAAATGCAATTTATTAATCCAAACCAAGTGTATCATGATTGCTTAAAAGGGTTGTTTAAGGCCTGAGCGAGAACCCCTGCTTGTTAGTCGCTCTCTGCTCTAGCTCATAAAGGGGGCTCCCGAGTGGAGAACCTCCCTCTATGACGTCCATGTGCCCTATGGGTGTATTTACATGGGCCAGTAGTCTGAATTTCCGTGTGGCCAAAAACTATATTGCAAAGCCGTGATAATCTGTGGTAAAGCGAGAGCGGTTTTGCCACACAATTTTTGACTATGCGGCATGCTACCGCCAGTTATAAATAAATGTTTATAGGGCATATGGACAGGAGTTCTTCTAATGGGACAACCCCTTTAGTTTAGGGTGCACTGCTCATACAGCGGGCAAGTATTAATAAATCTCCCCCATTGTTTGCGTCTATTTTCCAATATGAATTGATATTATGTCAATAAAAAAGACGAGATGTGAACCTCATCTTTAGCAACCTTATATGAAAAACAATCCAATTTCCCAACTATTGTAGTATAAAGTTATAATGAATTAGTAGGATTAGAATTGTCTTGTATATTATCCATTTGGTTTTCTACAAATAGAGGCAGGGGGGCTCGTTGGCGAGCGACACAATTAGAGCAGCGTGTTCTCCAGCGACAAACGAAAAGAAAATAATAGCATTGTCGTGTGACTAATATTGTAATCGTCTAAAACTTTCACACTCATTGAAGAACAAAGCAAATAAACATGGCCATGTTTTCTGAAATTCTCAAGGAAACAATTAGTGGGAAATCCGTCTTTAGCTCATTAAGTCTATTTGGCACCACTCTGCTACATCACACGACGTAGGACATCTGAGGAGAAGACCTGGAGCAAATGTGTCTTCTATCCTTTATGTCCAAGGGCCATAAACACATACACTGTAATCCATCTTTTTTCCTCCAATTCTTTCCACACACCTCATCCGACACTCAAAGTCGGTGGAGTCCAATGGGCAAAAATTTTGTGGGAAGAGGGCACCCTCCTCAGTAGTAGCAGATAACTTAGGGTGTCCATAAACATTAGATAAAAGTGACCAAAGCCTGCCGATTTCCAGGATCGGACACCTACCTAATGTGTATGGGGGCCTCACGACCTTCTCCTAAGGGCAGATTTTGAGGGAAAGGATCGGGCATGTTGGATTTCAGCATGCCCAATCCTTTGTTCCCCAGGGTAATAAGCCCCTACCATACACATTTCCTTATTATGCTTCAGCCAATTGAAAACTCATGTATGGGGTAGTAATAGCCAAACAACCATTTGGTCGACAGCTATTTTAAGCGTATGGAAATCTTTACGTTTGACATAAATTGAGTGAGGGAACCAGAGGCATAACTTGAAGTTCCTGGACCCCAATGCAACATCTACCATTTATAATACCGGTGTCTTCTTATGTGGCACAGCGGCTTTTGAGCCCCATCTGGCACCAGGGCTCAGGCGTGACTACTACCTCTGCACCCCCTATAGACACCAGTTTCTGCTGTTGTAGAAAACAAGGTTCGGCATGTTGGATTTCGACCTGACTGACGATTTGTTTAGCGAAGGGATCGGTGGAGCCGAAGGTGTCTGTCCACTCCTTATCCTGATGTCAATAAGCATGAATGCCGTTCCGTCAAAATTCTTCACGTTAGTAGATCAGGCAGGAAAATGGCGCTCCGACCCCTAGCAATTAAATGTATATCCTAAATAATAAAAATTCTAGCAGGTTCAAGTAGGAATTATTATTAAGTGAAAGCATTGAAAAAGGCATAAAATTCTGGCGCAAATATACGAATGCTCATAACAGGTGTAGATTTGAATTTCTGCCAGTCTGACAGGTGAAAATGCAACAAAGTCATTACGAGGCATCTGCCAGTCTTTGTAAATGTGGGCGCAAATTTCTGGCACAAATTTACGCCTGCTCCTACCAGGTGTAGATTTACTTTTCTGACAGTCTGACAGGTCAAAATGCACCAAATACATTAGGAGGCGTACGCCAGTCTTAGTAAATGGGGGCCATTTCCTTTAGGGAGTCTAGGGTATTTGAAAACCCCTTTCAGATCTCATTAGAGGCTAAGGCTATGGTTAAGTCCCCTATGCTTTACACTGTAGCACTGCTTATCCATGTTTATTAAACATAACTTTACAAGTTGATTTTTCTACATGTGGAAGCAGAGTAGAGCCAGACAGAACTGACTCAGTGTAGCTGATATAACATAGAAGTGCCCATGTTGCCCATGTTTAACGTATCCCCTTTATTAGATTAAAAATGTTAATAACCTCTAGACAATACTTACAGCCAGTATCACTCTGAACGTCTCTGGTATTCATAACATTTTGTTTTGAATTATTTTTTTTACTACTACCAGAAAAAAATTGTTGTCATTTTTTTACTCCATTATTTTGCCGCCCAGCCAGACACCACTCTATCCCTAACCATTGGGCCATTCACTAGGTTGAAGATTCCTACGTCCTACATGTATTCTCTACACTTGTTTATGCATTTTTGACTCCCACTGTGACGAGGCCTGAACAAGCTTAGATAATTTAATATTTCTCCTCTCTTTTTTATTACTCTAAGTAACGCGGCACAAAATTACAGCCACAGAACACAGAGCTGCTTTTGTTAATGCAATATGATGGGAAATAGAAATTGGCCTTTAGTCCAGCTGTTGGGGACCCCCTCACAAGCTATTTGCGTGATGAAGCTTGGCTCGCATTTAACTGATGTTACAATTTGTTTGTGCTTTAAATAAAACAATTAGGAAGAGGGAAAAGAGGGGTTTAAAGGGGTGCTGAATGTATCACATATCCATAGTCAGGGCACTAATTCTGAATGCAAGATTCAGGAGAATTTAGCCATTCACTAGAATTCTGTGACATCATCTAAGAATTCAGCCTACATTGAACTAATGACATCACACAAGACATGTGCCTATAGAGTCACATGCAGCTAAAGACATAACACAGGTCACTAGGAAGTAATAACATCAAACAAGACAGGTATCTATTAGTTTATTAGGAACAGATGACATCACACGACTTCCAGACTACTGCCAATTCCGGTCTCTAGGAACTAATGACATCACACAAGACTCAGTTACAAGGAACAAGTAATGTCACACAGGAATTCTGCCTATTAAGTTACTAGCAACTGATGACACCACAAAAGACTACTGCTTATTAGGTCACCATGAGCTAATGACATCACACAAGTCTGCAGTCTCTCAGGTCACCAAAAGCTGATGACATTACAAAAGATAATTATCTATCCAGTGGGAACTAGTAATATGATACAACACTACTGTTTATTAGGAAACAGGAAATGACATCACGCAAGACTACTGCTTATTGAGTCAGTATGAACTAATGATATCCCACAGGACTGCTGCTTATCAGGTAACTAACAAGTAATAAAATCACAAAAGACTAACTTCTGATGACATCACACAAGGCCAGTGCCTAACAGGACAACAGAAACTAATGACATCACAATAGATAGCTGTTTATAAGGTCACAAATAGTTGATTTTATCACACAAGACCGCTATCTGTCAGATTACTAAGAGCTGATTACATCACACAAGACTTGCAGCCCATAGGACCAATGAGAACTAATGACAACATACAGGAAAGTTATCTGGTTACTAAGAACTGATGACATCACAAATGACTGTTGCTTATTAAGTCACTAGAAAGTAATAACATCACACAAGAGTGATGCCTATCAGTTTACTGGAAAGTCTTTAAAAACTCTATACTTGTTTATGAAGAGATCTTTAGGAAGAAAACTTGATGGAGAGAGCGCCCACGCATCATTTGATGTCATCAGTCAACTTAATTGTCGCCATAGATACACAGACATTACACAATTAATTCAAATTAAGTAGTTCTATAAAGGGTTAAAAAAAATCTTTAGATGAATTTAGGACCTCAGTTATAGGTGGGTAGTCTTTCTCCAACATCATCATTTAGATTTTTTCTTGTCTCTCTTCTGAAGTTGAGCTATTTCTCTGCATTATTATGTTATGTAATATCTCTCAGAAGCAACGAAGACAAAGAGATTAAGTCAGCGAGAAAAATGATGTGAACTGATCCTCTCGTTCATTCAGATAAAAAACACACATGAAACCAAAGGCATAAAAATACCAAATAGGATTAGGAATGGCTGCATTAAAATGGCCTGGAGAATGGATATTAAAGAACCAGTGGGAGAGCAGCTGGATTTGAAACACTACTAATTTCCCGCTGCATGGGGCATAATCTATGTGAATGGATGAAGAATTACCATGGTCTACAGGCTAACAAACCGAGCGCAGGAAAAAAACCACTCACTTTATAGCACCAACTCTTTGAGACGTGATTCAACATTCTGAGAACAGACCTTAAAGGGATAGTCTGGTTTAGAAACAACATTTTCCAATAACCTATTATGACATTCTTAGTTAAATAGATGGGAGTCTCCTGTTCAGGACTCCCATCAATCACCCAGAGCAGTGGTAGCCACAAAAAGTGTTTCTCCCTTTGGAGGACCCAGCACATCTGTGCATTACACAGACCGATTGATTTACAGAAAACAATATTGAATCAGCTATTCTGAATGCCAGAGAGAAATGGAAACCTGATAGAGCAGATGATAACACCGGTGTAGAGCCTTATTTAAATATATACAGTGAAGGAAATAAGTATTTGATCCCTTGCTGATTTTGTAAGTTTGCCCACTGTCAAAGACATGAACAGTCTAGAATTTTTAGGCTAGGTTAATTTTACCAGTGAGAGATAGATTATATGAAAAAAAAAAAACAGAAAATCACATTGTCAAAATTATATATATTTATTTGCATTGTGCACAGAGAAATAAGTATTTGATCCCTTTGGCAAACAAGACTTAATACTTGGTGGCAAAACCCTTGCTGGCAAGCACAGCAGTCAGACGTTTTTTGTAGTTGATGATGAGGTTTGCACACATGTTAGATGGAATTTTGGCCCATTCCTCTTTGCAGATCATCTGTAAATCATTAAGATTTCGAGGCTGTCGCTTGACAACTCGGATCTTCAGCTCCCTCCATAAGTTTTCGATGGGATTAAGGTCTGGAGACTGGCTAGGCCACTCCATGACCCTAATGTGCTTCTTTTTGAGCCACTTCTTTGTTGCCTTGGCTGTATGTTTTGGGTCATTGTCGTGCTGGGAGACCCAGCCACGAGCCATTTTTAATGTCCTGGTGGAGGGAAGGAGGTTGTCACTCAGGATTTGACGGTACATGGCTCCATCCATTCTCCCATTGATGCGGTGAAGTAGTCCTGTGCCCTTAGCAGAGAAACACCCCCAAAACATAATGTTTCCACCTCCATGCTTGACAGTGGGGACGGTGTTCTTTGGGTCATAGGCAACATTTCTCTTCCTCCAAACACGGCGAGTTGAGTTAATGCCAAAGAGCTCAATTTTAGTCTCATCTGACCACAGCACCTGCTCCCAATCACTCTCAGAATCATCCAGATGTTCATTTACAAACTTCAGACGGGCCTGTACATGTGCCTTCTTGAGCAGGGGGACCTTGCGGGCACTGCAGGATTTTAATCCATTACGGCGTAATATGTTACCAATGGTTTTCTTGGTGACTGTGGTCCCAGCTGCCTTGAGATCATTAACAAGTTCCCCCCGGGTAGTTTTCGGCTGAGCTCTCACCTTCCTCAGGATCAAGGATACCCCACGAGGTGAGATTTTGCATGGAGCCCCAGATCGATGTCGATTGACAGTCATTTTGTATGTCTTCCATTTTCTTACTATTGCACCAACAGTTGTCTCCTTCTCACCCAGCGTCTTACTTATGGTTTTGTAGCCCATTCCAGCCTTGTGCAGGTCTATGATCTTGTCCCTGACATCCTTAGAAAGCTCTTTGGTCTTGCCCATGTTGTAGAGGTTAGAGTCAGACTGATTAATTGAGTCTGTGGACAGGAGTCTTTTATACAGGTGACCATGTAAGAGCTGTCTATAATGCAGGCACCAAGTTGATTTGGAGCGTGTAACTGGTCTGGAGGAGGCTGAGCTCTTAATGGTTGGTAGGGGATCAAATACTTATTTCTCTGTGCACAATGCAAATAAATATATATAATATTGACAATGTGATTTTCGTTTTTTTTTTTTTATATAATCTATCTCTCACTGGTAAAATTAACCTAGCCTAAAAATTCTAGACTGTTCATGTATTTGACAGTGGGCAAACTTACAAAATCAGCAAGGGATCAAATACTTATTTCCTTCACTGTATATAAGAATAAATTTATATGACAATAATCCTTTAAAGGGGTTTTGCACATTCTGACAACTGAATACTTTAAAGGGGTTTTCCACATTCGGACAAACACCGGATAGGTCATCAGTATATGATTGGTGTGGGTCCGACACCTGGACCCTGCACCGATCCGCCACTCTGGTCGCCTCTGGGCACCAGACGATATTGCCGGAAGCAGATGGCTCAAGTGAATAGGATAAGAGCTGCAGTTCTGCCAAACGGTCGCTATGCAGTGGTCGGAGCCATCTGCTTCCGGCTCCAACTACTGCATACCGATCAAAACATCTGATGCCTGGTGGGTAGGTCATCATCCGGTGGATAGGTCATCAGTTGTCAGAAAGTGGAAAACCCCTTTAAGGTCAGGGCTTCAGAGCATTGGAAAAAAAGTTGCAAACGACTTATGACAATTGCAAATAAAACATCCGTCAAGGTTCAACTTTCTGTGATGGTTACAAGGCAACTTGTGTCTTTATTCTCAGGTTGCAACTGGCCAAAACTTTGGCAAAACCCAGAACAGGCACACAATAGACACAATAAGGCTTTGTTCACATCTGCGTTGGGACTCCGTTCATGGGTTCCATCAGACCTTTCCGTCAGGGGAACCCATGAACGGAATCCAAACTGAAACATATGGAAACCATTATTTCAATGGTGACGGATCCGATGCAAATGGTTTCCATTTGTCACCGTTGTGTAAGGGTTCCATTGTTTTGACGGAATCAATACCGTAGTTGGCTGCGCTTTTGATTCTGTCAAAACAACGGAATCCTTACACAACGGTGAGAAACGGAAACCATTTGCATCGGATCCGTCACCATTGAAATCAATGGTGTCGCAAACGGAAACCATTCGTTTCAGTTTGGATTCAGTTCATGGGTTCCCCTAACGGAAAGGTCAGACGGAACCCATGAACGGAGTTCGGAAGCAGATGTGAACGAAGCCTAAATGATGAATATGCAGCACACACATCAGCTCTCCACATTCACTTCTTTAGTGATGAGACATGACGTATATCAGTTCACATTTATCCCTGGCTCTGAAACGCATAGACTGAATATTTCACATGGTAGCCGCCATCCCCAACACAGCTGCTCCTGACCCTTCTTGTATCCAGGAAAGTCCTAGTAATAATGAATTAATTTGTCTCTGTGTTTTTGCATAGAATGTGGATTTCTAGCAGTACAGGGTCACAGGCACATGTTACTTCCCGCAGTCCCCATAAAATGTTAGTATTAAACCTCTATCACCTAATGAAGGACGTCCTGACTTTCACAACATAAAACTCATTGTAAACACTGAATAAAGTACCGGCACTTGTTCCTATAAAATATAATAATGAGCCCAGACCAGACATACACAACGGCACATTGCACTTTCAAATGTAATTTTATTCTGTGTGATTAAGTCTTTAACTGTGAGAATAAAAAAAATAAAAAAATCCACCAATATAGTAATTGGAATAATAATAATGATAATAATATACAGTAAAATTCCATTAATCCAGCATTTTATTTAGCATTTGGTCCAGTCCTCTGTGATGTCACAAGGGTGAATAAATTAATTGGCTGCATTGGGATCGGTCAACAAAGGGTAATACGGGCTGTTCACATCTGCATTGCAGACTCCATTAGGGGCCTCCGTCACAGATCCGGCAGAAATTATCGGAAACAATAGTGCAACATGCTGCACTATTGCTTCCAGTAAATCGCCGGCCACACAGACGGAAAGCCGACAGAACCTATTAAAGTCAATGGGTTTTCTTGGCCGCCGGCGGTCTCCGTGTTGCATTGGAACCGTTGCATCCATAATTCCCTTGTTCTGCTCCTCTGACAGAGCAGAACAACAGAATGCCCTGACGCAGATGTGAACAGGGCCTTACGTGCAATTCCACCTACACTGCAGAGACATGTGGGAAAGCATTATGGAAGCCATTATACAGTGCCAGATCTGTCGTATGACGAATCCCAAATGTACCCAATCGAACCCCATTGACTTACAATGGGATTTTTTAGAGTTCCGTTGTGGTGACCATTGTTTTATAGGCAAGAAGAGCGCTACGTACTGCCCTGTGACGCAGTGTAAACAGACTCTCGGGGCTTAACCATGCTCCTGGAGAATAAACCAGGAAGAACTAAGGGCAGCGCCCGCCCTGGCGAATGGCTGGGGTGCCCTAAGAACCCCATATTTTTTCTTTGTGTACAGAGCATAACAGCAGATGAAATAGAAACCCCTTCATGTTTTGCATAAACAAGGCATATCTATATTTGATGATACACAGTCAGCATCGTGCTCTCCAGAAATCGCTACGGTCCCATTATACCAATTTGCTACCCAGCGCAGTAATATGGCATGCACCTCATACAGATCTCAGCAAGCTCAGATCATTTTGCTGCTGCATAAAAACAGGGGGCTGTTGACATGTTAGCGTACTACAGAGGATGTCATTATTCCCAGCAACATAATGAGGAATGAAGACGAGTATTTGTTAAAGACACAATTGTGCATTGTCTTCACCGAGCGCGGCGCTCAACTCCAGAAAACCAAATGTTTAAAGGAAAATATCACTGGATCAGATGAGCCGCAGCCGAGGATATAAATAGTCCCAGACACTTTACTTTATAAACTTCCTATAAGATGTAGCTGTGATGTGATGGTCCTAGCATCATAGTTCACCTCAAAATCTTCAGTTCACCTCAAAATCATGTCACACTAAGGGTATGTTCACACACACTATTTACGGACGTAATTCGGGCGTTTTTGCCCCGAATTACGTCCGAAATAGCGGCTCCAAAGCGTCGGCAAACATCTGCCCATTCATTAGAATGGGTCTTACGATGTTCTGTGCAGACGGTAAAAAACGGTAAAAAAGACGCCCGCGTCAAAGAAGTGCCTGTCACTTCTTCAGACGTAAATGGAGCCGTTTTCCATTGAATAGCGCCTCAACATGCCATTACGGCTTAAATTACGATGCTGTTTTCTCCTGAAAACAGCCCCGTAATTTCAGCCGTTACGGACGCTGCCGTGTGAACATACCCGAACAGAGCTCTAGGAAGCTCACCTATAAAGTGTTGTTTGGTGGTATCCATTATCTAGAGAACTGTGGCTGACTGTCTTATGGCGGCAATGTGTCTGGGTCTATTAAAGGGCCACTGTAGTTATTAGCATCATTATAGGGGCACTGTGGCTGTCATTATTATGAGGGGCACACTGTGGCTGGTATTACTTATATAGGTAGATTGTGGCTGCCATTACTTTAAAGGGGCATTGAACCAATGTAACAGGGGCACTATATTGATGACATCACGCAAGACGGCACTGTCAATGTTGTCACTTTTATAGGTTCATTGTGGCAGGCATTGCTTTAAAGGGGCACTGAGCTGAGCCATTGTAATAGTAACCATGGTGATGACATCACACTAGACTACAGACATCACACTAGACTACAGCCTATGAGCCTATGATTGCTGCTTCTAAGGGTCAGTAGGAAGATATTATGATATAGGTCACTGCTTCTAATATATTGCCACTGTGACTGGCATCACTTTTTATTGGGCGATCTGCTGCTATCATTGCTAAGAGGACTGGATGTCACTATTATGGGGAGACTGTGTATATCACTGTTAGACTGTGGGAGCACTGTGCACTATCAAACAATGGGGGCACAGCAGTTATTATGTAGGCAATGTGATTATGGGGATAGTGTGGCTGTCATTATTATGGGTGCATTTAGGATGATTAACTTTTACTGTCACGGAGGGGCACTGTGGCTGACATTACAATGGGGGACCCTCGATGTCACTGTTGTGGAGGCACTGCATTTATTATGGAGGTCATGTGGTTAGGGGGCACTGTGGCTGTCACTGTTATGGGAAGGGAACTGTAGTTGTCATTATGATGAAACTGTTGCTTTTGCCACTGTGGCAGGCTCTACTATGGGGGCACTAGCCAGAAGTTATAAAGGGGGGGGGGGGTTGAATATTTTTATGGGTGGGGCTTATGTAAGAAAAACATTTTTATCTATATTTTTTATTTTTTCAAAGTAGGCAAATATGCATTACAAACTGGGGGCATAAAAATTAAACACAAATGTGAAAAATGTATCTGTTCTTCCCATGTTTGTGTGTGTCTGATATAGGGAAATTAGATGGACTTTTTTTAAGTTATGACAATCTCCATAAGCACTGCCTGCCGAATATGAGAAAGAAAGGAAAAAAAGAAAGAAAAAAAAGAAGAAAGGAAAGAAAGAAAGAAAGAAAGAAAGAAGTGCTGAGATGCAATGTATTTCTACTATGTTTCATTATACATACATTTGTGTATATTATTTATATAGTCTGTATATACAGTATCATTATATGGCTTATCTAGTATATAATATGTAGGTGATGTCCTGATATATGGAATGTATAGGAGGCGAGTCAGCCAGGATTACAATGTGTTGTAAATGTAATATTTGGCAGAATACTGGGGAAGGTTTGGGGATAAGATGAATCTGGATTTATTAGTAAGTGCTACAATCGGAAAACTTTAATGAATGTTTGCAATCAAATTCGTGATTGAGAGATTTTAAGGGTTTTATAAAGTGTTTGGCAGCTCCTTCATCAGCATTACTGTAAATTATTTAATGACTCTCATCTATTTCCAGGAGCAAGAAGCGGCAGCCATTACTACACACTGCGAGCATCTGTCATGTGCAGGAAGAGGGGGTGACAAGGAGGCCACAGTTAAAGCAATGTCATTAACGTCCTGCAAAATGGGGCCCTCTCTATGCATGACGGAACAGCAGACATTTAACACATTCTGAGCTTACATGGATCTGCTCCTTGGTGTGCAATCTATCTGGCTGGGATGTCATCTGTGTCTTATGCACGGTTGCAGAACAGACCAAAATATTGTCATCCCAGATGGTCCCTGCGGTCAGAGCAGGTCCTCAGCATGACAGATCAGAAAATCTGATTTGATATTTAAGCAATCTGCCTTCCACACAATTATTCCGTGCCCAATGGACCATATCCTATAGGGATTATTACCAGACATATGTAATGTAAATTGTTTGCAGTTCATGCATAGTTTTGCAAAATGAGGTGATTGCAAATCATTCATTATTAATTTATCATGATTCTTGAATTCTTTTTTTTTCGGGGACAATGAACTAAACCAGCGAAAAAGGAGTTTTTCTCATCCCACTATAACCATAGGAATATGAGCTAACAGACAAATATTGTCATTTAGTAAATCCTTGCATTCCCCTTAAAATAAAAATTCGGAAGTATATTTTCTTAGAATTCTGCATTGAGCCGTTCCTCTGTTATTCCTCCTGGAAATGTAGTAATAAATTGCCAGATGGGTGTTGCCATTTCCCTTTGTCCATGGAGCATGTCCCTACATAGTCTGACACTGCACAATATGCTGTGTAGGGACATACAAGTGCCAAAGAATAGTGTATAATACAATATAAATAGAGTAAACTTATAATATAAAATTAACCAGGCACAATAAATGATCCCAAACCAAATAGATAACTAGAGTCCTTTACACGGTGGCCATACAATACTGAACCTCCCACTTAAAGCAATAAAGGGTGCATAGGTAGCAGTCGCACCAGGGCCCTGGTGTCCAAGGGAGCACAATGGTCCCTATGCCTTGTAAAAAAAGCTCCTGTATAAGGCTGTGTTCACATCTGCATTGGAGGCTCTGTTGCCACATGCAGTGCTATTTCTTCTGGCAAAGAGACGGGCATGATGACGGAACCGCACGCACCCCATTATATGTCAATGGGGTCCATTGCTGTTAATGCATGGTCGTGGCGGGTCCTCCGGAGATTTGTAGACGTTCGATGCGCCAACGAATTGATGGAGGTGCCAAATAAGGAACTCCCCTCTATTAACTCAAAATGCAATGGGTTTTCTTAACCAGCCAGCAGCTTTAAAGAGCATTTCCACACTTCATATTAAAAGAAAATGAGTTGGAGGAAAGTTGGATCCTTGATATACAAGATTTCTCTAGCACTGTCTGTTTCAAGAACTTATAGACTAAGGCCCCATGCACACGACCGTGCCCGTAATAACAGTCCGTGATTACGGGCACGGCCGGCAGCGGACAGCCACCCGTATTTGCAGGTCGTGCTCCCATATAAAGTATGGGAGCACGGTCTGTAAAAAGCAAAAAATAGGACATGTCCTATCTTTTGTAGAGCCATTCTATGGCACGGACACCTTTCCGTAAATATACGGGAAGGTGTCAGTCGGCCATAAAAATAAATGGGTCCGTAATTACGGACTAAATCTACGTTCGTGTGCATGGGGCCTAACACATAGGTGCCTCCTTTCTGCTTGACTTTTTCTTATTTATGTCTAGGTTTAGTGCCCCTTTAATAAGAAGCTGCTGCCCTTGTAAAATAAAACCAGCTGAGCTGTGAACAGTGATTTTTACAATGAGAAGACAGGAAATATGACAACACTTTAAAATCTGATACTTTCACTTCTAACTTGTATCAGCTGAAACCAAAACAGTGAAACGGCCTCACATTGCCATAATACGTATATTTAAAGGGGTTTTCCACATGGAGTTGACTTTGGTTTACTGACGTGCATGTGACATTTTACAGTTTTTTCATAACCATTATGTACTTATTTTTCCTGGTATAGTTATTTGGTTGTGTTCTCTTGGGTTATGACACAATGATCTCCCCTAGACACAATGTATCCACTGCAGGATGCACAGAAGACCCGTGATGTTTCCCAGGACAACAAATCCAAACAACTCAACTGTTGACCCAGAAAGACCCCAGGAAAAAAAGGATTAGCAAAAGTAGAAGGGATCATGTACGGGTCAATTCACTAAAGTCATCTGTCACCTACAGTATATACAGTTAAGGAAGGCATTTAGCTGAACCTATATATCAACTTTGAAGAAGTTGTTCGGGACTTTGAAATAATGGCTGATCAATAGGATCGGCTATTAATGTATGATCAGTGGGGGTACGACACCCAGGACCCCCACTGTTCAGCAGAACGAAAAAGCTTTGATGCTCGCTGCCCCTTCTTTGTTTATCCAGGCACAGCGCCGCACATGCAGATGTGGTTGTGCCTAGTACTGCAGCTGAGCCCCACTTGAATGGACTGATCTGCAGTAGTAGGCACAACCACAACAGCATATGCAGCGCTGCGCCTGGATAAACAATTAAGGGGCCGCAGCTCTTTCATTCTGCTGGCTGGTGGTCCCCTCTGATCATACATTGATGGACTATCCAAATTGATCAATTCTGAGGGCACGATTCTGATGTATGTTCTGTTTTTTGGGACTACTACTACTGTTGCTACTGCTTTCTGGTAGCTTTGCACTATCAGTATGGTTGCAACTGGGTGGGAAATCCTCCACTATATAAGGCACTTCTCTTTCGGCATTACTATTTGGGGAACATGCTGCTTTCTGACATTAATATACACTTTTATGTGACTTTCCTGCGCACCAGACCATAAAATGAAAAGTTTTTTTGAGCATTCCTAAGTGGATATGGATTTGTGATTCATATTTTGGTATGATAAATTATGTAATTCTATAGGGGTCTCCAGAAACGTTGCCCCACTCTTAGCTCTGTTTTTTATCTCTAGTTATCCGAATACAGGTTAGGCCTATTCCAATACCTGGTATAGGTATTAAAAATATTGGCAATAAGAAGTAATTAAAGCTACGCTGTTTTCGTAACTCCCATAGAACTAAATGGTAGTTATGGAAACAGCGTAGCTCGCATGCTACGCTGCTTCCGTAACTGCCATTGACTACTATGGGAGTTACGGAAACAGTGTAGCTTAGCGAGCTACGCTGTTTACATAACTCCCGACCATGTAGTCAGTAAGTGGCCGGGAGGCAGCGTGAGCACAAGAAGCTAGAACGGAATTTAGGGGGCCCCGTTCTAGAGATAGGTGCGGTTCCCAGACGTTGGACCCAAATCTATCTGACATTTATGACATATCCTGTGGACATGTCATAAATGTCCCTCTTGGGGAAACACCTTTAAGTGGACGCTGTCACCCTCATATAACTAAGTAGAAAAGATTTATTAAAACGTACCGATAAAAAGGTCATGTGATTTCCAATTATGCCACTCCATCTTTTACTTGTATCATATGAAAGATAATGGTGGAGGGTCTATTTCTATCCAAACTTGTGCTTTACTGTACAGCTTTGCCAACTCTTCCAAAATGTTCCGGGAGGCTCTCGGAAATAGAAAAGATCTCCCGGACTCCAGGAAGAGCCGTCAAGGTTCCAGGGTTCACTGCATATACCTCTCCTGTTTGTGCAGTCCTCTCCACTCCCGGGTGCCACTGTAGACAAAATCCTGACGCCAGGGCTGGTGTTAAGGCATTGTCTCATTGCCCAGGAGAGGAGAGGACCTCACAGCTCCCATGCTGTTTAGGCTTGGGAGCTGGTGACTATAGGGTATGTCCCCTTAAGGGATTTACCCAGCAGGCTTATCCCCTAGGTAGGGTGGGGTTGTTGGGAGTATCCTGGGTGGGCTCTCCCACCCATATAAATTAGGCTACACGGGGGATTTGCTTCCTCTTGGACCCCCCTTTGGATCGTGGAAGGAACCCGCCCGCCCGCCCTGAGAAGTTGTATTTCAAGGGCTTGTAACATTGTTAAGAATGTTGTAGTCTTCTGTCAGCTCAAATTCTGTAAATGTATGTAACTTGGTTGGTTGGCAAGTGTGCCTTTGTGTTCTGTGTGTAAATTATATGTTATTTACTTTGTCCCTTTGTTTATTTGTTCCTAGTCACAGCTGGCGGTGTGGAGGGGCCTTGTCCGGTCAAGCTAGGGACGACGGGAGTACAGTCACCTGCCGTATCAACTAGGACGTGCCCACCGCGGCAGCGGTGGCGTGGCACGCGAGGTGACGGTTATTGTCAACGAGATCAAGATCTTCCGGTTTTAGCTGCGGACAAGGTTTTTTTCCCTCCATGCTATAAATAATAAAGCTGTGGCCTACCCCCACTTTATACCCACGCTCAGTCTATTGTGTCAATTATTTGGAGAAGACAGACTGTTTCACTTATATCCCTTTAGTCGCAAAGGAGAGAGGTGAGTATCTGCAGAGTATCGTCTGGAGTCTGTATTTATTTAGTGGGTCTTGGGCCTGTATTCGTTTACGGGTCTGGTTTAGGGGTCTGTATTTTTTTTTTAATCTGTATTTATTCTGGGGTGTGATGAAGTGGGTCATATTCACTACTAGTGATTCAGAAGCCTTAGGTTCGGGGTTGTCCTTATATAAATGGACAGGGCACGTGTTAAATAATGTGCTTATTATATTGCTTCTCAGGATCTCCCTGATATCACTTTTTAAAAAGTTTGCATGGACGATTTATAAGCTTATGTCTTTCTGCCTTAATTTCTACTGTTTGAATGGAAGACTTCAGTGTTCTATGGAACCAAATAAAAACAAATCTATTCAATGCGATACTGGAAACAAGTCATATAAGGCAGGCTAAACGTGTATCCCAATATCTGATAATTATCTGTGACTCTACAAATGCAACCTACAGGATCCAGATGTAAATTCTATTTGTTCCCCTTACATAAAGAGATCTGAGAAATGAGATCCAGCCTGAGCCAGCGCATAGAAGATAAAGAAAATATTGCACAATACGGGACAGAACGACGGCAGATTTCATCATTATTACAATTGCAGATGTCAGCACAGACTTAAAAGACTTGTAGCATTTTATCAATCTAGCGCAAATTCGAAGTGATGAGATCATATTTTTTTCCCCCAGGAAATCCTACAGATGGAATACAGATTAGACAAATGACACCGGCTGCAATGACTGAACTATATGGAGCAGCTGGATTATGTGATGTAATCTAGTATATCTTCTCCAATAAATCTGGTCACACATGAGATAGCCGACGGCCGACAGCTAATTCTCCCAACTCAACTATAAATAGGTGCCCAGTTCGGCCGAGCGTGCAGTTTATTTCAATGGTGAGAGGGAAATAAGCTTTGGCAGCGGTTTATGCATTATGGGAATGAAGGATCGAATTTCAACATGGCCGATCCCTCTTTTCCTCTACATCTCACGTCTGGGGAGGGAGGCCCCCCATACACATTAGACAGTCAGCCGATTTTTATCTTATTTGTACTTTCAGCTTAAGGCCTGATTCACACGAGCGCTGCACATCTCGGTCATGAAAAACTGCCGTTTTTCACGTCCGAAGTGCATCCGTGCTCAGCGCTGCGGGGCGCAATGTCACGCTGTTGAATTCCGCTGTGGACAGTCCGTAGTGGAATTCTGCAGCAGCCGTTTTTTACATTTCTTTCTATAAATTTTTAGGAAACTTAGTTCAGAAGTTGCGGAAAAGAACTGCAGAATTTAGGCTGCGGTGCAGTATTTTCTCCCCGCCGCATGCTCATTATGTTGCTGAGAAGAAGCAGAATTTCACTGTGGATTTCATCCTTTGCAATGCAAAAACTGTCCGCTGTGATATCTGCAACGTCTGAATTACCTTTCAAATATGCAAATGTTGCTGCAGATTCGTTGTGTAATTGCCCCGAATCTGCACCAACATCTGCAGCGGAAAAATTCTGCCACGTCTGAACATGGCCTTAGACGGAGGGTTTATTGCACAAATTTTCGTATAATCGTTCGAATGTAAGAGATAATCGCCACCTGTAATAGCGTGCAACGATGGAACGACAAATTATATATCGTTGGGTTTTCCGCAGATCGGCCAAATCTACCTGAGTGAAAGATTATCGCTCGTCGTCGCCAAATCCCCTCGCCTAATCATAAATTTTCCAGTCATTTTTGCTGTATGAGGGAACAAGCAACGATTTAAGAACAGCGAAAATCTTTAGCGATTATTGTTATGTGTAATAGACCGTCTTTAGATCGCAAATAACTCACTGAATACTCGTTCATTCATGGAAGAATATCTGCCTGTTTACTAGGACCCTAAAACATCGGTACTGGATCAGACTACACATAGGGTAAAAGCTGGTATAAGGTCTCGGAATGAATATGTCCTAATTTGCGAAAATTTGACATTCTATTGCAGTGGTGCTAGGAAACAAATGCTGGATTACAAGACTTTCTGGATTATCAGATATATCACTACTGAGAATTCGTCTACCGCAAGAGGCAATTATATTGTCATATGTAGATCACTATCCACTTTACGTGGTTAAATGTTCTCAACTGATTTTACATCCATTTACCTATAAGTAATCAAGCCTTCAGTCGTCTGTCTGCCCAGTTTTCTATAGCTGGAGTCATTAAAACTTATAGTCATTTCACTAATGATTCCAATATGGCGGGACGACTCAATACTAACAATAGAAACCTTTAGATGTGGGCAAGGAATCTGATCTGGCACCGGCCATTTACTATAGAGGTTGTATTGTATTCAGCTGCGTTTGATCAGATTTTCCTTTATGAGTCTGAAATGACTTCACTTTATTCATATAATGGAGATTACAGATGACGATACACTAGGCCTCAAGTAGAAAAACCAGGGAAGACAAAATCAAAGCTGCTGCCCATGGCAACCAATCATATTCAAGCTTTAATTTCTCCAGAGCAGGATAGAAAATCAAAGCTGTGATCTGATTGGTTGCTATGGGTGTGGGTTATTGGTGCCATGTTACTATGATGGATTAACAACCATATAGGCCCATATTTAATAAAGGGGTAAAATTTATGAGTTAGGATGTTTGAGCAAAAATAGTACAAAACTGATAATAGTGTCAAAAAATCAGTAAATTTGTTGCACACACTTTGCGTCTTTTTGTTTGATCTCTCTTTCTGCGCCACTAGCCTCATGCATAAAATACACAATGGATGCCTTACGTTTCGATCTATTTCTTAATGGTAAAGATAACGGAACATTAGGAGTCTATTTATTTAAGACTGAGTTCACATCTGCGTTCTGTTTCCATTGTTCTGTTCTCCCATAGGATCAAAACAACGAAAAAAATGAAAATGCCAGATCCATCGCATGACGATCACCAATGGCGCCCAACAGAACTCATTGGCTTCAATAGGTTCCATCAGGTTTCAGTCATGGTGTTCATCGTTTTACCATAAAAAATAGTGCAGAATTCTGTTTTTTTGGCCATTTTTAAAAAGGATTCTAATGAAGCCTACAACGCAGATGTGAACATAGCCTCACTTGATAGAAAAGCGTAGCGGGGTGTGTTATTCTGCTCGCCAACAAAGAATTTGTTGATAGACCGATGGCTAAATGATGCCAACAGATAACATGTGCCGTCAGAAAAATCTCATTGAAATCAGTAGGGCTAATCTGTACATTGTAAAGATAACAAAACACATTAGAGAGTGTCATATCAGTAATATAGTCCTGAGGGGAGAGCGAAGATACCAGAAGGCAGCAACACAACTCTTTCTTAGGGCATGGCCCCACGTGGCGTATTTCTTCCGCAACTGTCCGCATCAATGCCGCACAGAATCTGCGTTGCAGATTCTGTGGCGGATCTGCCCAAAATGTGCAGTAAATTGATGCGGACTGGCCGTTGCGTATTGAGGTGAAAGTACTTCCCTTCTCTCTATCAGTGCAGGATAGAGAGAAGGGACAGCCCTTTCCCTAGTGAAAGTAAAAGAAATTCATACTTACCGGCCGTTGTCTTGGTGACGCGTCCCCCTTTCGGCATCCAGCACGACCTCCCTGGATGACGCGGCAGTCCATGTGACCGCTGCAGCCTGTGATTGGCTGCAGCCGTCACTTAGACTGAAACGTCACCCTGGGAAGCCGGACTGGAGAAAGAAGCAGGGAGTTCTCGGTAAGTATGAACTTCTATTTTTTTACAGGTTGCTGTATATTGGGATCGGTAGTCACTGTCCAGGGTGCTGAAACAGTTACTGCCGATCGCTTAACTCTTTCAGCACCCTGGACAGTGACTATTTACTGACGTCGCCTAGCAATGCTCCCGTAATTACGGGAGCCCCATTGACTTCCTCAGTCTGGCTGTAGACCTAGAAATACATAGGTCCAGCCAGAATGAAGAAATGTCATGTTAAAAAACCAATACGCTCCGCAGCACACATAACATGTGCATGACAGCTGCGGACTTCATTGCGGAATTTAGAATCTCCATTGAAGTCAATGGAGAACTTCCGCAATGAGTCCGCAACCAGTCCGCCACAGGTCCGCAACATCCATTGTATGCTGCGGACACCAAATTCCGCACCGCAGCCTATGCTCCGCAGCGGAATTTTCCGCATCGTCTAAACGAACACTACTAAAAAGCAGTGGAAGGCAATGGAGAAACGAGCCCGCTGCGGATTAACGCTGCGGAGTGTCCGCAGCGGAATTCCAGAGCAATTCCGCCACGTGGGGCTTTGCCCTTACCCAACATGATGTCAAAACACAGGGTTTGACTTTGTCGAGAATCGAATTATCTTGCAGTAATTAATAAATCCAGATTTTATTTATTGCACAATATGTGTTCAGTCTGGATCTATGCCCCCAGCACATACGATATGATTTATGCTTTAGACAAGGGTATATGTACAATGTGCCAATGTCGAGGAAAATTAGCAGCAAATTTAGTGGAAGCGAAAAGTAGTGGCCGTACATTTTCAAAACTGCAAATTTAGGATAACCAATTTAAAAAAAAAAATAATAATAATTTTCAAGATCTCTACTGGCAGTCAGTGAATAGTAACATTATTGTCTACATCCAAAGGCCGGAAATCTATCCTGATCATGTCCAACTGACAGGGGCACAGCTCACTAAAGTGGCTTGTAGTTACTTGTCCAATCTTAGTGACTCTACATCATGTGAGCATGAAGCTCAATTGTCCCCGTGACTTAACTATGAAAAAAATAATCACCGCTGGCTGCATGGTCACGTGACATGACGTAGAATATTGGACCGTTTGTTTTATTTCTATTTTGGCTCAATTGAAGGCTAATATGGTTATATAAGCCCCAAAAACCCTGGGTTGCATGTTCCATTAAGGCTTCGTTCACATCTGTGTCGCTCCTTTCTGGCGTTCTGTCGGAGCTTCCCATCAGAACCGAACCCTGACTGAAACAAATGGAAACCATAGGTTTCCGTTTCCATCACTATTGATTTCAATGGTGACGGATCCGGTGCTAATGGTTTCCGTTTGTCTCCGTTGTGCAAGGGTTCCCTCGTTTTGACGGAATCAATAGCGTAGTCGACTACGGTATTGATTCCGTCAAAACTACAGAACCCCTGCAAAACTGAGACAAACAGAAACCATTAGCACCGGATCTATCACCATTGAAATCAATGGTTATGGAAACGGAAACCTATGGTTTCCGTTGTGTGTCAGTCAGGGCTCCATTCCGACGGAAAGCTCAGACGTCCCTTCGGAACGGAGCCCAGGCGCAGATGTGAACAAAGCCTAACTTTGCACATTGAGATACAATGTTTTAACTACTACAGGTAAAATAATGATAAAAGCGCTGTGCTATCCATATCTACCTATGTATAAAACTCATTCACAGATGCCCAGAAGAACACCCTATATAAAGTGATTTATTTTTTCTATTGAACATTTACAAGGTAAAGATTTCACTTTTGCTCTCCCATCTGCTCATATTTCCAGAAAACCGAGACAGGAAGTTCTGAGATATTTTATTGTGAAATCCCTAAAAACAATGATGGAAGCTGTGCGAGGTGTGACTGTATGCGCTCCTTATTGGCTGCGTGCCCCGCTGACACTTCTGTGCTCTGCATTATTGCAAAATCCGCAAAATGAATGGATCATGATCTCAGGCTTTAACATGCTCTGCTTGAGACATAATTACCAAGTGGGACATGAGGAAGAGTCAGGGAGGCTTGAGCAATAAAATAGGGTGGGGGTCTTTCTGGACCGAAGACAAACTCAAATACTCAAATATTTATCACAGTGAATTTACTCCTTTTATAATATGTAGTGTGGATATGAGGTTCATAGTGTCATAACTTAAACCATTAAACATATGTCGTCCTTTCCAAGCTGTTTATTAGGTGAAGCTGTGTGACAACCAACATGGCGGCTGTTTCGGCTCCTACTGGGGTTGTCACCAAAATATACATATAGTAAATATTCAAACACTATTGATGTTTATTCAATTATCCATATTTTTTGTTTTCTGCAAAGGATAATGGGGCAAATGAATAGAAAGTGTTAGGGTGTGTTCACACGTGACGGCATGCATTTTTACCGCAATATGCCTCGATTTTGCACCCGAGCAGGTTGTTATTTATTTATATATATATATATATATATATATATATATATATATATATATATATATATATATATATATATATATATATATATATATATATATATATACCATAATGGATGAGGGAAAGAGAGTCATAATCTGGGTAATGGCGTCACACTTTTTACACTCGATCTTGATATTTGAATGTTATATTTAAAGGGGTTTTCACATTTACAATAAATTGATTTTTGGGGAACCTGCTGTTGGGACTCCCACTGATCCCAGTATAAAGGGGCCACAGCTCAAAGTTTTCCCTGCACAGCAGCGCTTCAGGTCACCCACTGTGCAGGGAAAAGGCCGAAAGGACTTCTGCCCCTTTGTTCTTGCAAACAGTGGGGATCCCAGAAGTTGGACCCCCCTTCTTAATGGCTATATACACCATTGAAATAGTTTTTCGTTTTTTTTTATTAATAAAGATATCGATCAGTGTGATTGGTGAAACTTTCTAAATACTTTTTATTAAAAATTATTTTTGTTTGCACAGCTGTATACAGAGCAGATGTATCTAGCTCTGAAACCTGTTATCCGTCAAATCAGTAGGACTGACGGGTTCAGTGTCAGTGGGTCCTGCGTGGATTGAGCTGTTACCAATCATATCTAAGTTCATAACTTAGATGTGATTGATAACAGGTGGATCCTGTGTGTCAGAGACACGCAGGTCTAACTGACACTGAGCCCGTCAGTGCCGCTGACCTGATGGATTCAGGTCTCAGTGCAAGATACAGCTGCTACGTTTACAAGATACAAAGCAGCTGTATCTCAAAAAGTAAACATAATTTTTAATAAAAAGTATTTAGAAAGTTGCATCAAACACACTGATACACATTTTTATTAAAAACAAAAAACAAAATGAAAACCGATTTAAAATGATGTACAGACCCTTTAAGCCATATCCTATGCCTTAACATTATGTGATGGGAATACCCTTTTAATGACCATTTCCATTGATTACATTGTCACAATAATATTTTTAGATACTTCATCCTGCAAGTTAAATATTCTTTCTTCATATAATAACTGGGTCAGATAAATTGTAGACTATGACTGTCCCTCCTGCTAAGGACCATATGTGGCCCCTGGGTTACACGTTGCGATTGTATGCCCCAGATAAAATACTATGGATTTGAAATAAACTTGTGGTAGAAATACGTCTTTTGTGTGTGTTTTTTAAAGGGAAATACCACTTTAACAATAGGTGTTAGGGTATGTGCACACACACTAATTACGTCCGTAATTGACGGACGTATTTCGGCCGCAAGTCCCGGACCGAACACAGTGCAGGGAGCCGGGCTCCTAGCATCATAGTTATGTACGATGCTAGGAGTCCCTGCCTCTCCGTGGAACTACTGTCCCGTACTGAAAACACGATTACAGTACGGGACAGTTGTCCTGCAGAGAGGCAGGGACTCCTAGCATCGTACATAAGTATGATGCTAGGAGCCCGGCTCCCTGCACTGTGTTCGGTCCGGTACTTGCGGCCGAAATACGTCCGTCAATTACGGACGTAATTAGTGTGTGTGCACATACCCTTACTCTGACTTTTTCTGTCTTTTTGATATACAGATGTATTATGTTGTTCATCCTATTGTACACGGCGGGATAATGATTTAACATACTAAAATTAATTAGTATGAAAGTTGGGAATGATAAGTGGGGAAATTTTTTTTATCAATATATTTTCAAAAATAATTAAAGAAACTAAACTCTTTACATAGAGTTGGGGACCGGATAAAATTTAATTTCTCTCTCCAGAGCACAGAAACACATGAAGGCTTCCTCATCGACAGTCATACAGAAGATCATCTTTGGTGAACCCGCACTTATATATAAGGGAACTACATAAATAGCAACTCCCTCCCATATAGAATCGTCGCTCCCTTTGCAACTGGGAGAGCCCTGGTATTTCAAACTCCCTCTCATTACCCTGACAATTGGTCAATGGGTTACAGCCTGTAGTCTGTGAATGGGACACAACCTGTAGTCTGTTAATGGGTCGGGAATTTGAATAACCCCAGATGGCCTGGTTGAATTCTATTGTAAGGCCTTATTCACACGAACGTGTATTACGTCCGTGCTACGCGCGTGCCGCACGGACTTATGTAAGTCAATGGGGCCATTCTGACAGCTCGTGATTTTCACGCAGCGGACATTTTGGCTTACATCCAGATGCTATAAACCAGCACAGATCTAGTACACTCACTTGAGATTGCTACAATTGTATCCAGTCTAAACAATTCATGTAAATCCCTACAGTTATGAATTGACTGGATAAAATGTTATCACATTCTCAGCAGTATTAGGTCAGAACAGGCGTTCAGCCACAGAAAGAAAAGAAGAATGTTCCTATTCACTGACTGCAATTGGAGATCTTAAAAATGGTGACAAATTGAAACCAACAGTATATTAGAACATGGCGTTTTACATGATTGAACTTTATTCACTTAAATTTGAAAATTCCCTTTGAGACACACTAATTACCTGAATCCCTCGCTTTACAAGCAGGTGCTTTCCAATAATACGGTTACAGAGATGCAGGGGATTTCACTTCCCCGTCAATTTGTATAAAGACTCATGCACATGAAAAGCTGTGTGCACAGGACCTGTAAGGTGGTTCCCAGGGACCGCACGGGTATGTACGAGGGAGCTGTACAGCCTCCATGTGCCTCCGTACAGGCTACGTGGGGTGCTATATGTATGGGGATGTTCTTCCCTGGAGGAATACGGCATCTGATGGTGCATGTCAACTTTTTCTATTCTGTCAGAATCTAACAGAATAAAACTCTGTATGCCTCCGTATGAAATCGGAGGTAAAGAACAGACTTCATGGAATAGGATCCCTATTATGGCTCTGTCACAAATTCTGTCAGTGATGGGAGGAATAGCGTTACATGCAGATTTTTTTCTTCCCGTCTAAACGACGGACACAACAACAGGACCCCGACATTGCTCATTGTATGTCAAAGGGGTTCGTCAAGTACAGGTTTTTTTGTCGCATGAGTGGCTTCTGTTATAAACTGAAGCCAGAATGCAGATGTGAACAGAGCCTTAAAGAGAGAGCAATTCTGATAGATAGATAGATAGATAGATAGATAGATAGATAGATAGATAGATAGATAGATAGATAGATAGATAGATATTTGTAGGCTTAGGCCTCATGCACACGACCGTATTTTTGTTCACCCGTAAATACTGGCGTAAATACGAGTCCTTGGTCACACGTATTCGACCCGTATTGCACCCTTAACCCCTTCCCTCTTTAGCCACTTTTGACCTTCCTGACCGAGCCTCATTTTTCAAATCTGACATGTTTCACTTTATGTGGTAATAACATCGGAATGCTTTTACCTATCCAAGCGATTCTGAGATTGTTTTCTCGTGACACATTGGACTTTAAGATAGTGGTAAAATTTGGTCGATACATTCAGTATTTAATTGTGAAAAACACGAAAATATAGTGAAAAATTGCAAAAATTAGCATTTTTCTCAATTTAAATGTATCTGCTTGTAAGACAGGCCGTTATACCACACAAAATTGTTGCTAATTAACATCCCCCATATGTCTACTTTAGATTGGCATCGTTTTTTGAACATCCTTTTATTTTTCTATGACCTCACAAGGCTTAGAACTTTAGCAGCAATTTCTCACATTTTCAAGAAAATTTCAAAAGGCTATTTTTACAGGGGCCAGTTCAGTTGTGAAGTGGTTTTGAGGGCCTTATATATTAGAAACCCCCAAAAAGTCACCCCATTTTAAAAACTTCACCCCTCAAAGTATTCAAAACAGCATTTAGAAAATGTCTTAACCCTTTACACATTTCACAGGAATTAAAGCAAAGTAGAGGTGAAATTTACAAATTTCATATTTTTTTGCAAAGTACAGTAAAAAATTGTGTAGTACCGTGTTAGCCAGAGACAATATGAAATGTTAAATACTTTTGTGTCAAAAAAGACAAAAGTATAATAAGTATGATACCTTTATTGGCTAACCATAAAAGTTCTATATGCGGCTTTCAGAGCACAGAGGCCCCTTCTTTTATAACACAGAAGGTTTTACCAGAGAAATGCAACTCAATATTTGTTGCCCAGTTTCTGCAGTTTTAGGAAATATACCACATGTGGCCGTAGCGTGCTACTGGACTGAAGCACCGGCCTCAGAAGCAAAGGAGCACCTAGTGGATTTTGGGGCCTTATTTTTGTTAGAATATATTTTAGGCACCATATCAGGTTTGAAGGGCTCTTGCGGTGCCAAAACAGTGAAAATCCCCCAAAAGTGACCCCATCTGGGAAACTAGACACCTCAAGGAAATTATCTAGGGGTATAGTGAGCATTTTGACCGCACAGGTTTTTTACAGAAATTATTGGAAGTAGGCCGTGAAAATTAAAATCAACATTTCTTCAAAGAAAATGTAGGTTTAGCGATTTTTTTTCTCATTTCCACAAGGACTAAAGGAGAAAAAGCACCGTAAAATTTGTAAAGCAATTTCTCCCGAGTAAAACACTACCCCACATGTGGTAATAAATGGATATTTGGACACACGGCAGGGCTTAGAAGGGAAAGAGCGCCGTTTGGCTTTTGGAGCTCAAATTTAGCAGGAATGGTTTGAGAGGCGATGTCACATTTACAAAGCCCCTGAGGGGACAAAACAGTGGAAACCCCCCACAAGTGACCCCATTTCGGAAACTACACCCATTGAGGAAATTATCTAGGGGTATAGTGAGCGATTTGACCCCACAGTTTTTTTGCAGAAAATATTGGAAGTAGGCCCTGAAAATAATAATCTACATTTTTTCAAAAAAAATCTAGGTTTAGCTAATTTTTTCTCATTTCCAGAAGGACTGAAGGAGAAAAAGCACCACAAAAATTGTAAAGCAATTTCTCCCGAGTAAAACAATGCCCCACATGTGGTAATAAACGGCTGTTTGGACACACGGCAGGGCTTAGAAGGGAAACAGCACTATTTGGCTTTTTGAGATCACATTTAGCAGGAATGGTTTGCGGAGGCCATGTCACATTTGCAAAGCCCCTGAGGGGACAAAACAATGAAAACGCCCAAAAAGGGACTCCATTTAGGAAACTACACCTCTTGAGGAATTCATCTAGGGATGTAGTAAGCATTTTGACCCCACAGACGTTTCATAGAATTTATTAGAATTAGGCAGTGAAAATAAAAACAGTCCTTTTTCTTCAATAAGACGTAGCTTTAGCGCAATTTTTTTCATTTTCTCAACAAATAAAGGAAAAAAAGAACCCAAAATTTGTAAAGCAATTTCTCCCGAGTACCGCAATACCCCATATGTGGTCATAAACTGCTGTTTGGGCAAACGGCAGGGCTCAGAAGGAAAGGACCGCCATTTGGAGTGCAGATGTTGCTGTATTGGTTTCTGGGCGCCTGTGGGCCCAAAACAGTGGAAACCCCCCAGAAGTGACCCCATTTTGGAAACGACACCCCTCAATGCATTTACCAAGGGGTGTAGTAAGCATTTTAACCCTGCAGGTGTTTTGTAGAAATTAGTGTTCACTCGATGTTGCAGAGTGAAAATGGGATTTTCTTCCATAGATATGCCAATATGTGGTGCCCGGCTTGTGCCACCATAACAAGACAGCCCTCTAATTATTATGCGGTGTTTCCCGGTTTTAGAAACACCCTACATGTGGCCCTAATCTTTTGCCTGGACATATGACAGGGCTCAGGAGTGAAGAGTACCATGCGGAGTGGAGGCCTAATTTGGCGATTTACAAAGTATTGGTTCACAACTGCAGAGGCTCAGATGTGAAATAATAAAAAGAAACCCCTGAGAAGTGACCCCATTATGGAAACTGCACCCCTCAAGGCATTTATTAAGAGGTGTAGTGAGGATTTTCACCCAACATTTCCCTAGATATGCCATTCAGTGGCAAATATGTCATGCCAAGCTTATGACACTGGAGACACACACCCCAAAAATTGTTAAAAGGGTTCTCCCGGGTATGACGATGCCATATATGTTGAAGGAAACTGCTGTTTGGGCACGCTGTAGGGTTCAGAGCCGAGGGAGCACCATTTGGCTTTCGGAGAGCGGATTTTGCTTGGTACTAAATTTGTTTGAGTATTGCTGGTGTTTTATAATGTGGGGGTACATGTAAGCGGGGCGGAGTATATAAGGGGCATAGTCAGGTGGTATGAAAAAAAAATACTAATCCATAGATGTGTGTTACGCTGTGAAGCAATCCTTTCCGCACAGGCCAGTGTCGCACTGATAAATGGTGTAATTTCTTATCCCCCTTTTGGTCCACACTCTGCACCTTTGTAGTTTGGGGAATTTTGCTGGGAAAGTGTTGTCCTGGTATAATACGGGCACCGTCGCTTCCAGCGGATATGTTTAGGCCCTCCCTTTCCTGGTTCCCTAATTTTAGGTCCTTGATAAATCGCCTCTTCAAACAGAAGAAATGTTCCCCTCGGGCACAACTGCATATTTTTTTATTTCCTGACTTATTGGAGCCATAACTAATTTTATTTTTCATAGACGTAGCGGTATGAGGGCTGGTTTGTTGCGGGACGAGCTGTAGTTATTATTGGTACCATTTTGGGGTACATGTGACTTTTTGATCACCTTTTATCCTATTCTTTGGGATGCCAGGTAAACAAAAAAATGCAATTCTGGCACAGCTTTTTTCGGTTTTTTTATACAGCGTTCACCATGCGTTATAAACTACATGTTAACTTTATTCTGTGGGTCAGTACGATTCTGGCGATACCTAATTTATAGCATTTTTTTATGTTTTACAACTTTTTTCACAATAAAATTACTTTTGTAAAAAGAATGTATTTTTTTTCTGTCGCAAAGTTGTGAGAACCATAACGTTTTAATTTTTTTGTCGACGGAGGTGTATGAGGGCTTGTTTTTTGCGGGACGAGCTATAGTTTTTATAGGTACCATTTTTGGATACGTGCGACTTTTTGATCACTTTTTATTCTAATATTTGTAGGGCAAAGTGACTAAAAAACAGAAACTCTGGTAACGTTTTTTACGTTTTTTTTTACGCTGTTCACCGCGTGCAATAAATAATACAATATTTTGATACCTCAGGTCGTTACGGTCGTGGCGATACCAAATACATATGGTTTATTATTATTTTTCAATAATAAAGGACTTGATAAGAGTAAAAGGGGGATTGTGTTTTATTTGATTACTTGAAACTTTTATTGTTTTCAAACTTTTATTTTTTGCACTTTTTTTTACACTTTTTTATACTTTTTTTACACTTTTCTTCAAGTCCCACTAGGGGACTTGAAGGTCCAACGGTCAGATTTTTTTTTTTCTAATACATTGCACTACCTATGTAGTGCAATGTATTAGATCTGTCAGTCATTCACTGACAGCAAGCCGATTAGGCTTCGCCTCCCGGCGGGGCCTAATAGGCTTCCGTAATGGCAGAGCAGGAGACCATTGTGTCTCCTGTTGCCATAACAGCAGTCGCCAGTCCCGATTGCCTGTCAGGGCTGGCGATCTGCTAGTAACCGCTACGATGCAGCAATCGCTTTCGATTGCGGCATCGAAGGGGTTAATGGCAGGGATCGGAGCTAGCTCCGGTTCCTGCCGTTACAGGTGGATATCAGCTGTACAGTACAGCTGACATCCACCGCTGATGACGCCGGATCAGCTCCTGACCCGGCGCCATCTTGCCGGCAGCTACGGAAGCCGATCAGGCTCCGCCGCCGGGCGGATCTTGACCGGCTTCGGTGCTAGGCAGACCGGGAGGCCAGTATTAGGCCTCCGGTTGCCATTGCAGCCACCGGAACCCCGGCAATTTCATTGCTGGGGCTCCGATGAGCTGCAAACACCTTAAGTGCAGCGATCGCGTTTGAGCGCTGCACTTAAGGGGTTAATGGCGGGGATCGAAGCTAATTTCGGTCCCCGCCGTTACAGTCGGATGTCAGCTGTAAGATACAGCTGAGATCCGGTGATGATGGCACCGACTCAGTTTCTGAGCCGGTGCCAAACATTTGACGTACATGTACGGCATTTTGCGGGAAGTCAATGCTTTCCATGACGTACATGTACGTCAAATGTCGGGAAGGGGTTAAATACGGGTCCGGTGTCACCCATATTCCACCCGTATTTACGGGCACGTTTTTGGCTGCAAAATTACACTGCAGTAATCGGCAGCCCTTCTATCTACCAGTGCAGGATAGAGAGAAGGGACAGCCCTTTCCGTAATAAAAGTAAAAGAAATTCATACTTACCCGGCCGTTGTCTTGGTGACGCGTCCCTCTCTTGACATCCAGTCCGACCTCCCTGGATGACGCGGCAGTCCATGTGACCGCTGCAGCCAGTGATTGGCCTGTGATTGGCTGCAGCGGTCACATGGGCTGTAACGTCATCCCAAGAGGCCGGACTGCAGGGAGTTCTGGGTAAGTATGAACGTCTTTTTTTTTTTTTACAGGTTGATCTATATTTTGATCGGTAGTTTCTGTCCAGGGTGCTGAAACAGTTACTGCCGATCGCTTAACTCTTTCAGCACCCTGGACAGTGACTATTTACTGACGTCGCCTAGCAACGCTCCCGTAATTACGGGTGCACACACGTAGTCACCCGTAATTACGGGAGCCCCATAGACTTCTATGGGCTGCCCGTGCTGTAATTACGGCCTTAAATAGGACATGTTCTATCTTTTTTAACGGCACGGGCACCTTCCCGTAAGCATACGGGGAGATACCCGTGGCCAATAGAAGTCCATGGGCCCGTAATTACGAGTTTTTACGGTCGTGTGCATGGGGCCTTAGTCCCAGTTCTGGGTTTATGTGCATTGTAGGTTCCCATCCCATTCCTCATAGAGGTTGCCTTGTCGTGGCAGGTGGGCTCACACAATTTGATCAAAATGTGTGCTAAGTTCCTCCCTATTGTAAGTAGATTTAGCAGTAATGCATATTTATTTATATTTAGTGTCTTAGGTGGCATTAGTGTTTGCAGTGTTCTGACGCCATTTTGTGTGTGCTGTAGATAGATGGATGGATGGATAGATCTAGTGTATGCATTTTGAAAATGGAGAAGGAGTAAAGCTGCTGCCAGACTCCTTGAAAACAAAAAGATCAGGTATGTTAGAATCCAACATGCCCGATCCTTTTCTCCCCGACATGAGAAGATGGTGGGGGGGGGGGGGGGGAGTCCGGACACCGTCATACACATTATATGGTCGGCCGGTCCAGCCGAAATTGTCAGGTTCGGCCAACATACATCTAATGTGTATAGCCAGCTTTAGTGTAACTAAAGCACAGACTAACCTATACTAACAACTTGCAACAGTTGCGCCAAATTTACTATTGACTTGTGCCATTGCGCCATGTAAACCAGTATTGTAAAATACTGGTTTACATCTACAACAGCCATGGGTTTGTGTAAGAGTATCTAGTAAATAAATTGTGCAAAAGGGGGCACACGCTATTTTGATTGATTTGCCACAATTGAATGTCTCATTTCCCTTGTAGTGTCTCGTTTTTATGACAATATTAGTAAATTAGTAAATAATATTACTGTAGTCCATGAGAATATCTCTATCTCCATACTCATATCCCTTTTCACGTGAATGCCGGAGAGTTATATTGCTTGTACATCAACAGATATTGTAAGAAATGGCGCAGAGGTGTCTCATATTGGAAAATGAAGTGAAGGGAAGGAAATGAGAGTGTTGGTAAGAGCCTCTGAAAGGAAAACACAGGGATTTGAGGCAGACATTTGGGAATTTTTCAGTGTAACATTTCACGATGTTGCTTCACAACCCAGGGTCTAAAAATAATTAGAAATCTCCTGTGACTGAGAGAAAAAAACCTTAAAGATAACATAAGTGATCAAAGGCTTTAAAACCTATATATTATTCCACATTACAATACACGGAACGGAGGCCAAATATGTAAGTGCTGACAATTAGCTGATGGTTTTCCCTAAAAGCAAATGTGGTCTGTTACCATGGAGACTTATAGCTCTGCATAGGAGCTGTAGGCACATAACGATAGAATATTTTTATTCGGGACTTTTAGTTTTAGATGCATTGGAACAATAATAACAAAATTGGATGAGAAGGTGGATAAAGCCTTCACTTCTACTAATAACATGAATTAAGATCAAATGAGATCTGCAAATGATTATATTTTACTGCCATCTTGATTGATAAATGTTTTAACCCCTTTGCGCCATCCGTCACGGCACTTGCGCTAAGTACACAGTGCTGCAAAAGCCGGGATAAAAAAATTAAAAAAGCAGTTTAACCCCTCAGATGCCACTGTTAATAGTGCCTGGCATTCCTATGATGAAATCGCTGGGTGCTAATGGGATTCCATGGCAGCCAAGGGCCCTGAAAAATGGCTGAAAATAAGCTGTGTGAACATACCCTTAGGGTATGTTCACATGCTAAACAAAAAACGGCTCTTAAATACAGAGCTGTTTTCAAGGGAAAACAGCATCTGATTTTCAGCTGTTTTTTAAGCATCGAGCGTTTTTAGATGCATTTTTATGGCAGATTTTGGAGATGTTTTTCTATTGATCCAATGAAAAACGGCTCCAAAAACGGCTGCGACAAGCACTTGTTTTAACAAGGCGTTTTTTATGCAGCCGTTTTTAAAATTCGGCCGATGGAACGAATTGACGTTTTTCCTATTGAAATCAATGGGCAGATGTTTGGCGGCGTTCAGCCTCTGTATTTTTAGCCGTTTTTCAGGGCGTTTACATCCCGAAAAACGGCTGAAAATCGGCCATGTGAACATACCCTTACACTGACATGCATAATACTCTGCAATACAGAAGTTCGCATGGACAAGTCCACTAGTGAGACTAAACAGTTTTTGGTAATAAAAAAACTTTTTCCCCAATAAAAAAAGTTGTCTTAGGTCAAAAAATATATTAAAAAAATTAACAAGTACACATAATTGCCACAACAGTAAAAATCCATACTAAAAAGCTTTCACGTTATTTATCCAACACAGTAGAAGCCATAAAAGAAAAACAAACTAAAGAACAATTCCAGAATTGCTGTGTTTTCTCCATCCTGCCTCTCAAAAAGTCATAGGTACCCCAAAATTGTACCAATAAAAACGACAGCTCGTCCCACGAAAAGCAAGACTCCATCACACAGCTCCATCGAAAATACAATAAAAAAGTTATGGGTCTCAGAATATAAAAACATTTTTTATTGTGCAAAAATAGTAAAACATATAAAAATGTTAGAAATTTGGTATTGCCATAATTGTATCAACCTGCAGAATAAAGTTAGGGCGTCTGTCACCAGAATGTCCGTATTAAACTAGTAACAGGGTATTGTAGAGGAGACTGACCTGTTTCTAGAGTGTAGTTTCAATTTGTGCTTACTGCATCCTTTGTAGAGAAATCCGTTTTATTAAGTTTATGCTAACGAGCATTTAGGTGCAACGAGGGTGTCACTGTTGCACCTAAATGCTCCAACGTCGCTCCCCAGTTCAACCTCCCTCCCTTGTTACATTGATTGACAGGGGCCAGGCAGTGTAATAGGTGTGTTCATGCCTGGCCCCGTATTATCTGTAACGCGGGCACATCCCTGCTCTTTACTCGGCGCATGCACAGTACAATATTTCGGCTCCTTATTCTAATCGGCACTACTGCGCATGCACCGAGTAAAGAGCAGGGACGCGCCCGCGTTACAGATAGTACGGGGCCAGGCATGAACACGCCTATTAGGGCACATTCAGACGTGGCGGAATTGCTGTTGAATTCCGCTGTGGACAGTCTGCTGTTGAATTCTGCAGCAGCCGTTTTTTTCATTTCTTTCTATACATTTTTAGGAAACTTAGTTCAGACGTTGCAGAAAATAACTGTGCGGAAATCAGGCTGCGGTGCAGATTTTCCCCTCTGTAGCACGCTCATTATGTTGCGGAGAAGAAGCGGAATTTCACTGCGGATTTCAGCCTCTGCAATGCAAAAACTGAAATCTGTGGCAAGTCCGCTGTGATATCCGCAACGCCTGAATTACCTGTCAAATATGCAAATGTTGGTGCAGATTCGTTGCATAATTGCCCCGAATTTGCACCAACATTTGCAGCGGAAAAATTCCGCCACGTCTGAACATGGCCTTACGCAGCCTGGCCCCTGTCAATCAATGTAACAAGGGAGGGAGAGGGGTTGAACTGGGGAGTAACGTAAGAGCATTTAGGTGCAACGGTGAAGCCCTCGTTGCTGCACCTAAATGGTCTTTAGCATAAACCTAATAAAACGAATTTCTCTACAAAGGAGACAGTAAGCACACTTTAGTCTCCTCTACAATACCCTGTTACTAGTTTAATACGGACATTCTGGTGACAGACGCCCTTTAACATGTTATTTATACTACGCAGTGAACACTATAAAAACTAAACCCAAAAACAATTGATGTTTTTATCCCAATGCCCCCTTCCAAAAATTTATATAATTTTTTTAATACATTTTATGTACCCCAATCGAACATACAGCTTGTCCCACAAAAAACAATCCCTCATACGCTACATCAACTGAGACATAAATAAGTTATGGCTTTCGAAACGTAGTGATGCAAAAACTAAAAAAGGTCCAAAATATCTGCGTCCTCAAGGGGTTAACAGATTTTCGGTTAAACAGAACAATTACACTTTCTCTTTCGGACCAGTTCATTTTGGAGGCACGCTTTATTGGCCTTCGCCTGTGTTGTGTGAACAACCATTCTTTCTATAGAAAAAAAACTTTGCTTGGTGCTTTCAATTTTGCAAAGGATTCAAATCAGCAATTGTGGTTTGGGGAAGAAGCCGTTCACGAGCTATAATGGGGGCGAGGTCTTCATTCACGGCCTCCTTGTCACAAGACCTTTCCAGATTAAGGTCAGAAGTTCACAGGACGGTCCTTCGAGTCCTTTGTTTCTTCCGTACAACAATGCAAGGACTTCCCTACAGTGAGGATGCTTTTAAGGACTCGGGGTAAAAAGATGGCATGAGCCGCAGGCTGACAAGAAGTTTCAATACTAATTGAATGAACCTTTTCAGTTTACGGCTGATTCCAATATTTTCTGAAACATTAAACACAGATGGATTCTACAGATGTATCGAATGGCCGGAGCGTCGCAATATGAAATTGGGAATCATAGTGAATCAGTGAAAAATATATATATATATGACTAGGATGTATGTGAGAGAGTTGTAACACATGGCTGGTCCAGGGGAACCCTATCAGAGTCACAAAAAAACCACCAGTCACTCTAGGGCCTAATGTAGACATATATGAGTAGATCCACAAAGGAATTTTTTACTGTTGTAGCAAATGTATATTATGCTAATCCTAAATTTATATATCACCAACATATTCTGCAGCACAATTGCAAGAGCTTGGTTCCCGTGATACATGAGAAAGATAAATCAGACATTTCATAAGTGGGATCCCATTTTCCCGCAACTTCGGTTTGGGTCTTGGTACTCTGCGTTCCCCAGGACTTAACCCCCTCCTGCATGATCACTGTGGGAGCCCAGATCACGCTGTAATGGCCAGGATCAGATAAACCTCTGATCCCGGACATTTAACACCTTATTTGCTGCATCTATTTGAAAGGATCAACCAATGCAAAGACGACTGCCAATTCTGTAGGAAATAGGCAGTAAAACTTTTTTTTTAGATTTTTTTAAAGTTTGTACTTTATATGCTTTAATTAAACAACCTATCAATGACCAGCTTCTCTGCTGATATCTTACATTCCCAAAATGCATTGAAATGTTCCAATATGGCAGTACTGCCCTACGAGATACCGGATTTGCACCTACTCTTATAGAAATGCAACCTCAATGCTACTGAAGTCATCAATATAATACATTTACCCCAAATGAATCATTTCACATGTTTAAATCAGCTATCCTGATAGTTATGTACACCTTCACAACCAAATTAATTTTTTCTTTGCAATCGTTCTTGATTAAAAAGTTCCTATTGTTTTGTTTCTTCAGCTCCTATGCAAAGCTATGCGTCTCCATGGTAACAGACAACAAACAAACCCTGTGTAGTGTGATTCTGCAGTCATACTCTTTTTCAGCTGTCCTCTAATTCTTGCTAACCTACAGAATGTATGTTAGCATAAAGTAGGGGACAGCTGGATGGCGGTATGACTGCAGTATCGGACTACACAGGGTTTGTTTGTAGTCTGTTACCATAGGGATGCATCGGTTTGCACAGGAGCTGTGGCTCCTCGCGTCATAGTTATGTATGACGCTAGGTGTCACTGCCTCGCTGGGGGGAAAACTGTCCCGTACTGTAATCATGTTTTCAGCACGGGACAGTAGTTCCACGGAGAGGCAGGGACACCTAGTGTAATAGATAACTATGATGCTAGGAGCCCAGCTCCCTGCAGTGTGTTCGGTCAGGGAAATGTGGCCAACATACGGACAGAACACACTCGTGTGAATCCGGCCTTACTTGTGTCTATTGTTCAGCGAAACTCCAGTATCAGTATACAGGCCACATACCCCTAACATGTCAGATTTCTGGGATACCTAGAGACTGAATTGTAATACTGTGTAAGGGCCACAAAAACAATTCTATTACAATAATTTTCCAAACCAAGGCGTCACTAAGAGACAAATGGAGACATAATCTTCTAAATTAAAACCATTCTCTTGAAAAGTTTCCAATCCTAAATGTTACTACATCGAAAAAAAAAGTTATAGAGCAATAGTATTGGAAGCAGCGAGTCAAATATAAACTGGACAAGAATCAAAGCAAAGACGGAGCAGTGCTGTAAACCAGGGGAGAAATGCTTGGCGGAGGACTTTCCTGCCAAACAAAAAACACATGCGCTCCACATCTGCTCAGACATACACCTTCAGTACAATAATAAGTGTATTCTTCTTGAGGAATAACTGAGGTCTTGTGAAGCCTATGTGTAAAGATATCACATTAAACCCAAGCGTCTCACTCCAGCCAGCAGATGTTGCTCCGAGCTAAACACAAGCAGAGATCCTTCTCCTACTCTTTTTCGAGACTCAAAGATCAGAGAACATCTTTCAAAACTGAACCAAGCATGAACTTCCATCCTGGCTACGGAGAGCGTCTACAGCTAAATATTTCAACATGAACTCAATTAAGCAGATGAAAAGTGTTTGCGAGCAGCAGGAACGGAGAACCCCTACCCATAACCTGCCATAGTGAATTAGAGATTCTGCATCGCCTACCATGCCCATCTCATTCTGGGTCAGAAAACCCCTGGATAAACTCAAAAAGAAGCACTGACTTTAACTTAACCAGTCGGAGTTAATATAGTTGGTCTGCAGTACCCTCACGCTAGCACCATTCTGAAATAGGACTCTGAAGCAGCCAAAATGTACTGGATTGGAAACACATGGTCAATGTATATGCTCCTCCTTACTAAGAGGAACATTCCCTTTCCTATAACACAGTACACAGACGATCTCCAAAACTCCCAGCTGTTCTACTCAAAATGCTACAAACATACCCCATATTCTCGTTTCTTTATATATTGTGGTGCATTCGGCCCCACACATGTGATGATCTTCCCCACCCAAAGGGCTAAGGGCCATAGCTGGAAGTTCCTGGGTTGGCATGTAAAATGTGTAACATGACCCTTCTACACCATATCTAATTAATAGTATTGCTTGTCCTCTTATGTGGGGTAAGATTCTTTGGGCCCTCTCAGGCATCATGGCGACTGCAACCTCGGAACCCCTATTGTTATGCCAATTAACGTGCAGCTGATTTACTACTGTGATTTACAGATAATATCCCAGTAAAATCAACAAGGGTCCAATGCTTCAGAGTATACTTGTGTCTGCTTCAATTATTAAAGTGGGATGGAGCTGTAAAAACGGAGAGAAGTTTTTGCTTGTTATGTTTTTTTATTGATTAACATTTTTGAAAATAAAAATGTTTTGTTCAGTAGAACTGCCTTGTCTTTTTAGTAGCCGTAAACCAGTGTGGCCAGCCTTGGGAATTAGGATCTTCCCACAACTGCAATGCAGAACCAGTATAAACTCTATGCCACCAAAAATGATTCACATAAACAAAACAAAAAATTATTGGAACAATGTGATTCTCCGAAAAGTTCTAAAGAATGGAGTTGGCAATTCCACAAACTACATCTACTATATCTAACTGCCAAGCCAAAAAAAAGAATTACAAATACAGTACTCAAATCTGTGTACAACCAGACTAGACAACTACAGACTGTCAAATCCTTCCAAGATATGACTATGCATGGCCACAACACTAAACCATGCATAATAATAATAATAATGTCTCCGGGTTTAGGAGAAACATTCTGTTCTGCCCATAACTTTTATTCCACGGATAGAAAGTTGATAGATTAAAGCTGGCCATACACATTAAATAGCGGTCGGACAAACGATTGTTTGGGCCGCCAGCTATTAATCCCGATCCCCCCATACACATGCAGGCTCGGTTTTCTAAATAGGGAGAGGGGAGTAAGCGGTGTCTGGCAGTGGCTTATCTCCCCTGAGAACAAGAGGTTCGAGCATGCTGAAATTCAACTACCCGATTATTCTCTCCATTGACATCTACCGTCAACGGAGAGTTGGGAAGCCCCCATACACATTAAATGGTTGTCCGGTCCCGTCGGGTTTGTCTACTATTTATCTAATGTGTATAGGTATCTTAAGACAGCTTTTGATTGTAACGTATCATTTTAATTCACTAGGAGGTAGTGACAACAATACAGGCAGGGGCGCTGCCCATTGCTTCCTTCAATACAAGGAATAATCTAAAAGCCATCCATACTCATATACATTGTTTTGGCTGGGACTCTATCAATCTAATGAGTACTTGGGCTAACCATACATCCTCACACACCGGCCCTTGGGAGGCAATAAGAACAGCCATGTTTGATTCCCACAATCCTATTGTTCCTTTTCTCCAGATAGGTGGCTCCTAAGGTATTCCACAGATCCTTCACCTACACCCCCCTAGATGCTTGTTTGGCAGGAGCAAGTATTTAACTGAATCGATCATCATAAAGTACTCTATTAGGATAAAAGTACGCCATAAATGTTGATAGATGGGGGTTCCACCTCTGGGAACACAACCTATAGGGAGAGTAGAGGTTCCCTGACCCCCATTTCGCAAGACAAGGCTTCTGCCAGCTGATGTATTCAGACAGAGAACAATTGAAGATGTGGCAGCTCATGTGTATGGCACTCTCCATCCAAGTCTGCGGGACTTATGGAAACATCCAAATAAGATATCCCATGGTTATCCCCTAAATGTCTATAATGTGTCTTTAGACACTATTCATAGTCTTGGAGAACCATTTAAGTATCTAAGATACTTTAACCAGGGATGAACCAAGTACTTTAGGCTTAAAGTGCTTGTCCATATGCCCTATTAGGCCATATGGATGTCATCCCGAATGTAGCGCCGCTCTGTAAAACTGGTTGTCCTGCTTTGGAGCGAGTAGATGGTTGTCTGTGGTCAGACAACTCCGCTAAAGAGCCAGTTAGTTTAGTTTTTGATTTTTTTTAGTAATTTTGCAGTAAGAACTTCCATAGATGTTTAAAGAAAACAATCCGAAATATTAGGCATCAGCAGCAAATTCCAAGATGCATTGGCTACCTGGTTTCTGGGATTTGTCTAGCCCGGCTCCAAGCATGATAGAAACCAAAATCTAATAGTAATACCTGATCTCATAATTATAACGACAGGTCATATGACGTTCTTAATGTTCCAAGACAACATGTTAAATGTTAGCTGCTTGCGTTTTATTTTTAATGCTTCTATAATACACATATGTGCTCGACTGAGGCCGGAAAATGAGCAGTCCCAAGTGATAATATTGAGAATCCATTAAGCAGACACACAGAGAAATTTTCCGGCTTAGCTATCATGAGAGCGATCATGTTTTTATAAGAGAAGTGGCAATGGTCACTCGTTTGCAGGTGCCATTGGCCCGACGTCTTCCTGCAGCTGTCTATTATAAAAAGAACAGCGGAAGCAGACAAGATGTCATAAAACAAGTAAAACAAACACGGATGGACAAATTATTGTGGACTTTAGGAGCCAGATAGACCATCTCAGGAGCCAGTTTAACTTTTTAGTAGCCAATAAAATCTTTCAAAGACATTTAAAAAAAAATTGAAGGTGTATTGGGTAGTCGGCTCTAGAAATTTATCCAAATTTATTCACAGCAACAAGAGCATTTGTCTCCTCCCCTCACTAAAAAATGTAGAAAACCTGGAAAGATGAGAAGAGCCAGTGGCCTCCAATACAACTCCCAATGGGGTTGTCACCCTTCTATTCACCAATTCTGAATGGCATATAAATCTTCACGGTAATGATGAGTTATATCATTCCTGCTCCTTTTTTCCTACTACTCTTCCTTTGTAGCTCAGGTACTCTGTGAACCAGGAGGCTCAGGATGAACTGTGCTATAGCACATGTATGCAACATCTGTGGCTGTAATCCATGGAGCTCCCTGGAAGAAGTAGCAATATTAACGCAGCAAAAAATCAACGCTGCATGGAAACTGACAAATTCTTGATTATTTCTTTACCATAATGGCATACTGTTAGAAATGCATGGAAAGGCCAGGTCTGCCAGAGCAAGATCTGATCTTTGTTAGCGGCTCTTCGCTCTGGCTAATAGAGGTAGTCCGGAGCAGGGGACCCCTTCTATGATATCCATGTGCTCTAAGAAGGCTTATGGGCCGTCGTGGTGAGACAGATCTTTTAACGCAACACTCTTATTTTATTTGCCCCTGGGTCGAAGGCCCTC
This sequence comes from Rhinoderma darwinii, assembly GCF_050947455.1. Classification (NCBI taxonomy): domain Eukaryota; kingdom Metazoa; phylum Chordata; class Amphibia; order Anura; family Rhinodermatidae; genus Rhinoderma; species Rhinoderma darwinii. The sequence continues at coordinate 21,844,981 of NC_134692.1, read as the reverse complement.
TTACTGTTATAGAACTTAGGGGGGGGGGGGAAGTTTTTGCAACAGACAGGAATTGTTTAAATGTTCTAATAGATATAACAGCCGTCTGATATACTTGGAAATTAGTAACATGTCAAGAAAAGCAAAGACAGGAAAACCTCGCTGAACAGGCGAACACATTTGTATCTGAGATAAACAGTTTAATTTCAACGACACATGTTCTGAGAGCGCGTTTTCCAAAGGACTTGGCAATGAATGATTAACATATTGCCTAAGAAGGAGAAAGGTTTGAGATTACAATGTATAGCTCCACAAAGGTCAATGAAACACTGCAAATGTTTCCAGTCATTGACTCCCGAGGAGAAAATATTTTTGGTTTCAAAATGTTATTATTCTACAATTGACCCAAAAAAAAACATGATATCAAAGGGAAACTGGTAGAGTCAAAGATTATAATTGTCTTTCTGTTGTTGCTAAACTACAACTCCAAACATGCGCTAAGGGCAGATACAGACGGACGTTGCATTTTTGCGCGCGCAAACAACGCTGCGTTTTGCGCGCGCAAAAACCATTTGACAGCTGCGTGTGTCATCCGTGTCTGATGCGCGGCTGCGTGATTTTCGCGCAGCCACCATCATAGAGATGAGGCTAGTCGACGGCCGTCACTGTCCAAGGTGCTGAAAGAGCTAACTCTTTCAGCACCCTCGACAGCGAATGCCAAACACATCCTATCGAAAAACCTGTTGAAAAAAAAGAAAAAGTTCGTACTTACCGAGAACTTCCTGGCCGTTGACTTGGTGACGCGTCCTTGGTGACGCGTCCTTGGTGACGCGCCTCTCGACATCGGGCCCCACCTCCCTGGATGACGCGCCAGTCCATGTGACCGCTGCAGCCTGTGCTTGGCCTGTGCTTGACCTGTGATTGGCTGGAGCTGTCACTTGGACTGAATTGTCATCCCGGGAGGTCAGACTGGAGGAAGAAGCCTGGAGTTAGCGGTAAGTCAGAACTTCGTTTTTTTTTCTACAGGTTCATGTATATTGGGATCGGAAGTCACTGTCCATGGTGCTGAAACAGTTTAACTCTTTCAGCACCATGGACAGTGACTATCTCCTGATGTCGCGTACCGATAATTTTTTTGCCGGGTTCGGCCAAAACGAGTTCGGCCGAACCCGGTGAAGTTCGGTTCGCTTGTCCGGCTTCGCTCATCGCAAAGACACTCCGTTTGGATGGTCGGAAACAGAAAAGCACGTGGTGCTTTTCTGTTTACATTCATCCTTTTGACAGCTGGTGCGCTGTTTCAGTCGGTTCGCACGGAAGTGCTTCCATGCAACCTGCGTGGTTTTCACGCACCCATTGACTTCAATAGGTGCGTGATGCGCGAAATACGCAGAGTTATTGAACCTGTCGCGCTTTTTGCGCAGCAGACAAACGCTGCGCAAAAAGCACAGACTGTCTGTACTGCCCCATAGACTTGTATTGGTCCATGCGTGCCGCGTGAAAACCACGCGGCCCGCACGGACCGAATACACGCTCGTGTGAATCCCCCCTAACAGTGCCGGGTTTTGCCACCCACGACAGAAGGGCCTGGTGTTTTGTTTTCTCCTTTCTATGACCCATGGGACAATTTTCCACCCTCTTATTTGCTAACATTGCCGTTCCTCTGTAGAGGATAGTCCTGCAAAGGTTTTCACCAGCTATTAGCAATGGGATAGGACCAACAAGGGCTGGGAGCCCTCCCTCCAAGGGCCCCATAGCAGCCCCATGAGCTGCCTCTATGGTAAGTAAACCCTTGATGTTCACACAGAATAGAAGTGCCCTAGAACTGGCAGACAAGACCTCAAAGGCATTGTCCAAACTGGAAACCCCTTTTCAAATGGAATCTGCCCTGGCGACCTGCTGATTAACATGCGCCCATCTGCTCAAAATCTTGACAATCACGGGGAAAAGCTGCGGGCGGCCACACATTTCACTGCAGGGGGCACATAGTATTTGCAGTGGCTCTCTGTTCTGGCTACTAGCAGGGGGTCTTGAGCAGCGGTCTCCCCATTCCTATGATGTTCCATTTACCCCTTTAAGGAAGAATTTTTAATTTAATGTAGAAAAGACTTAAATCTTGTATAATGAAAGATTGCGTAACTTCCAATATATTTTGTGTGCCAATTCATCACCATATATTATTTGCTGTCAGTGAATGGGACGAAGAGGAAGATGATGCAAGTGACCCAATGCTGGTTCGTAGATTTCGAGTGGTTGTGGGTGGGGCTGTAGGCTGTTTAAAGGAGTTTAATGGCAATGAACAATAAAAAAAAAATGGAGGGCACAGTTTAGTGTCATACATAATATGTAAATATCCAGTCGAGTATGAACAAAAGTAACCCAACAACTCCCCAATATTAGCCCTCAGGGACCGTATTTTAACACAGCAAATATTAAGAGGCGCCCCAAAAAATGGTTATTTAAACAATTGGAGTATTGAGCTAGTAAATATGTCACAATATACTGACTGCTTAGCCACGCTCCCTTTTTTTTTAAAGGGCCAGTAAACCCAAGTCTTAAAGGGGTTGTCCACCCTCTAAAAACTGATGACCTATCCGCCGGATAGGTCATCAGTATGTCATCGGTGCAAGTCCGAGCACTGGATGTTATGGCACATAATGCTATGTACGGGGCCCGGAAGCAGTTGGCTCTGTACATAGCATAGCGGCCGTGCTGCCGAACTGCAGGTCTGCTCCCATTCACTTGAATAGGAGCAGCAGAGGTGCAGTACTGCAGCTCGGCCGCTATTCCGTTGTCGGAGCCAACTGCTTCCGGCATGGACGTCCAGTGCACGGAGGCACCGGACCAGCTGATCAGTGCGGGGCCCGGGTGTCGGACCCCCACAGATCATGGGGATAGGTCATCAGTTGTCAGAAGCTGGAAACCCCCTTTAAGTCCATTAGCTGAAGGCAACTAACTATGCAGCTGAATGTAATCTATTGTGCCATTATCAGTCATTTCAGGCTTGGGAGAGGCTGTAGGATACTTCAATGGGATTCCTGACAAAAAGTCCAGTAAAATCCCTGCCCCCACGATGACTACTGTATCTCACATATCTCCAGTGCAGAGAACCTCCAGAGACATTTACATCCATATGTGTGAAAGATATCAGCATCTCATGTTATAGGCTGAGCTCTTACAAGCTTTGTACGTAAGGCGGCCTTGTACTGTGGAGCCGCTTGCAATTCGTGTGAAGCCATATGGTGAACCCGAAAAGCGCAATATACACCGTTCTGCCATATCATTAAACTACCTGCCTAATAATGTGTAATTCTCCCTCCTGCCGGCAAAACAGATCTGACCCATCAGACAATGGACTCCACAAGACCCATGAAGGAGTCCTGTGGTATCTGGCACCAATACATCAGCAGCTGATTCTTTAAAGGGGTATTCATATATAAGACATTTATGGCATATCCACAGGATATGCCATAAATGTCTGATGGATGTGGGTCCCAGCTCTGGGACTCACACCTATCTCGAGAACCGGGGTCACGCAACCTTCATCCCGTCTGGTCGACTTCTGTTCTCAAGCTAGGTGTGAGGCTCATGGCTGAGACTTGGATCTATCAGAAATTTAGATGGATATGCCATAAATGTCTTAAAAGGGAATACCCCTTTAAGTTTGCTGAGTTGTGAGGTGGGACCTCCATGGATCTAACTTGTTTTTTCATCACATGCCACAGGTGCTCGATCGGATTGAGATCTGGGGAATTTGGAGGCGAAGTCAACACCTTGAACTCTTTTTCATGTTCCTCAAACCATTCCTGAACAATTTTTTCAGTTTGGCAGAAGCATTATCCTGCTGATAGAGGTCACTGCCATTAGGGAATATTGTTTCCATGGAGGGGGGTACTTGTACACTGCCTCCACCTACTTGCCTTCTTGCCATAGGACATCCTGGTGTAATCTCTTCCCCAGGTAAGCGGCGCTCTGCCCGTCTACATGATGTAAAATAAACCAGTATTTACCAGACCAGGCCACCCTCCATTGCTCTATGGTCCAGTTCTGATGCTCACGTGCCCATTGTAGGTGCTTTCGGCAGTGGACAGGGTTCAATATGGGCACTCTAACTGGTCTGTGTCTACGCAGCCCCATATGCAACAAGCTGCGATGCTCTGTGTGATCTGACACCTTCCTATCATAGCCAGCAGTAACCTTTTTCAGCAATTTGAGTTATAGTAGCTCTTCTGTAGGATCGGACCAGATGGACTAGAATTTTTTGCTCTCCATGCGCATCAATAGGCCTTGGGCGCCCATGACCATGTCGCCAGTTCACCAATTGTCTTTTTTGGACCACTTTTGGTAGGTGCTAACCACTGCATACCGGCAAGACCTGCCATTTTGGAGATGCTCTGACCCAATGTCTAGACATCATAATTTGGCCTTTGTTAAAGTCGCTCAGATCCTTACACGTGCCTATTTTTCCCGCTTCCAACAGATCAACTTTAAGAACTGACTGTTCACTTGCTGCCTAATATATCCCACCCCTTGACAGGCGCCATTGTAATGAGATAATCAATGTTATTCACTTCACCTGTCAGTGGTTTTAATGTTATGGCTGAACGGTGTGTGTATACAGTAACGGTGCATTAAAAAGATTTATAGGTGAGAACTCAAGCACTAATATAGAGCTTACTCTGCTGTGGGGTGTTCTTTCCCTTTAAGACACTAGATATGTTCATATTACTCAAATCTCAAAGTTTCACAGCTCAAGCTGATTCGCACCTGAGTATTTAAATCTCTTCTATAAGGTAAATATTTAACACTAATGTTGATATGTTTTAGGTAAGGAACAGACCCATTCCTTGAAGAAATGTATGTTTACCGGGTATGAGTAATTCATATAGACACATGCAAACCACATTTATCAGGCAGTTCAACTAAAACACATTTTCCGTGGTTAGACAATACTCAGAAAACATCTCTGAGCAGAGGCCCATGGGAGCGCAGTTGAGATATCCCTACATTTTCATGTTTCGGATTCTCATCTGTCAACAAGACATTCTTCCTAGAAAAACCTTTTAGGCTAAGTTCACACTTGCGTTGTATAATCCCTTTCTCTGATCCGTTTTTACATTAGTGGATGTTATAAAAATAACGGCTGCAAACAGATGGTAAATTGACAGTTTTTTTTAAAGGATTAGTTTAATGCATCCGCCAAAAAAACGGACAAGAAGCATCCGTTTGCATCCGTTTTTATCAATTTATAACGGATTCGTTTTTTTCGCACCCTTTTTTGTTTAGTTGATAATCTGTTGCTAGGCTCTTAAAATTATTTTTTTCCTTGGGGGCCTATAGATGAGTATTATAGATGAGTATCAGTACATTCATCAATTCACACCATTATGACAAAGCTAAAAAAAGAATAATTTCTAGCTAATGGTTTCCGTCTGTCACCGTTGTGACAGGGTTCCATTGTTCTTGACGGAACCAATAGCGCAGTCGACTGGAGACAAACGGAAACCATTGGCACCGGATCCGTCACCATTAAAATCAATGGTGATGGAAACGGAAACCTATGGTTTCCGTTTGTGTCTGTCTGGGCTCCGTTCCGACAGAAAGCTCAGATGGAACCCTAGCGCAGATGTGAACAAAGCTTTACTCTCCACACTTAGAGTATGTTCACACAGAGTTTTTTGCAGGCAGAAAAATCTGCCTCAAAATTCATTCAGGAATTTTGGGGCCGATTTTCCTCTGCCTGTACTATAATTTCCACGTTTTTTTGCAGCGTTTTTCGGCCGCGGCCATTAAACGCTGCGGGCAAAAAACGCTTTCTCTGCCTCCCACTGAATTCAATGGGAGGACAGAGACCGAACGCGGGCATGCTGCTTTTCTCCCCACAAGCGTTTTTTTCTGCTTGCGGGAAAAATCGCCTCTGCATCTCATTGAAATCAATGGGAGGTGATTTCGGCCAGTTTTTGGCGGTGTTTCCGCATCAAAACAGTGCCAAAGAACTCACCCTTAAAGTGACACTCTGGAAAAAAAAAGTATACATTGTGCTATGCCTATTGCAGGGCCTGAGAGGTGGAGCATGACACAGGGCTTCTCTCTTTGGTGTTCTTTAAATCACTGTGTCAAGCACCGCCCCTCACGCCCTGAACTAGTCATAACACTGTATATCTGTTTTGCCTGGAGTATTCCTTTAAAAAAATCCTGCTATTTTAAAAATAATACTAATTATAATAATAATAATAATATTAATAATAATAATAATAATAATAATAATAAGATGAAGAGTAAAACCTCTACTGACCAATTCATAAGGATCCAAGTTCTTCAAATATTGAACTGATATTTATGGGGTATTCCCATGACAGTAAATTATGGCATATTAATAGGATATGCCATCACTTACTGACTGGTGGAGATCCGACTGCCGGGACCCCTACCAATCCTCAAAATGAAGGAGTAGTTGCTTAAACGCTGCTGCTCCTGCACAGATTTTCCCACAGCAAGGCTCCGATCACTCGATGTGCAGGGAACTACAATACCACTCCATTCACTCAGGGTGCAGGGAATAAGGGTCCTTATACACTGGCCAATTTTGGCCGTAACAATGAGCGCCGATCAATGAAACAGCTCGTTGATCGGCGCTCGTTTGCACCTATGATCAGTAATGTATGGGGACAAGTGATCTTTACTACAATCGCTCGTCCCTGTGCATTACCATCATGTTGGCAGCACATCTCCCCGTTTACACACTTCGGACACAACCGAACACCGATCAATGAGACAGCTTGTTGATTGGCGCTGGTTTGCTCTTTTCGCAAGGAGCAATGCTTGGTTATGTATGGGGATGAGCAATCATTTCTAGGATTGCTCGTCTCTGTGCATTTTATGTCGGCGGTTTCTCGTCCAATCAGCTGATCGTTGTCCTCTTCATACAGAGCAATGATCGAGAACGAGCGTTCATATGAATGCTCATTTGCCCGATCATTGGCCCGTGTAAAAGGGCCTTAAGCCGAAGGAACCGCTGTCCATTTGTTGTCATGAAAGGCAGCGGCCGAAACTTAGTGATATGCTATAACAGTATAAGATGGGAATACCCCTTTAACTACAATAAATTTCATCAGGCATCTCATAATTCTGCACATATTACCAGTACAAAGCTGCAATTTCATGCGGAATTTCACCAAACCAGAAACAGGAGTACAAAGAACCAATTAGGAAATTCCTCTAATTAAAAAAAAATAGCAGCGTTTGTGATTACATTTTATTTTGATCCTAAAGTTTCTCTACACTTACAAGTGAGTTTTATATACTTTTCGATGTCTATAAATGGCACTTTTTTTTTCCCATCTTCCTTACAATTTTTGGTCAAATCTCTGCAAATATGATTTAATTCCAGTCTCCTTGTTGATCATATGGAATAACACCAGTAATATATTTATTACAAAAACATCCAAATTCTGTAGGGTGTCTCTACAAACCAATACAACAGCATCAAATATAAGACGCAAGTCAACTAGTCTGGACAAAGTCCATTAAAAAAGAAAATCATCAATTCAAGGTTTCAATTTGGAAGGAAAAAATGCTGATGACTTGTTGGCACCGATACATACACACTTGGCAAGGAGAGAACAGCCTTGCAATTTCTTTTATATTGAGATCAGATATCCCCTTATTGGCTTCAATATCGTTTTCTTCAGCAGAATTTAACTAGCTGTGGAGCTTGTTGGAAATGTGAATGTGGGAAAGATGCAGAAGACTTGAGGCGACTCTCGGTGTCCTGAGAGACAAACTAAAGTGGGACATCATCCTCCACCATTTTAAAAACATGGTGGCCCTTTAAATATATATTTAAAGAACATTCCCCCTATATACTCTATTAAAATATACTGTTTTCAAGGCACAAAAACAATATGCCACCAGAGGATGATTTATTTTTACTGATGATTTTGATGTATTTTAGGGAAAAACATTCTTCAAAAACATTCAAGGTTATTTTTATATGGACCATTTTTTTTTAAGCACAGTTTCATGTAGAAATGCCACTGCTGCCATTCTGTGGTGTACACATAAAAGGACTAATTGCCAATATCAAAATGGTCCTCTCAGTATGATCCTGGGTTTCACCACCTAGGACAGAAGGGTCCCCGCATATGTTTTTCCCATCCCACCCCAACCATGACCGTTGGGCTTATAAAAAGGTTTGGTGGGATGCAATCTGACTTTCACCTGATGGCACGAACTTTCATACTCATCAATGGAAAGAATTACAAAAAGTTAGGCGCCAATAGCTAAATTCTAGGCGTATTGACTTTAATACAAAACCCGAAAATTAAGTACCAAGTGCCAGTGACTTGTTCATTGCGACACCCAAAGACACTGATCTCATGATTTGAACCTAGAAATGTGACTTTTTCATGCCATGCGCTTCACTAGTTACACAAGAGTTGATTTCAATGTAGATGTGTTGTCGCAGTTGCGCCAGATTTACCAATACTGATTTTTGTTTGAGGTTCATACTATAGTATTGTACTGCGGTATGCAGTAATAAACTGTCATTCTTGGTGGTAGTCACAAGTTAAATTGGTTTGCACACACGTGACTCAATATATACCTATGGTAACGAACATCAAGCAACTTTTCATGGTACACATCCAATGCCATTACACAGCATGGGTCATAGATTAAAACGCTGCTGAATACTGTACAAGTTTTACCATTTAGAGTCATTATGAAAAGGTTTTAGATGTTTGTATTATTGATCCTTTAAATATAATGTTAGTATAAAGGGCTATTTGACCTCCTGATAACTTCTACTGGAACTGGAGAGAGCTTAGCACCAGAGTTTACCTCCGGGACTGCTTTTGGAAACGGATCAATCTGACCAAAGTGCCACGCCGCATCAGCAGAGAAATAAAACAGCCACTGTTTAGATGGCTGCAAATCATTCTGCCATCAATGGAGTATTTCATGTAGAGGAACTATTCTATAGAGCCATCCGGCTTCCAGAACACCAGTCATCAGCAAAGTAAACTGAAGCCGCTTTCACAAGGGGCACTTCAGCCCACAAAGCAGTAGCTTCAACATTTCCTTCAATGCATTATGGTAATATATATCTACATTAATAGTTCTTATTCTTTTGCAAGGAAACCATATTGCTTTTGGAAATCAGTCCAATTAAAAACTCGTGACATCAGGATGAGTGTGAAAGGAAACGGAAAAAAACAAAAACAGGAAGACAAAAATCAGAAAACTCAATATGGATCCGGCCGAGATCCGGGACCCTATCTGGCACAAATGAAAACAGCATGTGGGTGCAAAAACAACACTGACTGCTATAGATAAAAGGTCCAGCCATGTACCCCACCATCTTCTTGGGGTGGAAGCGGGTCTGTAAATCCCTATAACAGCTTGGACAGTGCCACATTTTTTTCTATTTCCCACAATATATACTGCAGTGCTGTATACAGGTTGCAATCGCTCAAATTAAGCTGGTCATACACTAGAGATTAGACAATTTTCAGGCCAAATGTCAGCACCTTTTCGCGACACAATCAATGAATGAAAATGCTTGAGAGATGCCAACAGAATACACATACGCTACTGGTCAAAAGTTTTAGAACACCTCAATTTTTCCAGTTATTTTTTTACATTAACACGATTCTGGTACAGCAAATAACGCAAAACGGTTCAAAGGTTCAAAAGTAAGTTAAAAACATAAAAATAATATGCATTTTTAACCTCAAATGCAACAATAGTCTGAATTTCTGATTTTAACCAGGGAAGACATCAAGGACAGCTGCTCTGCAGCACAGAAAGCAAATGATGGCTTGAAATTGTATGCAAATTATTCCTACAGGTGTCTCAACTTTTGGAGATAACTTTCAAACCCTCTGACTCTATATAACCAGTGTTGGAACAGACTGCATTACAACACCCTGTAGGGCAGGATTTGGACAAGTTTTGCGCTTCAGGACAGAACACAATGCTATCATAATGGCAAGAAAAAGGCAATTAACAAAAGAAGACAGACAGACTATTATAACCCTTAGAAGTGTAGGTCTGTCCTACAGAGAAATTGCCAAGAAAGCCAAGGTGGCACTCAGTACAGTTTCCTATACCATCAAAGGCACTTGGAGAGGAAGAGGTCTGGCAGACCAAAGGCCACTACAACATTAGATGACAAGTTTTTGAGAGTCAACAGTTTGCGTGATCGGCGCCTCACAGCACAAAATCTTCAAGCTCAGCTTAATGCAGCAAGAAATAAACACGTTTCCAATTCAACCGTGAAGAGAAGACTTCTACCGGCAGGTTTGACAGGTCGAGTATCAGTAAGAAAGCCACTGCTAAGATGGCAAAATAATAAAAAAATTGCCTGTGCCGAGCAGCACCTCCAGTGGACTCCTGAAGAGTGGAAGAAGGTCTTAAGGACTGATGAATCAAAATTTGACATCTTTGGTACATCACTGAGGGTTTTTGTACGTCGTTGAATACGTGAAAGGATGCTTCCTCAGTGTGTGACACCAACTGTCAAACATGGAGGAGGAGGCGTGATGGTCTGGGGCTCTTTTGCTGGATCCAGAGTTGACAACTTGCACAGGGTTACGGGCACACTGGATAAAAAGGGCTACCACAGCATTTTGATGTGCCATACAATACCCTTTGGTGTAGGCCTACTTGGTCAGGGATTCATATTACAGCAAGTTCATGATCCAAAACATACTACTAGGTTATGTCGGAACTACTTAAGAAGATAAGAAGAAGCCGGTAGGCTTCAAAGAACGGAATGGCCTCCACAAGACCCAGACATAAACCCCATTGAGCTTGTTTGGAAGAAAGGTGAAAAAAGGGAGGATCTTGCAAGGCGCTGCTACGTGGCTGTTGGAAATTACTGGCGGTGGTAGACGAAATGATATGAAAAATATCTATTTATTGTGAAACAATAGTGGCTACGCGTTTCAACGCTGTACCAGCGTCTTCCTCAGGCCTCAGGCATACATTTAACACAATGAGATGACAGTATGCAGTAAGCTCCCTCTAGTGGTGGCTGCAGTGAGCACTCATGTTATCTTTTAATTATATGGCTACGCAAGGGATTTGGAGCTCTGTATCTGAAAAACTAAACTTGAAACTAAAATATGATGATAAAAGGTGGATATTCACTTTAAAGAAACCCTAAATAAGAAACAATGTGAAATTCTCTCCCAGGTATTTTATAAATATGATAAGTACAATTTTTTCTTTGGTAAAAATAAAAAACAAAAACAGTTTTGGGACATGTTTTCATATAGAAATGTTTAATTTCTTCCAAACATTCAAAAAACCTCAAGTAAATTGGCCCATTGTCTACGTCTGTAGAAGAATTAGGAACACTTCCCAATAAAGAACAGACTGTGTCTTTATGCTATGTAAGATATTAAATGTTCACCAAATTTAGATTGCAGCTGCTGAACCAACTGATCAGATCCTGCAAAAATAATAGTAAGTGAAAGCCGTTTTCATTCTCTTATCTGAACTTCTCAATGCTAAATTTACAAGCGCATTTGGATTACCTTGGCTTCTGCTCTGCAAGAAAAACAGATATCCTCGACATATGAGTAAAAGAAAACACGGAAAGATTAAACTAGCACATACGCTGGCTCAGCAGAAAGCCCTCTATCCTGTTCATGAACTGTGGCACCTAAGCAAAAATACTTTCTAAAAACATTGACCACACATGGAAATGTGTAGAACTAAAAATATGTACAATGTATTCAAAAAGAGGGCAAACTTGAGTGTGATATGTCGTGCTGCAGAGGAATGTAAGTAGTCTGAATATGATACCACAGATAAAAACTTCAGTTTACGTAAGTAGACAATTGCTAAGCGGTTACGAGGAGATATTATCTGGCCTTACACTTCATTACATGTTTGTTAAAGTCAGGATCCTATGGTGAGGACGTAGCTGCCAGACCTGTAACAGGAGAGGAACAATGAAGCGGAAAAGTATCAAAACTAGTGCAAAAAATAAAGTAGAGTAGTTGCCCATGCCAATCAATTTTTTAGATGGGCTTGACTATGGTCAGAGGGACTATATTGGTTATTTTTTTTAAAAAAACTGAAGACATAGAGGAGGCTACCGCTAGATATCTAGATAACTTGTAGCCCATCAGATAATTAGTAGTACGAATAGTCTTTAGCATTCTGACTCGGAATGTTTGGAATAGGAGTAAGGGTCCTATTACCTGGCCCGACGTGGGCCGTGTATGGGAGCGCCGATCAACGAGATAGCTTGTTGATCGGCGCCCGTTTGCTCCTTTCCCAAGGAGCTATGCATGGGGGCGAGCGTTCATTACTATGATCGCTCTTCCCCCCACACATTTCTATCATGTCGGAAGCACGTCTCCATATTTACACATGGAGATATGCTAACGACAATGATGATATTTTCGGCTGCATAAACGATACAATCAGCCGATGAACGAGCATTTGCACAGGGTATTGATCGGGAAGGAGCGTTCTGTCAACGCTTGTTTGCCCAATAATTGGCCCATCTAAAAGGTCTTTAGCCAACTTGTAGCGAGCCTTGGTAGACAATCTTTATAGAACAGATCACATTAGATTACGTTGCCTTATCACCATTGGGTGATATTGCTCTGTCCTTAGTCTGGAAAATATTTTACTATATACACTAATGAACATATGTGATGGAGACCCTCCCGTGTGTCCTCTTGGTGGCTCAACATTGTCAAGAGATCTCTTCCCCATCCCAAGACTTTTTTTTAAAAGGTCAACAGAGGCAAGAATCAAGTTTAGCTGAGAGAGCTCAAAAAAGGTTGAGGAGCTGCCACACATACTGTATGTCTACCGGGCTTGTAGGTGGACCAAAGAAATGGACATTCCGGTTCTTTGCAGCAATAAAAAAAATATGGTTATGATATAGATCAGAGCTTCTAAAACTGTGAGGCGGGCCTCAATGGTGAGCCACCCCCCAGTTATTGGTAGGGTTGACAACCGTCCGCAAATTCCTGAACAGTGTGTAAAAATAGGGGACTTTTTCCCAGTGTCCATAAAAAAAGTTATACGTCTGTGATATTTTATTTTTTTTTATATTAAAGGAGCATGTATCGATGTTTGCTATTGTAATTATCATAATTTTAGAGGTGACAGTACATTCTGTACATGTGTTATCACTATTCTAAGCTATAGACATACATTACTTCTAATATTTATGATTCATTTTGTTTTTTAATTTGTCCATCAAAAATGTTGGCTATGCGTGATGCAATGATAAATTGTCCTTGTTGGTGAGGCGCAGCTGGGGCGGCCTTTTGACAGAAGTTATAATATGATGTCTGGTTGCACCAATCTCTGGTTTAGCGAGATTACTGACCTTTTGTGCTTATTTTAATGTTCTTCTGGGTTCCGAAGACAAATTTTAAGATAATTTGAGGTAAATTTTAAACATTTTGGCATGGACTACAACCAATGGTGAAACCCATGCAACACCATGTTCTAGTTCGTGAGGCCCCAGTAGAAAAAGATTGAGAAACCATAGTATAGCTGAAACCACTGCCACCAATGACTGTTTTGGTCATGGCATTAAAACCATTGAAAATTAATGGTCTCCAATACCTCTACGTAACACAAATTTTCCAGACATTAGGTTCATTTGACAATAAATGTAATGAAATATGATGAAATATAATGAAATACAGCCATGTATATATATATATTTCTTACAGCACACACTTATTCCTGTTTCCATCCCTGCAATATACAACATGCTGTGAGCCCCAGATATTTTTGTGCGTGAGCACTCAATTGTCAACTAGCGTTTTTAACAATGTGCATTCAACTGCAAGTGCAAGCTCACCTACAGGATGAACTCCTTAGAGAGGAGCATAGACCTTAATGTCTGCAAAGTTGTCTGGAACAGCCATTACCGGCCATGATTGCTGGAAGAAAAGACACTAGCAAAGTCCAGAAACTACTGATGGGGAATAATGGCTGTTAGACTATATTTACATCACAGTATAAATGCGCTGACATGGCGAAAGTCAGTGTTCGACAATTATACCTTATAGGAGTATTCTACTTTTCAGAACTTATTACAATCACCTAAAGATGACCTGTTAGCTCTCCTGACATGTCTGTTTAATTAAAAACTTGCATGAAATAACCATTCTGGAGCATTTTTTTTTATAGAACTCTGAGTTGTGAAGTTCCTCTGTTATTCCTCCTGGAAATTCATGAATAAATTGACAACTGAGTGCTACCATTCCTCTTTCCACTAGGGTGTTTCCTACACACTCTGATACTGTCCAATCAGTGACAGTGTGTAGGAACATACCCTCCTGGCAAGGAGAATTGTAATAGACAGTTGGCAATTGAGTCATACATTCCCAGGAGGAATAACAGAGGAACAGCACAATGCAGCGTTCTAAGAAAAGATCCATCAGAATTGTTATTTCATGACTTTTTTTTGCTTGTTGACGCATTGTTGAGTAATGTAGCAGGGTGCCAAAGCATTAATGTAGAAGTTAATGAATGCAGTACTCAGTAAGAACGGAATCGGAATAATTACTTTTTGCCATCTTCTAGGCCCATCACAATGGATGTTGCAACATGACATCACGTCAGAACTTTACCTTCAATAGGAGAACATGTCCCTAAATAAGCAGTTCCTAGAGTTGCTTTTTTGGGGACCTCATCATGCTACTGCACTGTGGTACCACATGCAAACTTCCACTCTAATGCACCTACAATAAAATAATGAAGCAACTTTGCAAATAGACTTGATTCTAATAAAAATCCTACCGTTTTGTGTATACAGCTCCTATGCAGACCTACGCGTCTATATGGCTACAGACCTAAAACAAACTACATATAGTTTAATTAAGGGACAGTTCACACGGAATTCGTTAAGGAAAATCCACAGCAGAATACAGTAGCAGCAAAGTGGATGAGATAAAACAAATCTCATCCACACGCTGCGTAAATATGGACGCTCAGAAATTGACCAGCAGTGCTTTTCTTTAATCCGCAGCATGTCAATTGTATTTTCGTAAACACTGCTTATTTGTTGTGGGTTTGCCCTATTGAATTCAATGAGGAGGTAAAGCCGGCAAAAATAGATTTTTTTGCGTTTTTATGCGGTGTAATCGCAGCGATTCCGCCACAAAAAACGCAACTCAGAATCTTTTTTTTCAAATCATATACTTACCCAGAAGTCTGTTTCTTCCTCCAGGCTGGCCTCCTGTGATGACGTATCATCCCATGTGACCGCCACTGCAGCCAATCACAGGCTGCAGCGGTCTCCTGGGATGAAACGTGATCCCTGGAGGCCGGCCTGCTAGAAGGCCGATTAAATGCTGTAGTTTTCCGCAGCGGACATTCCGGGGAAAAAACTGCACCCTAGTTTGGGTGCGGTTTTTCACTCGGAATTCCCTGTGGCCACCGGGGCGGATACGCAGTGTAACTTTATGCAGCATATCTGCCCCGCGTGAACTCAGCCTTATCGTGCTGTCATGTACGTCTCCCTCTTATCTGTACTCTTTCCTACTATCTGTCGGTGGCAATAAATAATAGGGGGCAGAGGGAGTGAACTAACACATAACTGCACGGTGCGACTATATACAGGGTGTGTTTGTAGTGTGTAACCATGGAGACACATAGGTCTGCATAGAAGCAGCATACACAAAACGGTAGGATATTTTAAATCAAGATTATCTGCAAAGTTGCTTTATTTTTTATTTTAAAAAAATTGGTTGGAAAGGTTTAAATACCCTTTAATATAGTATTATGTATCATAAATGGAAAAAAAGTACATTACACATCTGTATAAATATATGTTAAAGTAAGTCAAAGCATTCAAGCCAAATAGATCTTCATAGAATTTAGGGCAGATACAGACGGACGTTGCGTTTTTGCGCGCGCAAACAACGCAGCGTTTTGCGCGCGCAAAAACCACTTGACAGCTCCGTGTGTCATCCGTGTATGATGCGCGGCTGCGTGATTTTCGCGCAGCCGCCATCATAGAGATGAGGCTAGTCGACGCCCGTCACTGTCCAAGGTGCTGAAAGAGCTAACTGATCGGCAGTAACTCTTTCAGCACCCTCGACAGTGAATGCCGAACACAATATACAGCAACCTGTTAAAAAAAAAGAAAAAGTTCGTACTTACCGAGAACTTCCCGGCCGTTGCCTTGGTGACGCGTCCTTGGTGACGCGTCCTTGGTCACGCGCCTCTCTTGACATCGGGCCCCACCTCCCTGGATGACGCGGCAGTCCATGTGACCGCTGCAGCCTGTGCTTGGCCTGTGATTGGCTGGAGCTGTCACTTGGACTGAATTGTCATCCCGGGAGGTCAGACTGGAGGAAGAAGCCGGGAGTTATCGGTAAGTCAGAACTTCGTTTTTTTTTACAGGTTCATGTTTATTGGGATCGGTAGTCACTCTCCATGGTGCTGAAACAGTTTAACACTTTCAGCACCCTGGACAGTGACTATCTCCTGACGTCGCGTACCGGAAATTTTTTGGCCGGGTTCGGCCAAAACAAGTTCGGCCGAACCCGGTGAAGTTCGGTTCGATTGTCCGGGTTCGCTCATCTCAAAGACACTCCATTTGGATGTTTGGAAACAGAAAAGCACGTGGTGCTTTTCTGTTTACATTCATCCTTTTGACAGCTGGTGTGCTGTTTCAGTCGGTTCGCACGGAAGTGCTTCCGTGCGACCTGCGTGGTTTTCACGCACCCATTGACTTCAATGGGTGTGTGATGCGCGAAATACGCGGAGATATTGAACCTGTCGCGTTTTTTGCGCAGCAGACAAACGCTGCGCAAAAAGCACGGACTGTCTGTACTGCCCCATAGACTTGTATTGGTCCTTGCGTGGCGCGTGAAAACCACGCGGCCCGCACGGACCGAATACACGTTAGTGTGAATCCCCCCTTACTATGTAGCAAATGGTTAAATAAAATCACTTCAAACTAAGTACAGGGGTTAGTGTAGCAGAAATAACGCCCATGAGACAACATCATGACACTTTTTTTTTTTTTTGCAATTACTTTCTGCCCAACTAAACGTGAATATAGTTTTGCTTTTAAGTCTACCTGAGTCTGCAGCCTTGTCAGGAGCCTCCCCCACTTCTATTCTGTGAAGACCACTCTGCATGATTAAGCCCGACAATGTGGTCTATGGATCTCAGAAGATCTCAGAGGGGAAGAAAATAAATGACCTGTACATATGTCGTCCATTATTTAAAAAAAAATCCACTAAGCTATTTCTTTTAATTCTGTTTCTCCTTTATGGCTATATGCAAAGGAAGATTTACCGTCCAGGACTCTATTAAAGATGGTGACATCCTGTGAGTGCTGTATTGGCAGCCATATTGACTGATACCACGATTTCCTAGAAACAGATACACAAGAAAATGCAGCCTTTTGTGTCCCTATGGTAACAGACTACAAACCAACCTTGTGTAGTCTGATCCTACAGTCATATTCCCTTCCATCCGTCCCCTAAGGGTATGTTCACACGCAGTGTTTTCAGACGTAATTCGGGCATTTTACGCCTCGAATTACGACTGAAAAAACGGCTCCATTACGCCTACAAACCTCTGCCCATTGCTTTCAATGGGTTTTACGATGTTCTGTTCCCACGAGGTGTAATTTTACGCGTCGCTGTCAAAAGACGGCGCATAAAAAGACGACCCGCGTCAAAGAAGTGCATGTCACTTCTTGGGACGTTTTTGGAGCCGTTTTTCATTGACTCCATTGAAAAACAGCTTCATTAACGTCCGTAAAATACGCAGCAAAAAAGGCGAGTAGTTATAAAAACGTCTGAAAATCAGGAGCTGTTTTCAGACGAAAACAGCTCCGTAATTTCAGACATATTTTGCTACTGCGTGTGAACATTATACATGGTTAGTTGCTTGCGAAGGTGGACCTTTCCTTTAAGCTGTGTGTGAATTGCATTCCAGTAAATCGAGGCCAGGTAGCCAATGACAGGGCCCGTGTCAGTGCTAGGCAAATCTGGGCAGAAGCTAGATCCCATTGGGTTTGGGAGGTCCATGGAAATCTGTGTAAAAATTCTCTTTTCTAGTTGGCAGTAGGGTAGGCCGAGGGCCTACTGGGACTCTGACACCCATGGACTCGCATACACCTGGTGCCGGCCTTTGTCAAAGGCCCCTGGTTTGTTCTAAGTGACTCCTAAAGTCTACAGCATTTTTTCCATCCCTGTGGTAACCGGCATGACTTGTGTATACTCATCAACCAGTGGCCCATGAGGAGTTGCAGTGATTTATCCTTCACACCAATGTTGCTGCAACAAAATCGCACGTAGTCTATCACTGCAACAAAATCTCAGAGGAAGGCATTAAAAGGCAAATTATGGGCCATTCCCATCTCTGACACTAACACTCCGGCTGTGATGAAATTGGTGACATGTGGATGAGTGGACCCAGTAATTTTTTCGAGTGTTGAGTTCATTTGCAAATCAGCCACAGGGAAATGCCTAGAGACTGACTGCAAGCTCCGGGGGAGGATGAGATTAATGTAGTGTTCAGAAAAAAGATCAAGCTAATATCAAACTACTGTGCCTGGATTTCTGCCAGTTCTCAATCATCAGTGTGGGCAGTGCATGTCCATTCAGCATGGTTTCCTGGTTAATTTTGCAGAAATTGAACATTTAGTTGTCATTTATAGTCTGTCACATTCGCTAATATTCCACTTTTGGTTATCCTTTAAAGGGGTTGTATAAGATAAAATAAAAAATAAAAAACCGACAATTTGACTGCTTCCTGTAAGAGTGCCACTCTTGTCCATAGGTTGTGTCTGGTATTGCAACTCCCCATTTGAGTAAATGCTACTTCATCAGCTGAGGCAACCATTTTTTTCTAATTGAACCAATATTTGCCCTAAGCTATAAAGGAAAACAGATTCATAATTATCCTATTGTGTGTCGGCCTTTGTTTATATACATACAGCCACTTAACATTCTGATCAGGTATTCATGAGATTCGCCAGGCCCACAAACTAACTAGACCGTTCCAACTATTCTGACAATCAGTCTGACAATCACTATCATATGTAAAAAGGGTTGTCACGGCCCCACCTTGGTTACTACCATCAATGAATAGTAACTATCTGTATGGGTAAGGCTAAGTTCACATCTGGTTTTTACTCTATGTCTGACATGCACGTTTTGACATGAGAAAATAGTGTCGGAACGTGTACCACAGCGTGCACATTGGTGTAGTTTGTGCTTACGTTTTGTTTGCTTACGTTGTATCCTTTTTTTTCCGATGTCTTGAAAAGCGTAGTGTACTACGAGTTTCAGTACTTTTCCAAAACATATACGTTTTTAATTTGTATTGAAGTCAATGGCGACGTATGGGCGACGTATGCAATATTAAACCCTACGTATACGTTTTTGTAACCTTTGATGGGAAATCTTGACTTTACAAAGTTTGATTTTGCTAAAGAAGAAAAAAAAGTATACGTTTATATAAGAACGGACACAAACGTATAAAAACGTATGCGACGTATACCACAAAAAACGTAAGCATATGTTACAAATGCATACGCTTTATAACTTTAAAAACGTATACTGAGCATAAATCAAATCTATAGGGCTTTCAGATGGCTCTTTATATGTTTGGCAGTTCCCCCAATAATCTAATTTTTCTCACTGGTGGTTTAGTTAGTTGTAGTTTATTACTATTCAGTCTTTGCCATAGTGAAAATCACCTCTCCACGCATCAACTTTCTGCTGGGCTTGTACTTATATACAGCAGCCTATATAAACAATCCGAGCTGCAGTGTAAAGCATAGTAAACGGATGCAGCTGTAGCCTGTGCAGTGCTTCACAATGAGTGGCTTGGGAGCCACATGTGGCTCTCGGGCCTCCTGCATGTGGCATCCTGGCTCTTTTTAGCTTCTGATACTATTGTGCTCTAGGCCCACCATGGATGTCATAGTATTACTGGAATTTGGAATTCGGCCTTATTCACACGAGCGTATTTCACGTCCGTGTTATGCGCGTTAAAACAACGGACGTCACACGGACCTATGCAATTCAATGGGGCCATTCAGTGTTTTTCACGCTGCGTGAAACTCACTGCATGTCCTATTCTTGAGCGTTTTTTGCGCATCACGCACCCATTGAAGTCAATGAGTGCGTGACAAAAACGGACAGTACACGGACGTCATCCGTGTGCTGTCCGTGTTTTTCACGCACCAGTTGCTAAAGAAATGAGAAAAAAATAAAACACCTCCTTCAGTTTATTTTGCGGACGCAAAAAAATTTATGACATACGGGTGACATACACGCATAAAAAATGCAGACACTCACCGTACACGGATGTCACACGGAACTGCAACGCACGAAAAACGCTGCGTTTTTTACGCTTGCAAAACCGACACATTCGTGTGAATAAGGCCTTAAGTTCAAGCCACTAAAGGTCCTTATACAGATTAGATGAACGCCGACCAAACCCACCAGTCGACCACCTCATATGTATGAGGGGTGTCACGACCTTAAGGAAGATAGTAGTTGAGAAAACAGCATCCTTTTTCAATGGATTTATTTTATTGTGCCCATCATCGTCATACAAAAAATATAAGCAACGTTTCGACCAGTTATAGTATTTAGGTCTTTTTCAAGCTTGAAAAAGATCCGGACACTGTAACGGGTCAAAACGTTGCTTATATTTTTTGTACGATGATGATGAGCACAATAAAAGAAATTCATTGAAAAAGGATGCTGTTTTCTCAACTACTACTTTAGACATTTTTGGGGAGTGGAGACCATTTCATGTAAGTACGTGCACCCTAACAACATATCAAGTCTTTTGCAGTCTCAAATGGAAATTTATTTGTGGACTTTACAGAAGATGATGGGGGGGAAAAAGGATCGGGCATGTTCATTTTTAATATGCCTAATCCTTTGTTCCCGCATGAGATAAGTCTGGCAGGGTCTTCTTCCTATCTTCCTATTGAGAACTCATGTATGCTTGGCCGAGCTGAGCGTGCATGTGTATGGGGGGGGGGGGGTTCGTCCGGGAGGGCCGACATCTATCTAAGCTGTTTGGCCATCTTGCAAGCCATACTGCATATATCACATGTATGTTATGTCTACGCTGCAGTGTATTAGCGCACAGATATGCCCGGGATTACACAAGCTTTGTCTATGGTTGTGGGGAAAAAACGAACTTTAAAAGAACTGGTTAATGTTCTCCCAACATCCAGATTAATTTGCAGGTGAAATGTGTTGGATACAAACAACAGACAGATGTGCGCTTACTCCACTGACCTACATTATGTGGAAATCACATTTGGATATAATTACGCAAGTGGGAAGTTCTAAGCTTTCCCCTAGAAGACCACCCAACGTTCCATCCATGTATCTTCAGAGGAAAGCTTTTTTTCATGTTCGGCTTCTTCACGCAAGAGATATGTTTTAGATTTAGATCTACGCCAAAGGGTTGGTCTAATATTTTCACATACTGTCATAAGCTGCGTGTACTCTTCTGAACATCGCTCTGGGAAAGCGAATATTCAGTAACCTATAAATAATTTCTTCAGTCTAGTCTAAGACTGCTCGTAGATGTTAGATGAATATTGGTGGATCCAGCCATCAATATCTCAGAGTCATTGGGCAACTGACTAATATTAGGATAAAAAGTGATCTTCTGATGGATATATGAGATAAATCGGTGGTGGAACCTTGTATTTGAGCCACCTCCACCTGTCTACATTGATATAAACTGGGCATACATGTTTATTAAAAGTCCAATCAGAGGAACGGACTTTCAGCGTTTGGAAAGTTCAACCACCATCTTTGGTCAAAAGAATGAAGCCTGGGGTCATGGCTTCCATTTTTTTACAGGATCCATGACAAACCCGTTATGAGCCACCATGATTCGATTTTTTTTCTCCCACTGACTGTGGCCATCAATTTTCCACTTATTTTTTACTAGATATAGCACAGCTTGCTGCCATGTTCTGCCAATCAAAAATTATCTCAAGTGTGGATAGAGCCTTGGGCTCAGGTTTTCGCCAAAAGGATCATGATGGCTAAAAGTAGATCCGTCATATCTATCACCGATCTTGTAAAACCGGGATGCATGGCAACAATGTGAATAGAGACAAATTGGTTCATACTGATGATTTGCATTAATGCTAAACCCATAAAATATAGCGGAACATCCAACCTGACCCTTTCGATATTACATATGTCTCATTGGCACTTTTCTATTAAAATCAACTGAGACAAACAAAATAGGTTGCTCACTTTTCAAATACCAGATTCCAAGTATTGAAAGCGGACATGCGGCAAGATATCTCATCGTAAGATCACAGCCCAACCCCATGTGCAATGGCAGCCATATTATGTACTTTGACACATTTTGCTTAGTAAATCTTCCATACTGTGTTTCAATGCCTATGCTTGCCGACAGTGAATGGGAACCTTCTTGCTAACATCCAAGAGCGAAAAACCTGTCTAAGTTTTCAGCTTTTTAATCAGAACTCAATTGGATCCTTTATAAACGTCGTTTGCTTTAAGGGACAGGGCAGTAACTTGCATATAAGCCATAAAATTTTCTATTTTCTATGCCAAAATTACAGTGGATTGATCTTTTTAAACCATTTTTAACACTATAATGAAAAAATAAACACAGCAAAGAGACAAGTCTCCATTAAATGTTTCGTTTTTGCCCTTTTCAGAATTGTATCCAGGTGACCAGTGACTTCCAAAACCTGAACCTTCACCAGAAAATGTATCTAAGAACAGTTCTCTCTGAACTCCCAGCGTCCTTGAACAAGAGAAATATCTGTCAACATTGCAATAAGGCGGATGAGAGGAGCGGGGGGAGTCCTGGACTCCTGTGAAAATAATCGTGACTTATGTAAATGTCCGCTATATCATTGTTTAATATAGATTTTTATTTTGCCTCAATGAAAGATGATTTTTATTACAACTTCCTGCACCTGCCGCTGCTACAACTTGGAGAGACGACCCAAGCGCTTTACTTTGGCTTAACTTTCAGAATCGCCGGAGTCCACAGTGTGAACAAGTTCATGAGGAAAATATTCTCCCTAAAGCGGAAAGGACTATTTTTTTCCTGTTCCATCAGGAAGCTGCCTGTGACCGGGTCACAGAAACTGTCAAGATAAACACTGGAGGTCTGCCTGCTATACACGGTTCATTCTGCCTCATCGAACGTAGTGTAGCCATGAAGAATGGATATTATATTTGAAGGTTTTGCCCTTAAGGGGATTTCCAGTTTAGAAAAAACATTTTTATCCACCCTATCAGGAAGTTAATAGAGGGGGGTCCTCTTTTCAGCACCCTCATCTCTTGGCCACAGTGTAAAGTGGTTACAAAGAGCGTCTCTCTCTCTCTCTGGAGGACCTGTCCTGTATTACACACACAACCCATTGATATGAATGTGCACTGTGTAATGCTTCATTTCCCCTGTGGTGGCGCTGCAGGGGAATTGAACACTTACTGCCAGATGTCACCACATATTACAGCTGATCGCTGGGAGACCCAGCAAGGGGGCACATTGTGATTATTGTTAGGACACATTACTAAGAAGTGGAGAACCCTTTTAAAAGCAAAACTGTTTCATAAATGTGCACAGTGGCACATGTTAACCCATGACGCCTCAGTGCCACTTTTTCTAACAAGTGCCACACTTTAATTGTGTGTCAAAGTCTCACCATCGCAGTCGTGCAACCGAATGACAATGTTTTCTGCCACCTTTTTGGAGATTTCGGAAAGTGATACCGTTGTGCAATCTGAGGCATTCGGAGATACTGTTGATGCTTCATGTACCTCTATAGGCTTGTCCACACGTAATGGAACTCTACTCTATTCCGCTGCGTATTTTCCAACCGCAATTCCGGATGGAAAATACGCAACAATTCCATTACGTGTGGACAAGCCCTATGGCAGCCCAATTACGGCTCTGCACAAAACGGAGCTGTACTACGGCGGCGTGCATGAGCCCTGAGTCTTTCTTTTAAAATTTTCTGTATTTCAGAATCCATTTGTGTAAAAAAAAACAAAAAAAAAACTGCATCAAACTTTCCTGTGTGCACCTGGCCAGAAATTGCCTCTTCTAGCAAGTCCATGTGTTACCAGCATAGTACATGTGGTACACATACCCTCATATATATATTTTTTGCATTACAGCTGATCTAAACAGACTGAAAAATCGGATTTGATCTGAAAAAAAGTTAATTTGTATTAGATTTTAATAAGAAACTGTAAAATTTCCATTACATTTCTCCTACAATCAGTGGCATATAAAATTTATTTTCTTTTTTTTTACTTAGTATGGCTGTAAAAAACCATGAAACTGCCTCCTTAGTGCAGAATTGTGAGACAGGGATGTGTACAGGTTGTGTGATGTAAAATACAGGCCTCTTGCATTCATGAGGCCTACAATTCCTCTCTGTGATTTCCTTCAAAGGCCTAGCGTAGCACCATGGCAACCAGGCCTGCACATACAGACACGCTCCATCGGCTGCAGCAAACACCCACTACCCCATCCCTGGATTTTACATCAAGTTCCTAAACTGTCAACTTAAAACAATTACCTAGAAAACCCTACGTGAGGCAAAAGGGGGGTGATTCAATAAAACAAAGAGGTGCGTTAATTTATTGCTACAAAAAGATGGGGGATGGGCACGGAAGTCGGAGATTCCTTCCTAGGGAATGTCACTTAGTTTGAACTCGTTGCAAGATCAATTCATTAGCAAAATTGTGCGGACAAAAAAGTGGAGGCGTTGCCCATAGCAACCAATCAGATCACTGCTTTCTTTTTCTACTGACCAAGAAAAAAGTGGCAGCTGGAATCGATCATCAGATCACATGTTCTTGTAGGTGAAATGACGGGAAACCGCGTGATAGAGACACATTTATGGAGACTTCAAGGAGCAGTGTGATCTTTATCAATGCAGGTCACTCACTATATGTATATACAGTATCTATCTAATATAGACTGATGTATCTATCCAATATTGATTGATCTATCAAACTAACTTTCTATCTAATATTGATCTATCAATCCATCCACTACCTATATATCTATCATCTATCTAATATCAATTGATTTATCAATGTATATAATATTGATTGATCTATTTATCTATCTTATTATCTATATACCTCATATGTATCCATCTTATATCTGTCATATCTATCTAATCTTACACACACACTTGCTCCCCAGTGTGGGTCATATATCACCAACGGTGCCGACATCGACATACAGACTCACAGTCACTATCATCTATCTTCTCATATCTATCTATCTATCTATCTATCTATCTATCTATCTATCTATCTATCTATCTATCTATCTATCTATCTATCTATCTATCTATCCAATATTGATTGATCTAACTTTCTATCTAATATTGATCTATCAATCCATCCACTATCTACTGTATCTCTCTCTATTTATCTATCTAAAACCTATCTATCCTATCTATCTATCTATCTATCTATCTATCTATCTATCTATCTATCTATCTATCTATCTATCTATCTATCTAATCTTACACACACTTGCTCCCCATTGGTGATATATGACCCTGTGGGTCATATATCACCAATGGTGCCGACATCGACGTGCAAACTCACTAGTTCTCACATTGATACACTAGTGCTTATTCTGATGTACTGGCGCTAACACTGACACTCTGACTCACCGGTCATTTAAGAGGACCTGTCATGGTTTTGTTTTTTTAAACCACATACCTCCCTTTATACCACCTGCCACCCAGCTGGCAACACTGTCGAATATTGGACTATTAGGGAAATTTCTGATAATCCAGCAAGGACTTTTATGAGCTGTATACCGGATTTCCAGGTGCCAGATGACTAGCACTTTACTGCTTTAGGCTAGCACTATGTATACAGTCTCTGAGTCCTACATTTTTGGGACCTTAAAAAGGTCATCACTACAGAAACTGGTATCGTCTCTATTTAGAGATATGGTGTAAATAGATAAAGGTGAGAAGAAGGCTATACGGGATATGTATAGGGTATATAGGGCTACATACACATGGTATATGTTGCCGTAATAGTATTTGAAACTAAAACTACCGGTGAAATAGATACTTCCCTTTAAGGCATAAACTAATACAGAACAATTATTGAATTTGGGAACAGTGGACAGCAATGAAAAATCTATGGTGTTTACTTCGCGCCTGAGGCAGATGAGGAGGATTAGCGATGAATGAAAGTGGTAAATATTCTCAGACAGTCAGGACTTCCCACAGACATTGGACTGAAAACGGAAAATCTGCAAGTCCAAGGACTCTATAAATCGTGTGAAATGTAATTAGTGGACTCAGTAGATGCTACAAAAAGCATAAAATCATAACTGCACTGACAGACCAAGAAATGTAAAACTAATCCCGGCTGCCATATGAAAATATAGCATTTACTTTAACGCAATGAACAGATGGGAGATGTGGCAATTAAGCACATCAAGGGTGCAGTTCTCAGATATTGGGCATTAAAAATATGAGATTCTATATAGAAGGCAATTATTTTGCTGCTCGTGTCCCTTGTGGCCAGTGCACATTCTGGAATACATATTAAAGTAAAATTTTAAATCTTAACTAGTATCCTTTGTCTTTATAACTGTATAATAAAAAGTTCTGCAACTTTAGAATATACTTCCTGTCTGAATTTCTCTCCATTTTCAATACCTCTGCTTGAGATCAGTGAATAGAAACATTTCACCCTTTTTTTTTTTTCTTTGGGCATCCAGTAGCCATACAAACCTATCAAATCTCACACCTGGGGTTTTGCTACAATTGTATTAAGTCTAGGCAACTCTCTGTGAGTTAAACACATCAGCAGCACAAATCTCCCTATTCTGATATGCTACAATGTATTAGTGTAGGTAAAATGTATCAGCGTGTAGGACACATAGACATGATAGAGGGGGGCTCCCTGATCGGGACAACCTGATATGAGCCAGAATAGAGAGCCACTCAGTACAAGCAGCTCCCGTACTGGTGGACTCGAGTCGTCCTTGTATTACATGGGTGGCCATTCATCTGAATGGCCGCCATGTAATACTAAGTTTGGCCTGCAGTGGCCGCTGCTGTTGAAATGCCTGGCTGGATGCAGTTTTCCCTGGCAAAATTATCTGGGTGCCAGGAGTGGGACCCAGGGCGATCAACTGATCATCGCAGCGGCCGCAACTAGGAAGGGGTTGTCTCTGATCAGACAACTCTTTTAACCTCAAATAAGTTTCAGTCACTTTTCCCACCATTCCTAGCTCACTGCCCTATAAGTGCCAGCTGAAGCAACCCCATAAATGCCAGCCACAGTAACTCCATATTTGCCAACCACAGTGTCCTTGAAAATGCTAGCTGCATTGCTTCCATAAGTGCCAGTGTCAGAGCCCGCTTAAAAGAGCATTTTTGTAACGTCTTCCACGCTCCCTCGCTGTGTAACATGCTGACGCCTCAAGCTCAGAGATGATTGGCTGAATTGAAGTACATTGTGGTAACACTTGAGTTGAGCAGTACGCCCTCCCAAACGGGTCCTCCTAGAGGGTCTATTAACTGTCAACAAATATCACCAAAAATATTACCTTCCGATATCTAAGTAAACAGTGTAGACTGCGGTAAAATATATCAGAGGCAACCCAAAAAACTACACGTGAACCTGGCCGAATGCTACATTAAACAATATATTATCTCCATCGCCATTGAATTAATCACATCTGATGGACGCCTTTCGTTCCTCGGTGGGTTCCCAGCAGCTACCAGTTGCAACATTTATTTCATGGATAAGTACTCTGTCTGGTTATCATCAGGTTTGTGTCTGAAAGGTCTCCAGTACAAAGCACGGACACACAAAATATGGCCTTGTTATGTCTTCTCCTTGCTAAGTAAATCAAGGACACTGTGATGACGGAGATGTTATGTTCAAATGTCAATACTGATAAGGCCGTCATCAGAAAAGTGCCCTGTCCCTGGTAAGTCGTATTCCTATATTGTGTCCAATCCATGCGTGTCCTCATTTTATGATGAAAAAGTCATTTTGTTGCCAAAATTTCTGCAAAGTTTCTGCAGCATGTGCATGGATTCCTTCAAGCCCCATTTAGTATTTGTAAATCAAAACATGGAAGAGTTACTAATCTTTCCATTACACTTTTTCGGTTTATGTCCCAGTCCTTGTTTTTGGCTTCTAAATACTGATGCAAAATACTGACTAAATGACTGGTGTGAGAAAGCGGCCTTAGCGTGTTGTATATAGTTTACCTGACTTCAAGGATCAGATTATAGAAGGGAT
This sequence comes from Rhinoderma darwinii, assembly GCF_050947455.1. Taxonomy (NCBI): domain Eukaryota; kingdom Metazoa; phylum Chordata; class Amphibia; order Anura; family Rhinodermatidae; genus Rhinoderma; species Rhinoderma darwinii. The sequence goes on along the minus strand of NC_134692.1, from coordinate 21,816,704 downwards.
GAAAAAGGGCAAATTCTCTCTGAACCTTCACTATTTAGGTGTTTCACTCTATGGGCTTACACCACCCCTTATGGATGATTAAAAGCCAATCACTTGTATATCAGCTCTGACAGTGATGTCATCATTAGGGTACTATATGTCAGGAACTGTTATTTGGACACCTGGGGGGGGGTGTCAACCTTTCTACGCCAGTTTTCTGGTATAGAGAAGTCACAAAAGGGACCAAAAGTTGTGTTGCCCTTTTAACGCCGCCCTTGACACTTTTGTGAAAAGGGGCATGCCTTCCCAAAATTATAAATTGTACCTTGCCCCCCGATCAGAATACCCTTCCCGACGGACAATATAAAAAAAAAAAAAGAGTACCCACTTTGCCGCTCCTTTTCTCCCCTCAGGGTCCTTCAGCATGGTGCGGCTCATTCAAGGTCCTGACGCCTGGCAGCATCAGGACGTTGTATGTGAAGCAGCACTGATGACGTTGACTGCTGCATTGCATATAATGCCCTGAGGCTTCTCAGCGTCCGGACCTTGTAGGGGCATGCTGAGGAAGCCGGAGGGGAGAAAAGAAGCGGTATGGTGAGTATACTTATTTGTTTATTTTACAGTATGTCCAATTGTAAGGGAGGAATGGATGGCACACAACCGCGGTTGTAGCATATGGTCGGCCAAAAGATGCAACACCTTTATTAGGAGTCATTCGCCTCTTAACCAATGTGTTGAATCTTTCTCCAACTCGCTGTATATTAAGACTGGCGTATGAAACACCATTCGTCATAAATTCCCCCCCTTATGTTTTTGTTACTGATTATAATAGTATACTGTACTGTAGTTCTACAATTTTTCTGTTTTACCTATAGCCTGAATTTCCCTTTGCCTCCAACGCAGATTTGAACAGAGTCTAAGGCTGGAATCACACCTGCATTTTTTGATGCTGTTGTTTTTTGCAGTTTTTAAACCAAAGCCAGAAGTGGATCCAAATGGAAGGAAAAGTATAAAAGGAAAGACTTCTACATCTCCATTCTTATATATACACTCCTGTGTCTGACTCTGCAAAAAACTGCATAAAAAAACTGCCTGTATGATTCCAGCCTTAAGGGGGTTTTACACTGGGCAATAATCGGGCAAACGATCGTTCACAGAACGCTCATTGCCGATAATTGTGTAAATGCAAACGCTTGTTAATCTGCTGATAGTATCGTTTTAAAAAAGTTAAATATTATCATTGTCGGCAGCACATCTCCCTGTGTAAACATGATAATAATGTATGGGGACGAGCAATCGGAGTAACAAGCGCTCGTCCCCATCCATAGCTCCGTGTGACAGGAGCAAACGAGCGCCGATCAGCTAGCTGTCTCGTTGATCGGCACTCGCTGCACCGGCCAAAATCGGACGTGTAATAGGGCCTTTACTGTATGGTTGAAATTCCTGCAACTGTTCCGTACATCCAAAAAGAGCCTATACAAAGCTATATAGAATACTAAATACACGAGAAGAAGGAGTCGGAACTATTCAAGTATGAAGCACAAATAATCAAAAAATACAAAATTTATTAAGACATACAGAAACACATAATTAAAAATAGACTACAAACCCAATAACTGTATATCTCCGAAATAGGAGACAGTATGGAGTCACAGAGCCACTTGCATTAGTACAATTTATATATGTCACGTATAGTCGGGAAGATTTCCCATAAGAAGTTACCAAAAAGGATATAGTATACCAAGGAAACAAAAACCTAGAACCATGTAATGCTTGTGTTTAAACATAATTACTGCAAAATCCCAGTATACTATGTCTCTATGAACAATAATCGGGAGTACAGAGGTAGTAATTTGATTATAGCAGCAAATAGTATAAACACACTCAGTACCAATATCGTATCTAATTCAGAACAGGAACCAGCAATAAAGGCAACCTATTTCAGACAATTGTCTAAGTATAAAGATGACCTGGTAACAACGTGACAAAAGGTATTAGTCCTTAGTAAAACAAGACCAGCAAGTACTAACAAGTACTAACCCATGTGGCTCCTCAGTGCGCACTGGGTTTCGGACCCAGTTTGACAGCTGCTACCTCTGTGTAGGAGGCGATTTCTGCAGGGAATTGGCTGTTGCCCCGCTAGCTCTGAATGAATGTGTCTGTTGCTGACATTCCCTGTATATTTCCTAAGATTCGGGTAATTCATCACCTAATCATCTTACAAAGAATCTACTACACAAACACAAGACATCAAGGGGGCACATATGGTTTTACTTCCAATAATTACTGCCATACAGTATATGGAAAACAGGAGGTCAGAAACGTATGTTGTTCTAGATGAAAATCGGTCCGAAGCCTATAATCCTTACTACAAAAATACTTGAAAGGAAACAAGATACGGCAAATGAATACGGTTATTTTTAAGACATTCAGTAGCGGTGATCCTGTAAGTTTCTAATACCATACGGTCTACTACAAGGGATTGTCCACGTTCTACCATCCTTTTTTGTAAGATGGGTCGCCCAAAAATAAAACTTATCACAGGTTTATCTACTGCTGGGACCCCGGCGATCAGCTGTAATCTATGGGGAAACCTGGCATCAGGTGTTTAATTCCCTGCAGCGCCACCACAGGGGGAATAGAGCATTACACAGTGTCCTTGCAAATCAATGGGCTGCCTACGAAACATGCCTGGTCCTCCAGGGAGTGAGATGCTCTTTGTTAGGGTATGTGCACACACACTAATTACGTCCGTAATTGACGGACGTATTTCGGCCGCAAGTCCCGGACCGAACACAGTGCAGGGAGCCGGGCTCCTAGCATCATATTTATGTACGATGCTAGGAGTCCCTGCCTCTCTGCAGGACAACTGTCCCGTACTTTAATCATGTTTTCAGTACGGGACAGTTGTCCTGCAGCGAGGCAGGGACTCCTAGCATCGTACAGAACTATGATGCTAGGAGCCCGGCTCCCTGCACTGTGTTCGGTCCGGTACTTGCGGCCGAAATACGTCCGTCAATTACGGACGTAATTAGTGTGTGTGCACATACCCTAACAGTTAATGGATGGACGTTCTGAATTAAGAACCCTATTAACGCAGTATACTCTAAGGCCACATGCACACGATGCATATTACATGTGGATATGCCACACTGATTATCCGGCAGTAAATCCGCAGCGTTATACCGTACCATCAATAGTAAATGAGATTCCTAGTAATCTCATCTACACGTTGCAGAATTTTTCCGCACGGAAATTGCCCTGCCGTGAGGATTTTAAAATTCGCAGCATGTCAATTTATCTTGCGTTTCCATCTCAGAATTGTATCTGACACGTTTATAAAAAAATAAAATAATCCGCAGCATAAAATTCGCACCTGTTTCTGAATCAAATTGTAAAATCTGCACCTAAAAACACATTAAAAAAACTCAATATTAAGTGCGGATTTTACCTGCTTTTATCTGTGGTTTTCTACATCAAATTCTGCAAAGTGTGCATGTAGCCTAATAGTTTTTTATACTACACAATTCTTCTACAGATTTTACCCCTTAAATCTCCAAAAATCATCTGTTAAAGAGGTTGTCCGGTTTCAGCAAATTACTATAATTTTTTAGTACAATTAAAAGTTACACAATTTTCCAATATACTTTCTGCATTAATTTCTCACGGTTTTCAAGATCTCTGCATGTTGTCATTTAGTAGAGACATTCATTGTTTACTTCCAGTGGATTTAATTCTGTCCTGGTCATGTGATGCACACACAGGTGCTGGGATCGTTACATGGTCATGTGATGGACACACAGGTGCTGAGATCATTACATGGTCATGTGATAGACACAATGGTGCTGAGATCATTACATGGTCATGTGATGGACACACAGGTGCTGGGATCGTTACATGGTCATGTGATGGACACACAGGTGCTGGGATCGTTACATGGTCATGTGATGGACACAGAGGTGCTGGGATTGTTAGAAGACACAGCTCTAATAAATACTGTAACTGTAACGAGCCGTACAACTGTGTGTCCACTTTCTCTCTCCATGACTCTCCCTCCCTGCCCCTCACTTTCTCTCTCTCTCTCTCTCTCTCTCCATGACTCCCTCTTCCTGCCCCTCACTTTCTCTCTCTCCATGACTCCCTCTTCCTGCCCCTCTCTTTCCGACTCTCTATTTCTTTCCTTGACTTTCCCTTTCTACCCCACTTTTTTCCTTCTTTCTCTTCATGACTCTCCCTCCCTGACCCTCTCTCTTTTTTCCCATCATTCTCCCTCCATGCCCCTTTTTTTTTCTCCATGACTCCCCGCGCCCCTTACTTTCCCTCTCTCCATGGCTCTCCCCTGGCCCTTTCTTTCTCTCCATGACTCTCCCTCCCTGCCCATATCTTTCTCTTTCCGACTTTCTATCTCTTTCCATGACTGTCTCTGCCACTCCCATTTCCCATGACCTGCCTAAGTAGAGTCGTGTGTTAACCTTATACCATACTATCCCCCCACCCCCACTTTAGTAAAGACACATGACACCGAGGCAGTGGCGGACACAGACTGCAAAAGGCCCCTGTGCAGATAATGTGCCAGGGCCCCCCCGCCCCCCCCCCCAATACCGACAAAGTTACCTAAACATATATATGCATATAAAAATAAACCTTACTAATAAAAATTATGAAGGAAGATTTATATTGTACATTTTATTACCAGTTTAGAACACAAGTAACACATTTTTTTCCGGGTTAAATTCTTATCTAAACTAAGTCCCTAAATGTGGGCAAAGAAAATGAAAAACCTATACTCACCTCCTCCGGCGCCTCCGTTCCCCCTCCGCAGCCCCTATCCCTTTCTGTGTTTACAAAGCTGCTGTGGTGACGCGCGGTCGATGGCACATGACCGCTGCAACCAATCAATGCCCTCAACAGCGATTTGCTGTGGAACTACTGTCCTCAGCAGCACACCAATGAGGAGTTATTGGCAGCAGCGGTCACGTGCCATCGGCAGCGCGTCACCAGTGCAGCCTTGTACACTTGTAACACAGACCGAGACAGGAGGATGGGGGCTGCGGCGGGTGAACGGAGGCGAGGGAGGAGGTGAGTATAGTTTTTTTATTTTCTTTGCCCACATTTAGAGACTTAGGTTAAATTGAATCATTGAATATAACACAAAGCACTCATGCAACTGAGATGCAATAATTTAGATGATCTTATCATGCTTAGCTTACTGCACTGTTACCTATCAAGCAGGACTGAATCTCAAGATATCTACAGAGGGGGCTGTATGGCGTTATCTACAGGGGGGACTGTATGGCGCTATCAACAGAGGGGGCTGTATGGCGTTATCTACAGGGGGGACTGTATGGCGCTATCTACAGAGGGGTCTGTATGGCGCTATCTACAGGGGGGTCTGTATGGCGCTATCTACAGGGGGGACTGTATGGCGCTATCTACAGGGGGGACTGTATGGCGCTATCTACAGGGGGGACTGTATGGCGCTATCTACAGAGGGGGCTGTATGGCGTTATCTACAGGGGGGCTGTATGGCGTTATCTACAGGGGGCTGTATGGTGTTATCTACAGGGGGGACTTTATGGCGTTATCTACAGTGGGGTCTGTATGGCGTTATCTACAGGGGTTCTGTATGGCGTTCCCTACAGGGGGGGTCTGTAGGGAAAGTCATACAGCCCCCCCCTGTAGGGAACGCCATACAGACCCCCCTTTAGGGAACGCCATACAGACCCCCCTGTAGGGAACGCTATACAGCCCCCCCTGTAGGGAACGCTATACAGCCCCCCCTGTAGGGAACGCCTTACAGCCCCCCCCTGTAGGGAACGCTATACAGCCCCCCCCTGTAGGGAACGCCATACACCCCCAATCACTCAAAAAAATGCGACCTACAGTGTGAAAAGACAAAAGACATGTATCCCCTATCCACAGGATAGGGGATACATGTGTGATCGCTGGCATTGATAGGGAGAGCGGGGGACCGAAAGTCCCCCGAAGTTCTCCATCACTCACCTCTGACTTCCGGTGTCTGCGCAGCTCAAGTGTGACCGGCGCTCCATTCATTTCTACGGAGCTGCCGACACAGACCCCGGAAGTCCGAGGTTTGTGATGGAGAACTTCAGGGGACTTTCGGTCCCCCGTTCTCCCTATCAATGCCAGCGATCACACACGTATCCCCTATCCTGTGGATAGGGGATACATGTCTTATGTTTAATGGCAGAGCGGGGAGATACTCCCTGCTCTGCCGTAGTGTTCCGTGGCATCGCGCTGTAGCAGCCATAGCGGCAGCTAGCAAAGATTCCGGCCAAGGTGGGGGCCCGTGCCGGCAGGTGACGCGGGCCCCCTCATGCCGCGGCCCCGTAGCAGCCGCTACGGCTGCTATAGCAGTAGTTACGCCCCTGTGTTAGGGGGAGTTCACACTGAGGTTTTTTTCGCGAAAAACGTCAGAAAGTGCCTCCCATTGAAATCCATGAAATTTTTCCTGCGAGCAGTAAAAACCGCATGCGGGAAAAAGAAGCGCAATGCCCTTTCTTCGGGCGTTTCTGTCTCTGACTTCCCATTGACAACAATGGCAGGCAGAAAATGCGTTTTTTGCTGCGTTTCCCTGCCCACGGCCCGATGGCCGAAAAACGCCACAAAAAAACGCAATGAAAAACGCGGGAAGTGTTCTACCGGCAGGTCAAAATATGCCTCAAAATTCCGGAAGGAATTATGAGGCAGATTTTTCTACATAAAAACTTCTCCCTTCTGACATGAACTTTTTAACTTCATCTACCTGTCCTCTGCAGTCTGCACGTCCTCCACTCGTCCTGTGTCTGTCCTCCGCTCATCCTATGAGTTCTCCGGCAGTCCTGACTGTACTGTCCAGCCGCCCGAAGTCTTACGTCGCACCGCCCCCTGTCCTCTCCCCTGCCTGAGCGCTCCTCCTACCACCAGCATCGCCGTCCTGTCCTATTCATCTGTGCCAGATTGGCAGTGCAGTGTAGCGGCTATCACCGGGCCCGGGCACCCGCCCCCTCCCTCCCGATTGGTAGTGCAGTGTGGCGGCTATCACCGGGCCCCCGCCCCCTCCCTCCCCTCATGCCTAGTGTTGTGATGCTACTAGGCATGAGGGGGCCCGTGCCGCCAGGCCTGGTACATAAAATGTAATGTGCCTGTCAGGGCGACACGGGCCCCCCCATGCCGCGGGCCCCGTAGCAGCTGCTACGGCTGCTACTGTGGTAGTTACGCCACTGAACGGGCCCCCTTCCCACGCGGGGCCCTTGTGCAGCTGCACCGGCTGCACATGCGGTATGTCCGCCCCTGCACCGAGGTTGGATGTGAAATGGCCACAGCAGCCGTTTATTAATTTCACAGTTTTATAAAAACAATTTAAATCCGAAACATTCGGATAACTAGTTAGGAATCCACCAGAGAATTCCTCCTAATAATTCACATGACCCAACATGGGTCATAACATTAACCCGAGCAGAGGAAGTCCCTGAAGCCCCCTCAGATAGTCCTTTTTAAAGAACACACCGAATTAGCCATCTGCAAACCACCAATTACCTCCAGCCGTAAACCAGCTCGGAAGCACCGTTCACCTCTGCAGATGGCTCCAACCACTAGAAGTCCACTTCAAGGGGATAACACCCGATGAAGCCCTCAAGTGATATACCGACCACTAGAAGTCCACTTCAAGGGGATAACACCCGATGAAGCCCTCAAGTGATATACCGACCACTAGAAGTCCACTTCAAAGGGATAACACCCGATGAAGCCTTCAAGTGATATACCTTCTACCAGAAGACCACTTCAAAGGGATACCACCCGATGAAGTCTTCAACCATGTACCTTTTTTGGGGGACGCATACCCCCGATGCGACCCCCCCACCATTTTGTACTGACTGGCCTCAAGGACTCCCCCCGCCAGCTGCCATGACAACAGAACCTACTCCGGAAAAAGAAAAACATGTTAAATAAGCACACAAATAAAAAACCAACGCTCATAGACGGACGTACATAAGACCTAAAGAGTAACAAACCAAGGGCGGGAGGGTGGGAGCTTACTATTTCTGTGTTACTCCTCCCGCTGCTTCCGGCTCAATGCCGAGAAACAGCGGGAAGCTCAGTAACTGCCCCCCGTCCCCCTTAACTCCTCCCCGTCCCCCCTCCAACTCCCTCCAACTCTCCCTCACCTAATTAACCCTTTCCCTACTAGGACGGTCATGTCGGCTTCCCTTAATCCCTGCAGGCTGCGTCCAGCCTCTTCTTGACCTGCCTAAGTAGAGTCGTGTGTTAACCTTATACCATACTATCCCCCCACCCCCACTTTAGTAAAGACACATGACACCGAGGTTGGATGTGAAATGGCCACAGCAGCCGTTTATTAATTTCACAGTTTTATAAAAACAATTTAAATCCGAAACATTCGGATAACTAGTTAGGAATCCACCAGAGAATTCCTCCTAATAATTCACATGACCCAACATGGGTCATAACATTAACCCGAGCAGAGGAAGTCCCTGAAGCCCCCTCAGATAGTCCTTTTTAAAGAACACACCGAATTAGCCATCTGCAAACCACCAATTACCACCAGCCGTAAACCAGCTCGGAAGCACCGTTCACCTCTGCAGATGGCTCCAACCACTAGAAGTCCACTTCAAGGGGATAACACCCGATGAAGCCCTCAAGTGATATACCGACCACTAGAAGTCCACTTCAAGGGGATAACACCCGATGAAGCCCTCAAGTGATATACCGACCACTAGAAGTCCACTTCAAAGGGATAACACCCGATGAAGCCTTCAAGTGATATACCTTCTACCAGAAGACCACTTCAAAGGGATACCACCCGATGAAGTCTTCAACCATGTACCTTTTTTGGGGGACGCATACCCCCGATGCGACCCCCCCACCATTTTGTACTGACTGGCCTCAAGGACTCCCCCCGCCACAGCGAAACAGGCCTTGACCACCTTAAGCCTGTGAGTTCCTCCACACCACCACCGCCCTTTCTATTCCTTCTGCTATCGCCAAGCTCCAAAGATCAATGCCAACCTCGGTCAGATGAACCCCGTCACTCCTCCAGAAATTCCCCACTCCTGACTCCAAATCCCTATGCCTCACGCAAATGCCCCCGTTTTTTGCCACAAAACGGGACACCGCCCGATTAACTTTAATGCGAGCCTTATTGACTCTCTCCACAGATCTAGCTAACCGCCAATGCTTTCTTGGGACTATGTCCGACCACACTATCACCAACTTGGGATAAGATACCCACAAACACAACATATCATGTTTGATATCCCGCACCAACTCACGAAAGGGGCGGGCTCCTAAGTCATTCCCACCCACGTGCAACACTAAGACCTCCGGAACCCTATCAAGCCGAGCATATGTCTGGAATTCCGCCAACACCCTGCTCCACGACATACCTCTAAAACCCAGCCAATGCACAACCGCATCCTGTCGCGGAATGCGCAACTGGCGACCATTCGGGCGGACGTCCGCCCTCAAAGCCCCCCAGTGCACGTAAGAATGACCCATCAACCACACCAAACACGGAGGCGAATCTGAAACGGAAAAAACAATTAGGCACCACCATATAACATTTGTAAAGCGTTAACAGCAAAATTCATAACATATGGGGGCGGACATAGGACTTAAACCTGTTGGACTCCCAACGACCAATACGCCTCACCCCCTCATCATCCAACCCCCAGCGCCCCGCTTCTGTTGCTGCGCCAATCCTGAAGGAATGAGATGAATATGAGCCTGCCGCGACACCAACCGCCGTCAAACATTTTTTAAATACAGCTCCAAACTGAAACCTGGACAAAAAACGACCCGTCCACATGACGTAACAAAGGCAAATCTGGAGACCCCCTGTTTGGCGTAAAACCCCGCATGCACTCTACTGGGCACATAACCGACCCCGGGGCGCAACCCCTTCAAAGCCTGCGATACCAGAAATTCCTTCGATACATCCTGAAAGCCCCGCAACTTAAACCCAAACGCCACCGCAGATATGAACCGGTTCACCTTCGCCACTGAAAACCCCGCCTCCCAGGCGTCCCCTAACCAGTACAAAAGTGCCACCAACCTGTCTCTATCCGTATTGACGTCACCCAACTCTCTTACCCACTCCTCCCACTGCCTCCAACAAGCAGCATAAGCACTCCACGTCGTGCGCGCCAAAGACCTTTGTACCAATTGTTCTACGGGACCGAGACCAGATCCCAAAGATGCTCCGGACAAGCCAAACCGAGACGTTCCGCTCCCGGTGCCAATTGCCGAAACCGGTCCCACTGCGAGCGAGAAAGAGCATCAGCGATACAATTCCGTACACCCGGGACATGCACCGCCACCACCCACGCGTTCAACGACAAACATACCAACACTAAATGTCGCAACAATTGAACTACCGGAGGAAAGGACGCCGTGATGTTATTAATGGCAAGCACCACCCCCATGTTGTCGCAGTAAAAACGGACCTTCTTATCCCTGAGCCTGTCCCCCCAAATGGTAGCCGCCACCACGATGGGAAACAGCTCGAGCAGGGCCAGATTCCGCGTGAGTCCACTGGACACCCAGCTAGCCGGCCATTGACCTGCGCACCACGGACCTCCCCCGTAAGCTCCAAAACCACCCGCCCCAGCCGCATCCGTGAAAATATTCAAAACACTCGTATCCTGCGCTGGGGCCATCCATAGCGAGCGACCATTGTACTGGCCCAAGAAGTCATTCCAAACCTGAAGATCAGCACGGTGCTCCTCCTTGAGCCGCACAAAATGATGCGGCGCACGCACTCCCGCCGTTGCCGCCGCCAACCTCCTACCAAACACCCTCCCCATCGGCATAATCCGGCAGGCGAAATTCAACTTCCCCAGCAGCGACTGAAGCTCCCTCAGCGTCATTTTCTTCATTCTACAAGCCCGTCGAACCTCCAGCCTCAAAGCACCCAACTTATCCGCCGGGAGACGACACTCCATTGCCACCGAGTCTATTTCGATTCCCAAAAAACAAATCGTCGCTACCGGGCCCTCCGTTTTTTCCGGCGCCAAAGGAATCCCAAAATCCCTCGCCACCTTCTGTAGAGCATGAAGCAAATTACCGCAAACCGGCGAAACCCCCGGGCCAACGCATAACAAATCATCTAAGTAATGGATCAACGAGTCGACCCCGGATACTCCCCTCGTTACCCACTCCACGAAGCTACTAAACGCCTCGAAGTATGCACAAGAAAGGGAACACCCCATCGGAAGGCACTGATCCACGTAAAAGGCCCCATTCCAAAAACAACCCAACAGCCGTTGGCTTTCTGGATGGACCGGCAACAACCTGAACGCCGCCTCGATGTCAGTTTTTGCTAGCAGCGCCCCAGGACCCGCAGCCCGCACTAACCCCACCGCCTTATCGAATGAGGTATAAACTACGGAGCACAACTCGTGATCAATCCCGTCATTTACCGACGAACCCTTGGGATACGATAAATGTTGAATCAAACGAAATTTTCCGGGCTCGCGTTTAGGGACAATACCCAACGGGGACACAACTAAATCTTTTACCGGCGACTCAACAAACGGCCCCGACATGCGGCCCAACGAAACTTCTTTTTAACAACTTTTCCGACACGACTTTTGCATGCAAGTAAGCCGATTTTAAATTCCTCCGCGTAACCGGAACCTCATAAGGAGGCGGAGGAATAACAAAACCAACACGAAACCCTTCTGTAAAGGATCTGCCAGGCACTACGTCTGTGGAGACTCCCAGGGTTAATCAGTCGACACCTGAGGCCAGACCTCTTAGACTGACACCGGCTCCCACCAATCGGGGTGGCAGGCTCAGGAGTGGGAGAGCCTATCGCGGCCTGGTCAGTCAGAGTTAGCTCCGCCCCCTGTCCATTTATACCTGCAGTTTTCTCTTCCTCATTGCTTGTTATTCTTTTGGATTCCTGGCCCCACTGCTGCTTGCTCCAGCCTGCTTCTGCCGTGCTTCTGCCTTGCTGCAGTTCTCCTTGACTTGACTTGCTTTGCTTTGCTTTGCCCCTGGCTTGCTTCTGTCTCCGTGCCCGCTCGGGTTACTCACTTCGTCCTGGTCCTGACTGTTCGTTCGCCGCTCCGTTTCCTCGTGGCGTTCCGTGGCTACTGCCCCTTCCCTTGCGTGTTCCCTGTTTGTTTTCCTGTGCACTTAGACAGCGTAGGGACCGCCGCCCAGTTGTACCTCGTCGCCTAGGGCGGGTCGTTGCAAGTAGGCAGGGACAGGGCGGTGGGTAGATTAGGGCTCACTTTCCCTTCACCTCCTTCCTGCCATCACAGAATAACAAGCCCTTACCTAGTCTACCATTTCTCCTACGCTGTCGCTATCATGGACCCCCTTGAGACCCTGACCCAGCAGATGCAGGGCCTCTCCCTACAGGTCCAGGCCCTGGCCCAAAGGGTTGGGCGCACCACCTCACCTCTAGAACCCGACCTCAAGTTACCTGACCGGTTTTCAGGGGACCGTAAGACGTTTCTCTCCTTCCGGGAGAGTTGCAGACTATATTTCCGCCTTAAGCCCCACTCCTCAGGTTCCGAGAACCAGCGGGTGGGTATCATCATATCCCGACTCCAGGAAGGGCCCCAAGAGTGGGCCTTCTCCTTGGCTCCTGACGCCCCTGAACTTTCCTCTGTTGATCGTTTTTTCTCTGCCCTCGGACTCATTTACGACGAGACTGACAGGACTGCTTTAGCCGAGAGTCAGTTGGTGACCTTACGTCAGGGTAGGAGACCGGTTGAGGAATACTGTTCTGATTTTAGGAAGTGGTGCGTAGCTTCTCAGTGGAACGATCCGGCCCTAAGGTGCCAGTTTAGGTTAGGATTATCTGACGCCCTGAAGGATCTGCTGGTTAGCTACCCCTCGTCTGACTCTCTTGACCAGGTTATGGCCCTAGCAGTACGACTTGACCGACGTCTCAGGGAACGTCAGCTAGAACGCTTCAGTGTGCTCCCCTCTGACTTTTCTGCGATCCCCCCCGAGGTCCCGCCTCCTCGCCCCTCCACGGAGGACTCGGAGGTACCTATGCAACTCGGGGCCTCCATGTCCCCTCGACAACGTAGGGAGTATCGCAGAATGAACGGTCTCTGCTTCTACTGTGGGGACGACAAGCATCTACTGAACACCTGTCCCAGGCGCAAGAATAAGAAGCCGGAAAACTTCCGCGCCTAAGTGATCATCGGGGAGGTCACTTGGGCGCACAGGTATTTCCCGTTAATGTGAAACGCAATAAAATTTTGCTTCCCTTTCAGGTCTCGTTTGCTGGCCGGTCTGCCACGGGCAGTGCTTTCGTGGATTCTGGCTCATCTGCTAATATCATGTCTGTGGAATTTGCTATGTCTCTAAAGATGCCTTGTATTGATTTACCTTATCCTATCCCTGTAGTAGGAATCGACTCTACTCCCCTTGCTAATGGTTATTTTACTCAGCATACTCCTGTTTTTGAACTCCTGGTTGGCTCCATGCATTTGGAGCAGTGCTCTGTACTGGTAATGCAGGGATTATCGTCTGATCTGGTTTTAGGCCTTCCCTGGTTGCAGTTGCATAATCCCACGTTTGATTGGAATACTGGGGATCTCACCAAATGGGGTAATGAATGTCTTATGTCATGTCTTTCTGTTAACTCTATTTCTCCCCGGGAGGAGGTAAACACGCTTCCTGAGTTCGTTCAGGACTTCGCCGATGTGTTTTCTAAGGAGGCCTCCGAGGTGTTGCCCCCCCATAGAGATTACGATTGCGCTATCGATTTGGTGCCTGGTGCCAAGCTTCCTAAAGGTAGGATATTTAATCTTTCATGTCCTGAACGTGAAGCCATGAGGGTGTATATCCAGGAATGCCTGGCCAAGGGTTTCATTCGCCCCTCGACTTCTCCTGTAGGTGCTGGCTTCTTCTTCGTGGGGAAGAAGGATGGTGGTCTTAGGCCGTGCATTGATTATCGTAACCTGAATAAGGTCACTGTAAGGAACCAGTACCCACTTCCTTTGATTCCGGATCTTTTTAATCAGGTTCAGGGAGCCCAATGGTTTTCTAAGTTCGATCTACGGGGGGCATATAACCTTATCCGCATCAAAGAGGGGGATGAGTGGAAAACTGCGTTCAACACACCCGAGGGTCATTTCGAATACCTGGTCATGCCCTTTGGGTTGTGTAACGCCCCTGCTGTCTTCCAGAATTTTATTAATGAAATCCTGAGAGAGTACCTGGGTAATTTTCTTGTTGTGTACCTTGATGACATACTGGTGTTTTCCAAGGACTGGTCCTCCCACGTGGAGCATGTCAGGAAGGTGCTCCAGGTCCTTCGGGAGAATAATCTGTTTGCTAAGACTGAAAAATGTGTCTTTGGGGTACAGGAGATACCATTTTTAGGGCAAATCCTCACTCCTCATGAATTCCGCATGGACCCTGCCAAGGTTCAGGCTGTGGCGGAATGGGTCCAACCTGCCTCCCTTAAGGCGTTACAGTGTTTTTTAGGGTTCGCCAACTATTACAGGAGATTTATTGCCAACTTCTCGGTCGTCGCTAAGCCTCTTACGGACCTTACCCGCAAGGGTGCTGATGTCCTCCATTGGCCCCCTGAGGCCGTCCAGGCCTTTGAGACTCTCAAGAAGTGCTTTATCTCGGCCCCCGTGCTGATTCAGCCCAACCAAGAGGAGCCATTTATTGTGGAGGTTGACGCTTCCGAGGTGGGAGTGGGGGCCGTCTTGTCCCAGGGTACCAGCTCCCTCACCCATCTCCGCCCCTGTGCTTACTTCTCTAGGAAGTTTTCGCCCACGGAGAGTAACTATGATATTGGCAACCGCGAACTTCTAGCCATTAAATGGGCTTTTGAGGAGTGGCGGCACTTCCTGGAGGGGGCCAGACACCAGGTAACGGTCCTTACGGATCACAAGAATCTGGTTTTCCTAGAATCGGCCCGGAGGCTTAATCCTAGACAAGCTCGGTGGGCACTATTCTTTACCAGATTTAATTTCTTGGTTACCTATAGGGCTGGGTCCAAGAATATTAAGGCTGATGCTCTGTCACGTAGTTTCATGGCCAATCCTCCTTCCGAGAAGGATCCCGCTTGTATTTTACCCCCTGGTATAATCGTCTCTGCCACGGATTCTGATTTAGCTTCTGATATCGCGGCTGATCAGGGTGCAGCTCCCGGGAACGTCCCTGGGGACAAACTGTTTGTTCCCCTGCAATACCGGCTGAGGGTACTCAGGGAAAACCATGACTCCGCTCTATCTGGTCATCCTGGCATCTTGGGCACCAAACACCTCATTACCAGAAACTATTGGTGGCCTGGGTTGCCTAAAGATGTTAGGGCTTACGTCGCCGCTTGTGAGGTTTGCGCTAGGTCCAAAACCCCTAGGTCCCGACCTGCGGGCCTACTACGTCCCTTGCCCATTCCCCAGAGACCTTGGACCCATATCTCCATGGATTTTATCACCGATTTGCCTCCATCTCAGGGCAAGTCGGTGGTGTGGGTGGTAGTCGACCGCTTCAGCAAGATGTGCCACTTTGTGCCCCTTAAGAAGCTACCTAACGCCAAGACGTTAGCTTCTTTGTTTGTGAAACACATCCTGCGTCTCCATGGGGCCCCAGTCAATATCGTTTCGGACAGAGGGGTACAATTTGTTTCCTTATTTTGGAGAGCCTTTTGTAAAAAGTTGGAGATTGATCTGTCCTTCTCCTCCGCCTTCCATCCCGAAACTAACGGCCAAACGGAAAGGACCAACCAATCCCTGGAACAATATTTAAGGTGTTTCATCTCTGACTGTCAATTCGATTGGGTCTCATTCCTTCCCCTTGCTGAATTTTCCCTGAATAACCGGGTCAGTAACTCGTCAGGGGTCTCCCCGTTTTTCTGTAATTTCGGGTTTAACCCAAGGTTCTCCTCCGTCTCCCCTGGTTGTTCCAATAATCCTGAGGTAGAGGATGTTCATCGGGAACTGTGCACTGTCTGGGCCCAGGTTCAGAAGAACCTAGAGGCGTCCCAGAGCGCACAAAAGATTCAGGCGGATAGTAGACGTTCTGCTAACCCCCGGTTTGTCGTCAGGGATTTGGTCTGGTTGTCGTCCAGGAACTTGCGCCTTAAGGTCCCGTCCAGGAAGTTTGCTCCCCGATTTATTGGGCCTTATAAGGTCATTGAAGTCCTCAACCCTGTATCCTTCCCTCTGGAGCTGCCCCCATCCTTCCGCATACACGACGTCTTTCATGCTTCCCTCCTTAAACGCTGCTCCCCGTCCTGGTCCCCCTCTAGGAAACCTCCTGTTCCCGTTCTCACCCCTGAGGGGGTGGAATTCGAGGTGGCCAAGATTGTGGACAGTAGGATGATCCAGGGCTCCCTCCAGTACCTGGTCCATTGGAGAGGATACGGGCCGGAGGAGAGGACTTGGGTACCTGCTCGAGATGTTCACGCTGGGGTATTGGTCAGGAGGTTCCACCTTCTCTTCCCCACTAAACCGGGTCCTCTTAGTAAGGGTCCGGTGGCCCCTCATAAAAGGGGGAGTACTGTAAAGGATCTGCCAGGCACTACGTCTGTGGAGACTCCCAGGGTTAATCAGTCGACACCTGAGGCCAGACCTCTTAGACTGACACCGGCTCCCACCAATCGGGGTGGCAGGCTCAGGAGTGGGAGAGCCTATCGCGGCCTGGTCAGTCAGAGTTAGCTCCGCCCCCTGTCCATTTATACCTGCAGTTTTCTCTTCCTCATTGCTTGTTATTCTTTTGGATTCCTGGCCCCACTGCTGCTTGCTCCAGCCTGCTTCTGCCGTGCTTCTGCCTTGCTGCAGTTCTCCTTGACTTGACTTGCTTTGCTTTGCTTTGCCCCTGGCTTGCTTCTGTCTCCGTGCCCGCTCGGGTTACTCACTTCGTCCTGGTCCTGACTGTTCGTTCGCCGCTCCGTTTCCTCGTGGCGTTCCGTGGCTACTGCCCCTTCCCTTGCGTGTTCCCTGTTTGTTTTCCTGTGCACTTAGACAGCGTAGGGACCGCCGCCCAGTTGTACCTCGTCGCCTAGGGCGGGTCGTTGCAAGTAGGCAGGGACAGGGCGGTGGGTAGATTAGGGCTCACTTTCCCTTCACCTCCTTCCTGCCATCACACCTTCATGAAGCAACTTAGCCGCCGCCCTATCCGGATACTCATTTAGATAAGGGGCCATCTTTTCCACCCTCACCGGCGACACCCCCTTGACCAGCCGCGTGCTGGTTACCTGACCTCTTTTTTCGCAGACATTTTGCCGCCCCGTGTGCTGCACCATTACACTCGGAACACACGTGCTTGAACTTGCACGTGGCCCCGAACTTGCACTGACCTTTATTAAATTGCCAGCAAAAACTCCGCCTTTCCCCCGCCGCTTTGTCCAACCTAACTAGACTGGCCTCCCTGGCCGGCGCTCCCGGGAAAGGACTGCCTAACCGGAGCCGTAACCCGTAACCAGAGAGCAATATCCTTCTGGTCCCACCGAATCGCCGGCCGAACCGCCTTCCGCTGACGGAATTGCTCATCGTATCTCAGCCATGCTTGACCCCCATACGCCCTGTGAGCCTCCCCAATGGCATCAAAATAACAAAACAACGCCGAACAATTTTCCGGCGCCTTTTCCCCTATCACACTAGCCAATATGGCGAACGCCTGCGACCAATTAACGAACGTCTGCGGGATAAGCCTATACCGCCGCCGTTCCTCCTCGTCCTTTTTACTCTCATCCCGCTTGCTCTTATCCAAATTAAATTTAGCGAGCGGCAAGAGAGAAAAAATTTCAACCTACTCGTCCTTCCAGATCCGCTCGCGCACCTCCTGCTTTAAATGCGCCCCCACCGAACCTTCAAAACAAACGTACACCTCCCCCCCGAGCACGATCATCAATACGCACTCGATCGCCATCCTTTTGTGCCTCGGTCTGTACCGACACCGCGACCGCCTCTCTAACCGCCATCACGGGACGCGCCTGTACCGATCCCACGTCCCTGGGGCCTTCCCAAACTATCGCAGGGGACACTTCCGTTACTACCGGCGCCGCGGCCCTATCTAGGCGCCCCACCAGCTCCCGTAAGCAACCCACTAAGTCCGCCAAACCCGCTCCGTCGCGTCCGCCCGCGCCACTACCGGCCCCCGATGCAATACTAGCAGCCCCCCCGCCGACACCCGACATAAAAATCGCTGGATAAGACAGAGATGGAGTTATACACTCACCGGGCTGCACAGGCGCTGTGTTCCCGTCAGCCGGACCATCCTGACCTCGACGATACACGTCCAGTTCACCTTCCTCCAGCTCTTCTCTCGCCGACGCTGTCCATCCCAACGACATCTGTGGAACGGGGATGAGGACGCGCTGACCGATGGGCCGGCAACCTGCCACCCGACCGCCGGGACCCAGACTTCCGACCGGACCTGTTGCCTCGACGTCGCTGCAGATCTAGGCGTCCGTCTAGACGATCCTGACGAAGCCTGCCCCCTGGCCGGAACATCACCAGGCGGGGCGGCCGTACCTTGTCCTCCAAATCTTCCATCTGATGGGGGAGGGGTGACAGGGAGCCCAGCCTGCGACTCCCTGCTTACCGCCGGACCCCGTCGCGGCCTGGGATTCCTGCCAGGACGCAGGGCCTGAGAAGGGGCGGTCCTCCCAGATGCCTGGCCTGCAGCGTCCGGGATCGGGCTCCCTCTGCGACGCCGTGTCCGCGGGACTGCCTCCGGACTGAGGCGCTCTGGAGGTCGGGACCGCCGAGAGGGACGGGTCGACCCGGCCTGCGTCGCCGTCACCCCCGGCAACGCTCTCTGCCTGCTCTGCGCAGGAGCGGTTGTTGCCGACTCCCCCCCCGCCGCCATAACCATGCTTGTAAGGGGGCCGGGGGAGGGGAGCCTGTCCTGTGCAACAGACCCCGAACGCCGGGCCCGACGTGGCGAAACGGCGTCCGGGATCTTAGTTATTGCAGCCACGGTCTCCTCTAGCCATCCGGGACCGTGGTGCACAGCAGCGGCCCGCAGCCGCTCTAACATTAAAGCCTCTGCCATCCTGAGAAGCACGGGCAACGGGGAGCTTACTATTTCTGTGTTACTCCTCCCGCTGCTTCCGGCTCAATGCCGAGAAACAGCGGGAAGCTCAGTAACTGCCCCCCGTCCCCCTTAACTCCTCCCCGTCCCCCCTCCAACTCCCTCCAACTCTCCCTCACCTAATTAACCCTTTCCCTACTAGGACGGTCATGTCGGCTTCCCTTAATCCCTGCAGGCTGCGTCCAGCCTCTTCTTTATATATATATACACACACATTATTTCTCAAATAGAATGCATTTCCCCTACATATTTCATTGCCTGGCATGTATCTGCCCATGAGGCACACACATGAGCCTCTATCGTAGGCAGAGCGAGATGTTTGGTCAGTCATTGTGAGACAATCGTCCCATCGGTCCTCTGTAGATACAGAAATGCTGAGTCTGTTGTGTGCAGCCGCGATCCTAACTCACATCATGCTCTGAGACAAAGGAAGCCCAGGACCACTCATCACTGCCAAGAGTATGTGGAGCCCAAATGTATTTGGCAGCAAGTAAACCCCATGGCTGCCAAATTATTCATTTTTTATCGTTTTTATTCAGATTCTTTAGAACATGTGTATACAATGCAACATTCAAAGACACATAAACAAAGTAACCATAACTACAAATAAAAAGTAACACAGGGTAGAGAAAGCCTAACATTCACCGAAAAATAATAATAATAATAACAACAACATATAAATGAATTACTACTATTTCTCTATTAGAAATAGTAATAATTCATATGTTGTTATTATTATTATTATTATTATTATTATTATTATTATTATTAGGGTATGTATCCACTACCCCCATGAATTTAGATATTCTGCTGGTCCCTGTTCGGAGACTCAAACCTCTGGGTCTTTACGATCAATGCATGCAAGTGATTGACAGATTACTTCAATATCTAAATCCACACCACCACCCATTAGAGAAAATGCATTAATACCTCACAGTGCCGATCTAATGTAAACTAGCACTAAAAGGTCAATCTCCCCATACAATACCTCCTACATCACAAAGGGGCACACTTCATTTTTAATTTAAAGGAGTTGCATAAGATTAACCTAATATGGCAACCTTGAAACAGCGCCACTCTTGTTCATGGGCTGTGTCCGGTATTGTAGTTTAGCACAATTCAAATGAAGTTGTGCCCTCTTGACCACCCGTATAATAATTGAACAGATTATACACTGCTAGAAAAAAATTCTATAAGCAAGTTTATTGATGGAGATTCAATTATATTGCGGTCCATAAGGATACACCACTCATGATGTTCCTATGTTTAACCCAGAAGATTTTGGAAATTTTATATAAAAAATTGATAAGTGTGGAAACCCATTACTATCACTTGAATGCATTGAATAAATATTAACCCTATAAGCAGGACATGGGGCAAGGACGGTATGATAGTTGCAATTGTTACATCAAAGAAACAATGCAATTTGAATTCAAATAGCTGGTCCTGTAACTAAGCCCCGCAACTTTGTAGCAAATAAGGACTAAATCCAACAAAGGGAATTTATTACCTTTTTTAAAAAAGTTGCAATTTGCGCCAAAAAAATAATTGTGACTTTTGATGCATTTACGTTGCTCCTGCCACTCTTCTGAAAATTGGGCTGGGCTTAGAGAAATGGGCATGGCCTCTAATGGACTGACATATTTTCTATAATTTATGCCAAAAACGGGCAAAATTATAGCGGAAATCTACGCCAGCTCATAGCTAGATTTCCCTTACAGGCAGACATACAACTCATTTATTAATGGTGTGCGTCTCTTAATAAATTAGGCACATCTCACTCCAGCTATCTTTATATTAAGACTGGCGTATGAAACTCCTCCAATGTATATAGGTGAACCCTCCCAATTACCCTCTATCAAAATAAGACACGACACCTAGAAATTGGTGAAAAGGCCACAGAAGCCCTTTATTAACGTAAAACCCATTTAAATCAATACTACTTACATTGCTATAAGAATTATGAATAAAATTTCATAAAAACACACTACGAACATTATCATAAATAATCCTGTAAACTAACCCTGATAGAAACATAGGCATTCCAAAATCCACTTGTATCATTCATTGTATTAACAGGTCTTCCACCTTACCCCCAGCCATGCTGCACCTGACCCGAGGACACCTGAAAAACTTTCATGGTTACCCTGCCTATCAGGAATTTACAAATCAAGCTGGCTTACCACCACCAAAGGGGTTTAAGTGCCCCAAATTCTCACTCCAAAATTTTCCTGACTTTTTCTACTATGTGCCTTTAAAGATCCCTCCTATTCCCGCTACCGTGACAGCTAAAGAACTGTACCCATCAGAGATTATATCAAGTCGAAATGCGCGGGTGATCTTCTCTTGCCCAGGTCCGGCGGGAAAGAGGCTCTTCCACTCTCCCCCTCTGGCCTTATATTTCTTTATTAACTATTCCTCCCAGTTTTACTGCTCACTAACTATTGACCTTTTGGTTACCATGCCAATTAGGAATTTACAAATCATGCTGGGTTATCACCACCAAAGTGGTAGAAGTGCCCCAAATTCTTACTCAAAAATTTTCCCGACTTTTTCTACTATGTGCCTTTAAAGATCCCTCCTACTCCCCCTGCTGCGACAGCTAAAGAACTGTACCCATCAGTGATTATATCAAGTCGAAATGCGCAGGTGATCTTCACTTGCCCAGGTCCGGAGGGAAAGAGGCCCTCTCTGGACTTACATTTTTTTATTAACTCTTCCAGTTTTACTGCCCACTAACTCCTGCCCACTAAAAATTGACCCTTTACTCTGATGTAAGTCCACTAACTTACTGTTCCTTACCACCACCTTGTCATGCGCCCCCCCATATTAGCCCTGCATTTCCATTCCGGGTGGCTTACTTTCCCCTTGTCAAAGCAGCGTGTCCCTACACAGTCTGACAATGTCACCACTGACTGCATGATGTCAGACTATGTAGTGACAGAACCCAATTGGTAACACCCAGTTGTCAAATTATTTTAAAATTTCTAGGAGGAATAACAGAGGAACGGTAAAACCTAGTACTAAGAAAATATGCTCCAGGATTGTTATATTATGGGGAATGCAGGTATATACCAAAACAGACATGTCAGGAGAGCTGACCAGTCCTCTTTTGTAGGAGGAAGATAAACATATATGCAGCCCATCCCATTTAATGTCCTAAATATCAGTACACCTCTGTGTTTCCATGGAGATTGGCAGAACATCCTTGGACCACTAGTTGTATATCAGTAGGAAGCCAAATACTGCCCACGACAAAGAATATATCACCAGGAGGCTCTGAAAAATGATTCAGTCACCGGACAATACATCCAACGCAACAACTGACGGCTGAATTTTGTGGTTTTTTTTGTATTCGCTCATTGCTGTAATGTATTTAATAACAATGGCACATAAATCATCCAGCCGCTGATTATTCATGATTGTGTAGAGAACAGGTAAACTGTGCAAAGTCCGCCCTAATGTGACCCTGCAGTGACCACTTCTGAAAAGAATGTACAACATACACATTATTTCCAGCAAAGTGGGTACTCTGCAAAAAGACGCACAATAATCCCTTTCATTTGAGCGTTTAAGATGAAGCTTGTGACTTTTCCACTAGGCTTTTCCCAGCACACAAAGGCCGGGAGCGAACTACATGCTCGATCTGACGTAACTGGTTCATACAAGCAAGGTCCAGCAAAGAAATAATTATTAAATGTGGACCGACCGTGATTTTAAGGGGAAGCGGTCACTCAACGGATTTCTTCAAATGAGTGAATCTACTAGAAGCCTTAATAACAGTAAAGGGCATCTTACAATATATTGATTGCATATTTTGGGATCTCTACTGGGTATGGTTTATAACCATTTCTTGTGTTTGGCCTCTTACATATTCGATATACGATATTCGGCCTGAGACATCGTTGATCGGCGCTCGTTTGCTCCTGTCACATGGAGCCATGGATGGGGACGAGCGGTCGTTACTCCGATCGCTCGTCCCCATACATTATTATCATGTCGGCAGCGCATCTTCCTGTTTACACAGAGAGATGTGCCGCCGACAACGATAATATTTTACTTTTTAAAAACTATACGACCAGCAGATGATCAAGCGTTTGCGTTTATACAGGGCAATTATCGGGAACGGGCGTTCTATGAACGCTTGTCTGCCCGATAATCGCCCAGTGTAAAAGGGCCTTAAGCTAGAGGGTATAAGTAAGCCAAATTGACTGCCCCAAAACCGCTCATTAAAAGGAGATTTGTCGAGAGTGGTCAGATAATTGGCTCCATGACCCTTTACTCGAAAGATCCCATGGAGCCAAACACATTATCCCTCACAGCCCAAAAGTTAAAATGGATATGCTCCATAACTATGGCCAAAACAGCTGCTATAGGGGTTGATGTGACCCATTGAAGTATAGGAAAGTCCCTTCTTTTGGTGTCTTTCTGCTGTTTTGCTCTACTATGTGGGTTCTCCTTTGTGCTGCAGATTCACTAGAAGACCCTACTACTATCAATCTTTCTATTGATGCTTGGATAACAGTATAGCTGTTTGCATTACTGTAGTTAAAGCGGTTGTCCCTTTTAAATAATCCTTTTTTGTTAGAATGGATAAGCTGATCACATTGATTGGAGCTCAGCGATCAGCCAAAAACGTTCAGTCAACACAGCATAAGGTGTTCAATTCTTCTGCAGCGCCACTACAGGGGAGATGAAGCATTACACAGTACTCATTGAAATCAATAGGCTATCCATGTAATGCATTGACACACCGGGTCCTCCAGAGCGAGTGATGATCTGTGAAACCAATTTCAGCTCTGACTAATAGATAAGCATCCTGCCTCGCACTCCACATTTTAATGTTGAGTATATTACAATTTCTTTAATTTTCCAATTTTTTGCAGGTCTTGTATATCTGTTGCTAAGTGCTGATAGCCATTGTAACAGCCATTGTAACAGCCTCTCTGCTCTCTTTTAGGGACCTAAAAAAAATGCAACCTGGGGCAAGTTTTTCATGCACTGTTGTAAAATATTCTAGGATTTGCAGCTGTTGAACGTAGCAAAACCACGTTTATACTGCATCTACTAACTTTTTTTTAGCAACACAGAGGCCCAGTCGGTGAGGGCGCATTGACACCTTTTTTTCCCTAAATAAAACCAGATAGTGAAACATAATTTTTTCTTCTAATCTGTTTTTATTTTTGGAGTGCAGATTTTATTATACTATTTTCTGTGAATTATTATGGGGCAGCCATCTTGCCTGAGCTGCTGTTAACAGCATTTAGAGATATGCATTACAGCAGGCACATGGACCATAGGAAACAATAGTCTGAAGCTGATCCATTGACTTTTTTGGGAGAGTTTTCAAGGCATGCTCTGTGACCAGTACAGAGGTCATTGTGCAGGGAGGGGGAGGAGGGGGTCTGTGTCCACCACCTATTGTCAATGGTGGATCCTGTGTTATCTATATAAAGGTGTTACCTGCCAGTGTAATCCTGCCTGTGATGATAATGAGAGGACTGCTGAGAAGTGATCTCTACAGAACAGGAAGGGTCAGTCTATCATGAATGGTGCATCCTGTGTTATCTATATAGAGGTGTAATCTGTCAGAGGTGTTACCGGTCAGTGTAATCCTGCCAGTGATGATGAGATGACTGCTTAGAAGTGATCTCTACAGAACAGGAAGTGTCAGTCTATTGTGAGCCTCAGTGGCCAGAGGGAAAATTGCAGGATTTCTGGATTGTTTTTTAAATAATGACATAGAAAATAAAAAAAATCACCAAAAATTCCTACAAAATATGTTTAACATAAAAACTTGGCTTAAACATTAGGTCATTTTATGATGACACATTCCCTTTAAAATCAGCTTTCTACTGTCTATTAGACTGCAGGTAAGGGACTGAGTTGATAAAATGTCATGTCTCCCAACTACTGGTGGATTCTAGGAGACATAAGGGGGATTTGAGAGTACAGTGTCCGTATACTGTTCTTGCATGGGGGCCCTCTGCTCTCTGTGTCCGCCCCTGTGTGTTACAATGGTGGTTTGTGTGAAACAATTTATGAACATACCCTAAGAATTTTGATGCTGGAAACCCTCATTGTAAATATTTTTTCCATCAACCAGGACAAAGAAAACGCAGTGAGATACTGTATACAACGAACATGAAATCTCCCCATCTCACATTCCACTGTGAAAAGAGGGGATTAGCACATGGAAGAATAGCTGGTGAGCAGGTCTAAAAACATCATCCAAATTAGCTTACATGTGACTTGTCAGCAGAGTGTGGAGCTCAGGGCACAGGACTACCTGACACAGACAGAAAGTCTGATGTATAAAAACTGCTGCAGACAAAAAAGGCTGAAGTGCCCACGGCCATCAATCAGATCACTACATTTAAGCGTGCCGATTTTGCCTATATAGAATCAAATATTTTCTGTCTATACCACCAAAATCATTGGTACTGCTTTTTTCCAAATTTTCTTGAATTTCGGCCAACACGCACCACTCATCTAAGGCCCACACGCACACGAACGTGCTTTTGCGGCCGCAATTCCTATTCCCGAAAATCCACGTGAGAATTGCGGCCCCATTCATTCCTATGGGGCCATGCACATGACCGTGGTTTCCACGGTCCGTGCATGGCCCAGGAGCCCGGACCGTGTTCTGCTGTCCAGGCTCATAGCAAATGCATTTGCAGGCGGCTCGCGGGTGACACTCGGCCCCCGGCCGACCCGAAAATCACGGCCGTGCACATGGCTACAAACGTGTGCATGAGGCCTAAAGAAGATAAGGTGTGAGGGAATTAGACATAGTATACGTCGCGACCGGCACTTCAATATTTCGCCTGATCTGCAGTGTTCTACATTCAAATGTCATATTCAGCCTCAGTCCTACTGTCCTGCAGCAGCTGGGAATGGCTGCTGTAATGTGATTACCTGTCCTTGAAGGTAGTGTCCCAGCCAGCGCAAGATGTAAGTGCCAATTTCAGATTTAATTCTTTAAAGTGCACCGGTAAACTGGAATGGTGCCCTCTGATTGGTTGCAACAGGGCCACTTTCTACTCCTAAAAGAAATTTAATCCATGAAGCCTGATGTTCCCTGTAAAATAAGCATGCTCCTGTTCACGCTGCCTATGGGGTCCATTCTGTCCGATTTTAGTTGTTTTTGACAGTCATAATAGTTTAATTTGCTGCGCATACATCTGCATTTGTCCCGCCCCCTTTGAGGTCCGTTTCGTGGAACAATCCAGTGAAAAATTTAACAACTGGGAGGAATGCAATTGTACATGGGAAAAATCATTCTGGTCCTGGCAAAATATCATTATATGTTGTCACTTAAAACTTTTTTGCCAATGTTAGCACAAGTATTAGATCGGGTTATCACATAAGGCCTTTACTAAATGACTGACTCTTTCATCTTCCAACTATTTCTTGCTAACCTACATTCAGTAGGTTAGCAATAAGTAGGGCACAGATTGTAAGGAGAATGACTACAGGATCAGACTACACAGTGTTTGTTAGTAGTCTGTTACCATGGAGACACATAGGTCTACGTAGGAACTATAGTTACAAAATGGTAGGAAATTCGTAATGAAGACTATGTGCACATTTGCATCATTTTTTTATTTTAATAAAAAATAGTCAGTGAATGCAGCACAATGCATTGCTACTTATGAATCAGGCAAAATTTGTCTCGTCTGCGTTTCACCAATGCGGGCGAATTTGTGCATATGGGACGATAGACTAAAATGCTGGGGGAAAAAGTGCCTATTTTCTGTAAAACTTCATACTGGTGCAGTTTTTGAGCATGTGGCCGTCTCATTCTTTCACAAGACAAACAAGAACTTACATGAACGGGTAAATTATCACTACAATTAAAAAGTTGCACGTGAAACAAGTAATGGAAAAACCGAAAGTCACTTTTGAGTATGCTCTGTTGTTTTTTGGACTACAAGTCCCAGCATATTTCACTAAGTGGAAAATTACAACCTTAACCCCGTAAGTCCAAATAATGCAGAGGCCACAGATTGGTAATGGTAGTCAGAGTGTGCTGAGCTGTGACGTGTTCATTTACGGCGGGTTAATAAGTCACCGGCAGTGCGAGAGTTCACTTGACATTGAAAAATTCTGCAGTCATCCATTTACAATGTGTTAGCGTCGCTGAATAACTTAGAACAGATTTACATGTGAAATATACACAAAATCGTAGCTCCGGCAAGAACCATCACCCACATGTGAGAGGGTGTGTAGTGACAACACGGCCATTGATAACAAGAATAAATACAGTCATTTACTCTTATCAGCCCATTCCCTTCCAGTGCCGAGAAAGTTTTGTGTTACAAAACTAACAGAAAATGTAGCTTTTCCTTCTAAAATAAATATACTGTAAGCCCCTGGACTGTCCTCTTCCAAGTTGTTCTCAAAGTTTATTCAGTTATTACCTGTTTCAGGGAATGCTGGGTGACAACCAATATGGCCTCCATTACATCTCTCTAAAGGCTCTTTTACACGGATAAATCGAACGAATGCTGATCAGCGATAATGACATGTCGATCGATGCTCGTTTTGCTCTATTTACATGGAGCAATAATCATGGCTATATGGCACACCTCCCAACTTTCAAGTATCACAAAGAGGGACAACCGATGCGGCGTGCGCAGTGCGGCAATTTTTTTTCTTTTAAGCCATGCCTCTAATCCCGCCCAATACCCACCCATACACACCCGGTTCAGCCCACACAGCATCATGCTCCCATAGTGCTTCCCACACAGTATAATGCCCCATAGCTGCCAACATACAGTATAATGCCCCATAGCTGCCACCATACAGTATAATGCCCCATAGCTGCCAACATACAGTATAATGCCGCCATAGCTGTCACCATACAGTATACAGCCCCATAGATGCCCCCATGCAGTATTATGCCCACACAGATGCCCCTATACAGTATAATTCCCACACAGATTCTCCCATGCGGTATAATGCCCATACAGCTGCCCCATGCAGTATAACGCCCAAACAAATAGCTGCCCCATGCAGCATAATGCCCCTATAGCTGCTCCAAATAGTATAATGCCCAATACAGTATAATGCCCCCACAGATGCCCCCATACAGTATAATGCCCCCACCATATCTGCCCGATACAGTATAATGCCCCATAGCTGCCCCTATAGAGCTTAATGCCCCCAAAGCTGCCCCCATACAGCATAATGTCCCCATAGCTGCCCTTATACAGTATAACGCCCCCTTAGGTGCTTCTAGTGCCAGTGCCCTTGTAGATAGTGACACAGTGCCCATGTAGATAGCACCACAGTGTCCCCTGTAGAGTGTGCCCCTATATAGCGCCGCAGTGTCCATGTAGATAGTGACAGTGTCCATGTAGATAGCGCCACAGTGTCCATATAGATAGTGCCACCCCCCCCCCCCCTCTGAACAGCGCCATTGGGACTCCCTCTAGGAGCGGAATCTCCAGCCAGAGCATAGGCCGGGATTCCGCTCTTAGAGGGAAGCCCTGATGGTCATGGAAAAGGATATAAAAGTTATTTGTAAGGACAGAGAAACTAGGAGAAAGACCATGCTTAGTTTTTTTTTATCAGAGGGGTCTCCAAATTTGTGGTCTTGTGAGATGCCGGACTATCAGTATGTCTCGCTGTCAGATTAATACAAGTATTACCAGTACAGGTATTATGTGCTACTGTATATAAATACAGGTTGAATGTAGCATAATTCCGGACCACCAGCACCTATGATGTGGCTTGTGGTGTAACTCTAGTAAAGAGCCACTTCATATTGTTAACACATTGAGTGTAATCTAAACATTATCACGTTACACACAGAAAAGCGGAAAGTGCTGAGCGTAATCCCAGTTCACACTAGGTAGGAGTTGTAGTTTGACACCATTTTGCATGAACCTGCTTGGAGGCCTGATTATTCCCCTATAGTCTGAACTGTCCCTCCTGTCAATCACACATTGAAGCGCAGGCTCTTGTATATAGAATTACAATCACTTCACCTTTATGGACTGGAACTGAGTAAATACCAAGTGCACTTGTAGTCAAGAAACAAGATAAAAGTATATATTTAAAAATAAAACTCCTAGGACTTCAAAGGGACTCCACACCCCAATGTGTCCACACGACTATAGGGCTGGGGGACAAATTATGTCATTCATTGCTGCAAGTTTCCCAAAAAATCAATGTCCATTCTGAGATTTCTATTGGATTGTTTGGGTTGTTTGAGATGTGAAGGTTCTGCTGCAAATCTCAGATCACACAAAAGTTGTGGTCAATTGCAACTTTTGTCCATTGACGTGCACATTGTGCGACTCAAGAGTATAGAACATGTCGTGTGACTAAAGGTGTCAACTAACTCCAACCAAAATTAATATTGTCACCTCGGTCATCTTACTACCTCCGAAACATGGATACTTCATATCTCACTAGGCTTTTTGTAGGTCATGGTCCTTGGCAGTCACTGACTTTCCATTTCAAGACCTGACACCCTGTAGATGTTAATGAAATGCAGATTAGTCTTGACACCCCCTCCTCCTTCTCCTCCACCATTGAGCAGTGTCTTTACAGTGTAACATCTCCACATGGGACATCATCCCATGTCTTCTACGACAAAGAAGGAATCCCCTTTGATTGAATAGGCTGGAAGGATCTAGGAGAAACGTGCTTAGCTGAACCACCCCCTTGCAAACAATCAA
This sequence comes from Rhinoderma darwinii, assembly GCF_050947455.1. NCBI lineage: Eukaryota > Metazoa > Chordata > Amphibia > Anura > Rhinodermatidae > Rhinoderma > Rhinoderma darwinii. The sequence goes on along the minus strand of NC_134692.1, from coordinate 21,786,990 downwards.
GACAATGGGGCTTTTCTCCAAGGCAAAGAGAAAGCAGCAATAATATCTCAACCTAAGAAGAAGGTGCAATGTGTGGAAGACTTTCAGGAGAGGACAGCAGAGCAAGCATCAACATAGACAAGACACGGAGGACCAAGCCGGGTACAATGCACTCACCAAAACGATGGCAAACCTCTCCTCCAGTTCACCTGGTTCAGGCATGGGCAGCTTAAGGGGCATATTATGTGCCTTGAAATCAGTCTGGTTAGAATCCATGCTGCCTGCATTCCCCATGATGAGCAGCCTGGGTGAAGGCCACCTCCACACCTCTCTCCTGGCCACAGGAATTAACAAGTCACCAACACACAGCTGCTTGTCCTTCTCCCCACCTCCCCAAAGTGTCCAGCAATCCCAAACCCAGCAGCAGATGGGAACAAATCCAATGCAATAATAGATCCAAGGCTCCTTCTAGCACATAGGTAGCTCCTGCACCTTCCTGGCCCTGGGTGACCTCCAGAAAAAGCCCAGCTTGATACCTAGACTAGTGTTTGGAGGCACGGATGGCATCTGCATGTTGCACAATTTGCACACCACTCCCCGCTTGGTGCTGCTTGCTGCTAGTGTGAGGAGCACAAGAGGCTCAGGGCAGCAGCAGCCTGAATGCAACATGGAAACTCCCTTTATTGTCCAAGGGAAGAGACAGAGGCTCCCTCTAGTGATCCTACAGCTCTGTCTATGGAGAGGTGAAGGCAGCAGCAGTGGCTGTAAGGACAGAATGACAGCTCCTGCAAATCCCCCTATATTAGGTTATTATATAATTCACTGGCATTCATAGAGCAGTGCTAGTTTACAGATAGAAAAGGGGGGACTAATATTAGCTGGATCAGCAAAATAAATAATAATGTATGTATGTACAGTATATTAATACTATTATTATTATTATTATTATTATTATTATTATTATTATTATTATTATTATTATTATTATATTATCATGTTATGTTATTATTATTGGTATTATTATTAGCATATTATTTATATTATTATAATCATATTATTGCTGCTGTTTATTGTTATTTTATTATCACTATTATCATCATCATCATATTATTATTATTATTATTATATTATTGCATTATTATTATACTATTATATTAATAGTATTATTATCATCATCATATTGTTGCTGCTGTTGCTTATTATTATTATTATTATTTTATTATTATTATTATTATTATCATCATCATTATATTAGCATCATATTATCACATAAATATGATATTATTGCATTATTATTATTATTATTATTATTATTATTATTATACTATTAAATTATTAGTATTATTATCATCATCATATTGTTGCTGCTGTTGTTGATTTTTTTATTATTATCGTTCATTATTATTATATTAGCATCATAATATATTATCACATTACTATTATTATTATATTATTATTACATTATCATATTGCTGCTGCTGCTGCTGTTGTTATTATTAGTGTCATATTATTATTGGTATTATATTATTCTAATAGTGTTTTTAATATTATTATTATTATTATTATTATTATTATTAATAATAAGAATTATAATAACAAAGATTCTTAATAAATAACACCTTTAATCCATCACAGAAAAAAATAGTACGTAATATTGTTGTCATCCTATAGGAATAATAATAATTAATAATGATAATAAAATGAAAATAATATCACTATAATATCAAAACAATAATAATTCCTAATTAATAAATAATAAAATGATTCTCTCCAGAAAGAATAGGGAGCTTGACAAGAAATAGTAAATAATATTGTGGTTATCTTCTAGGATATAATAATAACAATAAGTATATAGTAAAAATAAATAAAAAATAATACGTAATCTTTGTGCACTCTACGTTTATGCCCTACGTTTAGCATGTATGTCAGCAAAGCTCCCGACGTTCACACTAAACGTGTCCATAGTTTTCCATCAGCCTTTGGTATACACCATTATACCTTTTTTTGTAGAATGGAATAGTGTAGTACACTTCGCTATTCCATCCCGCGGGATCCAACAAAAAATAACGTATACCACTCTGTATATGTTATTTTAACATGGAAGCCTATGGGTGACATATACCACTCTATGGCATACATTACAGGTAAATGTTTAACGTATACATCATGGACTTTTCAAGTTCTTTTTTTTTGCATGACGTATACTTTAAACGGATGGTATGTTAGTCTATGGGTGACAGATGCATTAGACGTGTGCCTAAGGGGGGATTCACACGAACGTGTATTCGGTCCGTGCGGGCCGCGTGGTTTTCACGCGCCACGCACAGACCAATACAAGTCTATGGGGCAGTACAGACAGTCCGTGCTTTTTGCGCAGCGTTTGTCAGCTGCGCAAAAAACGCGACAGGTTCAATATCTCCGTGTATTTCGCGCATCACGCACCCATTGAAGTCAATGGGTGCGTGAAAACCACGCAGCTCGCACGGAAGCACTTCCGTACGAACCGACTGAAACAGCGCACCAGCTGTCAAAAGGATGAATGTAAACAGAAAAGCACCACGTGCTTTTCTGTTTCCAAACATCCAAATGGAGTGTCTTTGAGATGAGCGAACCCGGACAATCGAACCGAACTTCACCGGGTTCGGCCGAACTCGTTTTGGCCGAACCCGGCAAAAAAAAATTCCGGTACGCGACGTCAGGAGATAGTCACTGTCCAGGGTGCTGAAAGAGTTAAACTGTTTCAGCACCATGGACAGTGACTACCGATCCCAATAAACATGAACCTCTAAAAAAAAAAGAAGTTCTGACTTACCGATAACTCCCGGCTTCTTCCTCCAGTCTGACCTTCCGGGATGACAATTCAGTCCAAGTGACAGCTCCAGCCAATCACAGGCCAAGCACAGGCTGCAGCGGTCACATGGACTGCCGCGTCATCCAGGGAGGTGGGGCCAGATGTCCAGAGGCGCGTCACCAAGGACGCGTCACCAAGGCAACGGCCGGGAGAGAAGTTCTCGGTAAGTACGAACTTTTTCTTTTTTTTTAACAGGTTGCTGTATATTGTGTTCGGCATTCACTGTCGAGGGTGCTGAAAGAGTTACTGCCGATCAGTTAGCTCTTTCAGCACCTTGGACAGTGACGGGCGTCGACTAGCCTCATCTCTATGATGGCGGCTGCGCGAAAATCACGCAGCCGCGCATCATACACGAATGACACACGCAGCTGTCAAAGGTTTTTTGCGCGCGCAAAACGCTGCGTTGTTTGTGCGCGCAAAAACGCAACGTCCGTCTGTATCTGCCCTAAGAGTGGCATCCGTCACCCATAGACTATAATGGTATCCATTTAATGTATACGTCATAAACATGGTCATTAGAGTTAATGACTTGTATGTTTAGGGTATACTGTCAGGGTATGTTCACACGAGGGCGTCCGTAATGGCTGAAATTACGGGGATGTTTCAGCCTGAAAACATCCCTGTAATTTCAGCCGTAACGGCATGTGCAGGCGCTTGAACGCCGCGTCCATTACGGACGTAATTGGCCCTGCTATTCATTGGAGTCAATGAATAACGGCTCCAATTACAGCCAAAGAAGTGACAGGTCACTTCTTTGACGCGGGTGTCTATTTACGCGCCGTCATTTGACAGCGGCGCATAAATATACGCCTCGTGTGAACAGACAAACTTCTGCCCATTGCTTTCAATGGGCAGATGTTTGTCAGCGCTATTGAGGCGCTATTTTCGGACATAATTCGGGGCAAAAACGCCCGAATTACGTCCGTAATTAGTGCGTGTGAACATACCCTTATACTCTATGGCATCTATCACAGCCTACATTTAATGTATACATCAAACATAAGGGATAAAACGTGGTGTGCACAGTGCCTTACTCTGAGATAGAAAAAGGTGCTGGATTAGCAGTAGTAAATGACGATGATGATAATAATGATACAATAACAATAAAATAGTGCTAATATTTAGTGTGTAATAAAATGTATCAGCTCTTTGTTAGCAATCGATAATAATACGTTTTCAAGCGAATAACAGCAAATCCTGACAGTCCGAATTAACATATAATGGGGTCCATCAGTTTCCATCAGGGTTATGATCTGTTTTACAGCAATAATAGAACTGCAGACTACACTTTTCCTGCTGTCAAAACTATCAGAACCCTTGACAGATACTGCATAACACAGATGTGAATAGAGCCTTAAAAAAATAATTCCATTCATTTCTCTGGTAAGCAAAATGATGCATAATTGTATTCGTCCGTATCAGTTCAGTCAACCGGTGTCCCAGGTACAATGGAAATGAATGTCATCTGTCGACGAGGCGTACACACCATAGCTGTAGACCACGTGGCTGCTATCCTGGAAAAAGACCAAGTTGGCTGCACCGCTTATTTTAATGGGTGGTGAGAACCTGTGCAGGGGTTTCCTCTCCAAAAAAGTTAGTATTTAAGGATGTGGGGAATTAACCCAAGGATCATGTCCATTGGTCACAGGTGTATAGGGTTGTAAACCAGTGCCAGAAAGGGGGGGGGGGGCATTTTAGCCTTTGCTATGGGTCCCCCTCTATGATATCTAATTTGGCGTAGAAGATTGCAAGTGAAGTCTAAGGGTCTGTTCACATCTACATTGGGGAGCCCGTTAATACAATGGCGGAAACAATAGCGCAGCATTCTGCGCTATTGTTCCCGGTAAAACCACGGGAACCCGACGGAACCCATTAAAGTCAATGGGTTACGTTGAGTGCCGGTTGTTCAACAGAACTGGCGCTTCTGGTATTTTCATTGTTCTGCTCCTTAGACGGAGCAGAACAATGGAAACTCGAATGCAGATATGAACAGGCCCTAACCAATATGTAAATTTGTACTTTTTGCTCCATGTGAGAGTTTCCCCATGGTTGTAGAATAGCCTATAACCTCTGTTTGTTTAGTAAATATCTGCTTCTTATACTATGTACCACGTAACAGTCTGATTAGTGTAGCAGGGAAGGCATGATGTGTCTCCTCTGCATTTCTATATGCAAAGATCATAGGTATCAGTGATCTATTGGTAACATAAATCACTGCTAGGCCTCATGCACACACCATTGTTGTAAAGATCCGTATAACGGCGACCATAGAAACCTATGGGCTCACACTGTACCTCCTACAGAGGCAAGCAGAGTTCAAATAGAATATGTCAGAAACAAATCGTGGCATACTCCATCTCATGCTGTATTATTGAGTCATGATATTGCAGAGGCTCGATATTGAGGCACATGGAGCCATATGGACATAGGTGTGCCACCATACAGGTTTCATGGCGTGGCATGCATTACCTTGACCTCAACATAATGAAATAGGGATGAGGTACAACCAGCATCTCCCCTGCCCATCAATGGAAATCCAGTCGAAATATTTTGACATCATAGATTTCGATGGCAATTCTCCAATGGCAAGTGCTTCGGCAACTCCCAACACCTCCCCCTTAATATTGATTGACAGCTCTAGTGTTGCACCACCTGCTGCACACGATGACGTACCACAATGCTGGAGCCGTCAATCAACACCAAGGGGGAGGAGTTGGGCAGGGTTACAAAGCGAGACTTACTGGGATTGGCACCTCTTTTGCATACAGCAATAAAGTTAATTTTCTCAGCAATGAAGATGCTATGAAGGGACACAAAGGTATGTGTCCTCATTTTTTTCGTTTATGTTAGGCCTAATTCTGCTGATAGATTCCCTTTAAGACTATATGATATCCGGAGTGGCTCCAATTCAGGTTTGGTTTAAGCAGGGCACATAGGAACTAAATCAAACCGTATCCGGTCATAAAAGATGTTGGGGGTAGTTGGAGGCTTAATAATTATATGTTAGTCACTACCTGCTCCATTAGGACACAGCTGTGATAAGTGAATGCAGTATAGCTGAATTGTCTATAGGTAGTCTAAGGTAGTATGAAACCCACTTCTTGTCTCATCACAGGCTAAGGCTGCTGTTTCGGCCATCTCCCATATTTTACACTGCAGCTCTGCCTGATCTGATTGGCTACTGTGTATTAGCACAAGCCCGTTCAAGCTCATCAGAAAGAATGCAGAGCTTCATTTTATTGCAGCAAATTTATAATGAACATAAATATAAATAGGCCATCAATATAATGAAAGATATCTCAGGATACAGTATCTCCACACACGACCTCTACTCTGTCAGTGACTTTCTCCTCTCTACATCCCTAAAAAAACATTGGGCCAAATCAGGCACCAGGGCATAGGGACAACTACAACCTCTGCACCCCCCTATAGTTAGGCTCCTGGCCCTGTTACCTCAGTAAGCCCATGGCTTCTCTTTTGTATAACAGGCAGCAGTGCTATAAATCTGCAGTGCAGAAGTGCGATGACATATCTGGAGAATTGCGCAATAATGTAATATCCTTATAGTGTGACGACACTTAAAGGGAATGTGTTGCCAGAAAAACATTTATTTTTTTTTTTTTTAATTAAACATTTAGTGTGTAGGTGATTAAACATTGTTCAAATTTTTTTTATTTTTTTCACGAGTCAGGAAATATTATAAATTAGATTCTAATTTATAATATTTCCCATTGCTGGTCACTAGATGGAGCTATTCCCAAAATTGCAGCATTGCAAAATTGGGTAAAAAGCCCTCGCTCTAGTGAGCTCTCAGCATCCCCCCCCTCCTTTATCCTGGCTAGTGCCGGGATAAACGAGGGGTTTGAACGGTCTAACCTCCTACACTGTGTGTCGCCATTTTTTGAGCTAACACACAGTGTAGTAGGTTTACATACAGTAGTAAACACACACAAACACGAACATACATAGAAATCTCTTACCTGCTCCTGCCGCCGCGACTCCCTCCGGCCCGTCCGCTCCGTCTGCTGCCGCTGGTCCAAGTGCACAAGTCCGGAAGCCGCGACCGGAAGTAGTAATCTTACTGTCCGGCCGCGACTTCCGGTCCACAGGAAAATGGCGCCGGACGGCGCGCATTTCAAATTGGACTGTGTGGGAGCGGCGCATGCGCAGTTCCCACACAGACGGCGTACACAGAAGTGGATGGGACGGGACCCGTTCGCAGTCCCTATGGGACTGTGGCTGCCGTATTCCATGTCTGTATGTGTCGTTAATCGACACATACAGAAATGGAACAAAAAATGGCAGCCCCCATAGGGAAGAAAAAGTGTAAAAATAAGAAAAAGTAAAACACAAACACACAAATAAATATAAACGTTTTTAATAAAGCACTAACATCTTTAACATATTAAAAAAAAATTTGTGATGACACTGTTCCTTTAAGGAGGCTGTCTGAGATTAGACAAAATGTCAGTGCCACTCCTTGCCATAGGGGGAGTCTAATATTGCAGCTTAGCAGCATTAGGGTAAGTTTACACAGGATGAATACGCTGTGTAAAGGTACATAACGTATCCGCCCTGGTGGCCGCAGGGAGTACGATCCGAAAAACGACACCAAATTGTGGTGCAGTTTTTTGACCGGAATGTCCGCTGTAGAAAACTGCACGTAAAAAAGAACAAGTTTCATACTTACCCGTAGCCATGGTGACACGTCCCTCTGCCGGCCTCCTGGGATCACGTTTCATCCCAGGTAACCGCTGCAGCCAGTGATTGGCTGCAGCGGTCACATGGGGTGAAATGCCATCTCAGGAGGTCGGCCTGGATGAAGAAGCACAGAATTCGGGGTAAGTATAAGATTTTTATTTTTTTTCAGAGTTGCGATTATTGCGGCGGAATCACAGCTTTTCTCCCTCAAAAATCACAACATCTGCTATTTGTTGCGGGTTTTACCTCCCCATTGAACGGGGAAAACCCGCAACAAAAAAAGCAGTGATTGCGCAAATATAATTGACATGCTGCGGATTAAAAAAACGCACCGCAGGTCAATTTCGGAGTCTTTTTTCCGCTTATCATGTACGCAGCGTGTGGATGAGATTTGTTCAAATTCTTATCCATTCTGCTGCTACTGTTGTATGCTGCGGATTTTCCGCAACTAAATCCGTTGCGTAAAATACGCAGTATTTGCGCTAGGTGTACACTTAAGGCCCTTTTACACCGGGCAAACGAGCATTCACAGGGCAACGATCAGCCAATGAACGAGCAAACGCTCGTTCATCGGCTGATCGTATAGTTTTAAATACTGAAACTATTATCGTTGTCGGCAGCACATCCCCCTGTGTAAACGTGCTGCCGACATGATGGCAATGTATGGGGACGAGCGAGTAACGACTCCATACTAGTTCCTTGTGAAAGGAGTAAACAATCACCGATCAATGAGCTATCTTGTTGATTGGCACTCGTTTACACAGCCATGTAATACCACCCTTACCCTGATAGTCAGATCGTCCAAATACAAAAATTCTGATTGTATGGTTTTGTTTTGCTGCACAATTGTTAGATCCGTGTGAATGAATCAGTGTCAGGTTGTTAATGACGTCACATAACGATATATATACTTTCTAATTAATGCTGCGGAACATCGGCTTTAGGAGGTGATAATGAATTCACATGAAGTGTATCAGCGCTGTGAACCTGCTGCTCTCCAAAACTGTATCCTGCGCAAAAAGAGACAAAAATGCTCAATGTTTATCTGTAAGTCAATTGTGAAAGAATTGGAAAATTTTCACAGCAGCCATAAATAAACACTAGTGTTAATGTGGGAGGTTAAAGTAACACACAGGGACAAATTATTTCAGCAAACATCAGCTGGTAGTGTGAATGCGGAGATAAGCAGTGACACGTTAAACCTCTTTTCGCCCATTCTTAAAGGAGAATTGCTTTGCACATGAAGATTCGGCTTTTACTTGTTTAAAGAGCATTTGGCATCTATGGGTAATTTCATAATAAGCCAAGATGTATGACATTGGAAAAAAAAAAAAGTCAGCAGTTTTTCCCTGGAGAAGAAGCGCCACCCTTGTTTATGAGGTTGTCTAGTATTGCAAATCAGCCCCATTCACATGATAATCTATCATCAGAAAATTAGCTATTGTTAAAATCAAGTTTGTATGTTGAACATATATTTTACTTTCTTGTAATGTCACTATAATTATTGAAAAAAATAATGCATTTTTCGTGCTGGCCGCTGAGAACTCACAATAGGCTTAGCTTACATCACTTTTCAGCTTGTGCTGTGTACACTGGGGCAGGGTCTGCAGTCACCTCATCATCATTAGAGGACTTAATCCCAATAAAAGGTAACCCCCTCTATTATAGAGCAAGATACAGATAACACGGGGTCACACCATAGACAATAGGTGATGGGGACAGCTCAACTCCTCCTCCCATTCCTTGCGCGGTGATCTCTGCTTACATAGAAGTTACTGAGTTATTTTCTTACGCGCACGCGCCTGTGCAGACTTGGTATGGACTTTTTAGAAAAATCAAAAAGTGATACTGTAAAGGATCTGCCAGGCACAACTTCTGTATCTACGCCCATAGGTAATCAGTCTGCACCTGAGTCTATGTCTCTGAGACTGACTCCATCTTCCACCACTCAGGATGGCAGGCTTAGGAGTGGGAGAGCCTATCGCAGCCTGGCCAGATGGAGCTAGCTCCCGCCCTCTGTCTATTTATACCTGCCTTTCCTGTTCCTCCTTTGCTTGTGATTCTTCTCGTGTTGTTTCCTGGCCCAGCTACAGCTTCTACTATTTGATCCTGCTCCATACTGACCCTGGCTTTCTGACTACTCTCCTGCTCTGCGTTTGGTACCTCGTTCTCTCCTGGTTTGAATCGGCTCGTTCACCACTCTTGTTGCTCACGGTGTTGCCGTGGGCAACTGCCCCTTTTCCCTTAGCTTTGTGTACCCTTGTCTGTTTGTCTCGTGCACTTACTGAGCGTAGGGACCGCCGCCAAGTTGTACCCCGTCGCCTAGGGCGGGTCGTTGCAAGTAGGCAGGGACAGAGTGGCGGGTGGATTAGGGCTCACTTGTCCGTTTCCCTTGCCCCATCATTACAGATACATTCCCTTTAGGGTCTGTTCACATCAACGTTGGCCTTCCGTTGAGGGATTCCGTTGGAGGTTTCCATCGGGTTAACCCCTCAACGGAAAGCCAAGCTGAAATCTTAGCTTCTGATTCCCTTACCATTGGTCTCAACGGGTATGGAAACGTTGCTAATGATTTCTGTTTGTCACCGTTATGAATGGGTTCTGTTGTTTTGACGGAATCAACTGCGCTATTGATTCCGTCAATACGTCAGAACCATGTCACAATGGTGACAAACGGAAACCTTTAGCAACGTTTCCATCACCATTGAGATCAATGGTGAGGGAAACGAAAGCTAAGGTTTCAGCTTGCCTTTCCGTTGAGGGGTTAACCCGACGGAAACCACAGACGGAATCCCTCAACGGAAGGCCAACGCTGATGTGAGCACAGTCTTAAAAGGGGTTTTCCCATGAAGGACATTTATGACATATCCACAGGATCTCTATCTCTAGAACGGGGCCCCCTAAATCCATGCTTCCATTGCTAATAGTTTCCGTTTGTCTCCATTCCATAAGGTTTCTGTTCTTGTGGCGGAAACAATAGCGCAGTTGACAACGCTATTGATTCCGCCCAAAAAACAGAAACCTTACGCAACGGAAGTATTACCATTGAAATCAATGGTAATGCAAACGGAAAGCTATGGTTTGCGTTTGGTTTCCGTTTATGGGTTCCTTCGATGGAAAGGTCTGACCGAACCCATGACTGGAACCCGGACACAGATGTGAATGAAGCCTAAGGTGTTGGTTGTAACTGATCAGCATGCAGTGATAGTCTTGCAATATTGTATAACTTTTAACTATTTTTAAACTGCCTGCCCTTTATTGCTGACGTGTTATGGATTTTATACTCTGGGCTAATCTTATTAAAAAAAAAATTCATATGACAAGCAATATTTCTTTGGTTACTATGATGTGGTTCAAATTGAGTTCCAGCTCTCCTGTCATGAACTACATTCATCAGTGCTATGAATAGAAGCCATTACTGTCAATCTGATGTCTTTTTGTGGGTTTGCCTGTGTAGTAATTTACTAATTTTCAAAAATCCTATTTACAAGTGCGTTTAATGTCTATTTGGTTTTTTAATACATATTGCTGAGTACAGTATAAAGTGTTTTATAGCCATTAGAAATCTAGGGAATTTTGGCCCCAAAACAAAAAACCCAACGCAACTCTCTGTAAGAGGTCATATGCTGTGTCAGTCCCTCTGGTATTACGTCTTACCAAGTCAGAGGAAACTCCCCTCAACACATAACAGGTTCCACATGTAGGAAGAGACACATAACAGGGTGTTGTTAGAAATTTTGTAAATTAGGAAAGTATACCAAGGTGATATAATGTAAGCACAGCTAGAATAATTTTGCCTAAACTGATAAAAAATAGTTATATTCAAAGGGGTTGTTTGCTCAGGACCATGATTGCTCTTTTTGAAGAGTGCACCGAAAATAAGATGATCACAGGGTGTTCCAGCAATAGCACCCTAGCAATCAGCTATAATCGGTGTGGGAACCAGACAACAAAAGTTGAATTCCCCTGCAGCACCACCACAGGAGGAATGAAGCATTACACAGTGCCCTTTAAAATTCATAAACTGTCTATGTAATGCACAGATATGCCGGGTCCTCCAGAGTGAGAGATTCACTCTTTGTAGCCACTCGCTTCTCCAATAAGGGTCTCTCTTTAAATCAGAATGCCCTAATATCTAAACCAGACAACCCCTATAAATGAAATCCTGATCCAAAGAGTAAGTCCTCATGCACACTGCCGTGCCCATAATCACGGTCCGTGATTACGGGCACGGCCGGCCGCACACAGGCACCCACATTTTCGGCCCATGCTCTCATATAAAGTATGGGAGCACGGACAGTAAAAAGAAAAAGATAGAAAATGTCCTATCTTTTGTGGAGGCTTTCTACAGCCCGGACACCTTTCCGGAAATATACGGGAATGTGTCCGTGGTCAATAGAAATAAATGGGTCCGTAATTGCGGACCGTAATTACTTGCAAAATCTACGGTCGTGTGCATGGGGCCTGAGTTAGGTAATACGCACATGCTGGTGGATACTATATCTTTAACTGGTTGACGACACAGGATGAGAATGCTCGTCCTGAGCGGTGGGTATTTCGCGAATTAGGACGAGCATTCTTGTCCTGTGTGACGGCCGTCTCGGCGCACGATCAAGAGCGGGGCAACGGCTGTAATACACAGCCACGTCTCCACTCTAACAGCGGAGGGAAGAGAAACATCCTCTCTCCGCCGTTAACCCCTTGAATGCCGCGATAAAAGCTGATCGCGGCGTTCAAGGAGGGTGGACTGCACTTTGATCGCGTCACAGAAAATGTCTGTGACGCGATCAAAGCCCATAACTTGTATGGCCAAACAGCCCAGGGTCCATTGAAGGACCCCAGGGCTGTCTGAACATATTTCCTGTTGTTAGGGCATACTGAGGTATGCCCTAACAACTGCCTGTGTACAATCAGTAACAGGCTAATGTACTGGCATATAGATCTATGCCAGTACATTACAGTTAAAAAATAAAAATCTAAATGAAAAATCCCTTTATGGGATTAAAAAAAAAAGTAAAAATGAATGTAAATAAAAAATTAATGATAAATACATTTTAAAAAAGTTAAAAAATGACACAGAAATATTTTTTTTTTTAATAATAAATAAACTTTTTAAAATATAAGTCCCAAAACATGAAATAATATAGACATATTTGGTATCGTCACGACCGTAACAACCTGTACAACAAATGTATAACATTATTTATGATGATCGGTATATGGTGTAAAAAAATAAAATAAATTAAAACTGCAGTGGAACTGCTTTTTTTCTGCATTTTCGCCAAAATAAAAATTTCCATAAAGTAAACGATAATGTATTTGTACCAAAAAATGGTACCCACATAAAGTACAACTCATCCCGCAAAAAAAACAAAATCTCATACAACTACGTCCTACAAAAAATAAAAAAAGATTATGAGTGTCGGGATGCAAAGAGGGAAATATAAAAAAATTGTTCTGTCCTCAAGGCCAAAATTGTCCGTGTCCTTAAGGGGTTAATGTCCTCTGTAATGTGATTTTATAAAGGCAAACCCTAAAATTCCACAAACACTATTATCTGAAACGTTATCTCCATATTTATTATATATGTACCATGCCTTTGACTACAGACTTATGTTCATGTACTTGTCACATTCTCAGTAGAGTAGGCAGGACTAGTGACATCATGGTGCCTGCATGGTGATGTCACTTCATATGAGGTGCTCAGCTAATCAGACTTGCTAAGCATTCAAAGCTGACAGTAGAGCAAAAAGTACATTCATGACTCTATAAAGGGGCTAACAGTGGGGCTCAAGGGACATTTATGCTGGGAGTTTTTACCTGCAGAGGGAAGAAGAACCTGCTGATCTTTGATCTTCTTAACTGATGTGTCCAATAGTGGTAGCACTAACCATGGATAAAGTTTTTTACATAAATTGAATCTCCTCAGTGCAAAATCTTTAAATAGGACCCGTCAAATCTCCTGAAATGTCTGTTTTAGTAAATACTTGCATTTCCCATAATATAACAATTCTGGATACTCTTTTCTTAGAACTCTTTTACTATTCCTCTGTTATTCCTCCTACAAATTTCTGAATAAATTGACAACTGGGTGTTACCAGTTGGGGGGAGTGTGTGTCCCTGCACAGACTAAAAATGTCCAATCAGTGCTGAGAGTGTCGACTGTGTAGGGACACGGCCCTTTCACAAGTTCAAGAGTAACGCCCAGCTGTCAATTTATTCATACATTTCTAGGAGGAATAACAGAGGAATGGCACGACACAGAGTTATAAGAAAAGATGTTCCAGACTTATTATTTCATAGGGAACGCAAGAATTTACTAAAACAGACATGTCAGGAGAGTTAACAGGTCCTCATTAACAGCCCCCACCAACCATGTGCAGTTCTAAAACTGGTGTCTTTTTATTTGGCAGAGGGGCATTTAGGTTCCTCTCAGGAACCAGGCCCAGGTGTGACTGCTATCTTTGTACCACTTGTACTTCTTGATTCCTGTACTAAATTATGAATGTTAAATTTTTTCCAAACTTTGACATGTTTTGAGACATATAAGTCAACAGTGAGGTTCCTTGAGGTGGGACCCTCACCGATTGTTAGAGTGAAGGGGCATTACAAATGCCATGGCCATTTAGCTTTTCCCTCAGTGGCCATCAGATCTGAAAGCTCTTTTTCACAGGTTGTCCAATAATCTTTTGTTATTTGGTTAGGCTTCATTTACATCTGCGTCGGAGTTACGTTCATGGGTTCCGTTAGACCTTTCCGTCAGGCGAACCCATGAACGGAAACTAAATGGAAACCATAGCTTCCATTGCTAACGGTTTCCGTTTGTCCCCGTTCCATAAGGTTTCAGTTTTTTCGGCGGAATAAATAGTGTAGTCGACTATACTATTGATTCCGCCAAAAAATTGAAACTTTACAGAACAGAGACAAATGGAAACCATTATCAACAGAAGCATTACCATTGAAATCAATGGTGATGCAAACGGAAAGCTATGGTTTCCGTTTGTTTTCCGTGGACGGAACCCCGACGTAGATGTGAACGAAGCCTTAATAGTAAAGTTATAGAATAATAGGGATATTTTTTGAGTAATTACAAGTAAATTTAGTAATTATTAGTATGTTAATGAGCATGCAAATCGTTTTCGGTTAAGGGATATCTGTCCACCTGCGCACCACAGAGCAGGAAAATAATCTTTGGAGCTAGAAGCGGTGTGTCAGCAATTATTTGGTATTGACATCATATGGTGGCCATGTACAAGTTCTATAGATAGGAAAGTTGGGATTAAAAAACATTGTTGGGCCAATAGCGAACATGCACATTCAGTTTGAACAAATGTGTGTGTTATTTCAGTACAGCAAATGAAGGGCTGCCATTTACCTCTAGCTCCACTTATCTCTGGGGGGGAGCAGTAGGGTTGGGTAAATAAAGTCCACCCCACCCAATCCATGTTTCCCCAGGCAGAAGTCATTAGGGGACTGTCTGCCATTCTCATTAGATTATTAACGTCAGTCAACAAAAATGTAATGTTTATAGCAACTTAGAGGTTTTTTGGGATCACACAATTCTATATTTATACACGGATACATGTCCCTTTAAAGAGGAAAGGTCATCTCTCCTGACATGTCTATTTTAGTACATAAAATCACAATTATGGAGCATCTTTACTTCTGTTTTGTGCCATTCCTCTGTTATTCCTCCAAGAAATTGAGTCTGGGCGTTACTATTCCCCTTATCAAAGGGGGCGTGTTCCTATACAGTCTGAGACTGTCAGCACTGATTGGACAATGTCAGACTGTGTGTGTAGGGACACACCCCCAACTGGTAACACCCAATTGTCAATTTATTCATACATTTGTTGGAGGAATAACAGAGGAACGGTACAACACAGAGTTCTAAGAAAAGATGCTCCAGAATTGTTATTTTATGGGAAATACAAGTATTTACTAAAATAGACATCTTAGGAGAGGTGACTGGTCATTTTTAATAAAAAGATAGTCCTTAGGCCTCATGCACACGACTGTAGAATTGGTCCGTAATTACAGTCCGTAATTACGGACCAATTAACTTCTATTGACCACAAATAGCTTCCTGTATATTTGCGGGAAAGTGTCCGGGCCGTAGAAAGCCTCCGCAAAAGATAAGACATGTCCTATCTTTTGCTTTTTACGGACCGTGCTCCCATACTTTTTATGGGAGCAAGGGCCGAAAACGCGGGTGGCTGTCCGTGGCCAGACGTGCCCGTAATCGCGGTCCATCCATGTGCATGAGGCCTAACCAAATGTGATGTGTTATCATGTGTCTGCATCATCCAATAGCTGTAGGTCTATAGCTTTTACCCAATGTGATCACGTGACTATATCCAGTGGCCGAGGGACGTGACGTTACACTAAATTACATGTCACCCTTGCCAATATTGTTTACATTTCCAACTAGAGGCGACCCCTGTTCAAAAAATATGAATGCATCAGTCTTTATTTTTATTAAAGGAACACATCCATGTAATTTTTTGGAACTCCTGGAAACCTCCTGTAAAATTTCATACAGCCCTCTGCTATATAATCCCTTTCATTGCTATTTCTAATGATGTGTTTCTGTTATTTCTATCAGGCTTATGACACTACATTTTCATTTCATCTAGGATTTTGGTTCAGGAAAGGATTTATTTGGAAATATAATACGCTGTATAAGTCAATGAGGTGAAGAAGGGGAGGCTGGAGAATACCTCGGTTCACAGGGAGATGTGTGAACACCTGAGGCCGCACTTATTGCACTCATGTTTTACACATTTCATGGGTGTCCTATTTTCCTTAGGAAAAGCATATGTTGTTTATGACCCCGGCTGAAGCTTCTTCTACCTTTTAACACTTGCGGTGCCAGACGGTATTATATAGGTTGTTTGGGACATAACCGAAATGCGTCAGACGTAATTCTTTAGAACTTTTTCCACATGTCTAGGTTCAATGATTCACTTGTTATAGGACCTAACAACTCTTAGGCTACATTCACACGAGCGCATCAGATTCACGCGCGTGAATCTGGTCCGTGTGTGTAGCGTTATGCATCATGTGCTTTGCGAGTGTGGCATGCGTTATTCACGCACCCATTGAGTATGGGCGCGTAGGTGCGTGAAAACACACCAATATAGCACATGCAGCGAGTTTCGCGCAGCGGACTCTCTCTGTGTGAAAACTCACGCATGTGTGAACGGCCCCATTGAAATCAATTTACATGTGCAGCACACGGACGTTGTTCACGTTTGTGTGAATGGGTCTTAAAGGTTTTACATTACAGAGATCTATGTGTTATATGACAAGATGGGGGTTGGAAACTGGCGAGGAAGGGTGCCATAAAACAATGCCAAGTCCATGATGAGGGTTGCATGGGATTATATAAAGATCTGCTTTTTATCCGGAAACAGCGCCACACTTGTCAATGTGCTGTTTTTTGGTATTGCAGCTCGTACCCATTTATCTTAATTTCATACAACCCCTTTAAACCTGAGCATTTAATAACATGTGATAATGGGGTGGTTTAACGTCACTCCTTTTTTTAACTAAATGACCATTAAAATGTGAAATCTGCCCATCTCAATGGCTGGTTGAGAGGAGGATAAGTCGATTTTATTTGATGGAGACAAGCACATCACCAGAAGGGACCTCTAACTTTCACGGACATCAATAAATGATGCCTATTTATTGAAGGGAGGCAATGATTGACAGCTACACTGACCTATCACTGTGCTGCATAAAGCACCCACTTAACAGTGTGTGAGCCTCTCTACCCAATTAGCATCTTCTATTTGTAAGAAGGCTGCACAGATGTCAATGAAAATGAGATCAGCTGTTGTAACCTCTAAATTGCTACATAAGGCAGTTATGTAATATATTTAGTAAGAGGGTCCCCACCCAATAAATTCTGCTGCTTCTATTTTTGCTGGTAACGAGAGCTAAAACACAAATTATTACCAAAATCCCTTAAAATTTGAAAAACTTTTAAAACTGCATTACCATTGCTTATCATTAGGTGGCATCACTGGGTTTATATGGATGACAGCTGTCACGATGCGGGGTGTGGACCCACTGGGCCATCCAGGTATGCGGGCCAAACAGGTATGGTACAGAGTCAATAGTCCAGAAAGGGTACCTGAGGCAATGTAGACAGTAGCAAGACAGACACGGCTGGGACCAGGCGGCAGGTAGACGTCAGGCGTGGAGTAGCAGAGCAGGCGTGGAAATGCAGCACAGCACGGCAACAGTTCAGCACGGCAGTAGATCAGGATAGTACTGGATAGCACGGGAAACAGGATACAGGTATGGGGAACACTGGGAAGCTGGAAGACACTTAGGAGGACAAGTCTGCAAGACAGACTTTGGGAAACAACAACAACGCTCAGGCGAGGATCAGAAGGGCGGTGGCCTTCTTATAGTTCAGAAAATCATGTGAGTTGTTGATTTCATGCGCGCGCGCTGGCCCTTTAAGACCGGGCACGAGCGCGCGCACCCTCCGGGAGACAGTCTCGATAACCTGAAGTGAGTGCCGGCACCTCACAGGGGGACGACGCAGCACAGCAGCAGGATGTCCATGAGAAGCAGGATGTCCATGGCCGCGGTCGTCGAGGGGTAAGTTAGAACGACGGACCACGGCCATAGACGTTACAACAGCTAATGCAGGCACATCAGTTCCTGTCCCTAATTGGGCTCACATTTAATTTCCCCATCTAATATGCCCATACATGCAGAGATCCTCTCTTGGGTAGAAGGGGAAAAGAATCTGCAATACCTGGAAGAAACTTGTGCAAATATGTGGGGAACACACAGACTTCACGCAGATGTTGCCCCAGTCAGACTTGAACCTAGGACCGCAGTGCTGTAAGGTATCAGTGCTACGTTATTTTTAGACTACAAAGTATATTAAAAAATTGTTATTACTATTATAATATATGTATGCGGTACATTTTATGGAATGACACTATAAGGGTATGTTCACACGGCAGCGTCCGTAACGGCTGAAATTACGGGGCTGTTTTCAGGAGAAATCAGCTCCGTAATTTCAGTCGTAATGGCATGTTGAGGCGCTATTTTGCTGCGTCCATTACGGACGTAATTGGAGCTGCTTTTCCATCGAGACAATGGAAAACGGCTCCAATTACATCTGAAGAAGTGACAGGCACTTCTTTGACGCGGGCGTCTTTTTTACGCGCCGCCTTTTGACAGCGGCGCGTAAAAAAAAGGACGGTGTGCACAGAACATCTGCCCATTCATTAGAATGGGTCTTAGGATGTTCTGTGCACACCGTCATTTTTTTTACGCGCCGCTGTCAAAAGATGTTTGCCAACGCTATCGAGGCGCATTTTCGGACGTAAATCGAGGCGTAAAACGCCCGAATTACGTCAGTAAATAAGCCGTGTGAACATACCCTAAGAAGTTCCGCTTTTCTTCAAATGACTATTCTTTTCAAATTTATAAAACCCTGGGCTTGCCCCTGCACCTCATGTTAGGTCACGATCATACATCAGAGTATTAGATACTTCTATTTGGAATGGACCTAGACGGGAATAGGAACAATATGTGTTATCTGTCTCCCCGTCATCTCTCAGAACCATTCCAAATGCTAAAACGTCAAAAAAAGAAACTACTACATGTAATCCTATAGTTCATTTTCATGTGTTCCCTGTTGTCAGCCATTTCATACCGGGAAGAGGCGGACTATAGCGCTGTTCAGTGGAATTCCTGACAGTTAGTCCTAAAGTACAAGAGTGTAGCTATAGCGGGTGCAGAGGTAGCATATCGAGAACACCAGTATTATAAAGGATATATCATAGGTAGGGGCCCGGTTATAGGTTTTGTGTTGGGGCCCAGGAGCTTCAAGTTACGCCTCTGCTCAAGTACATGGTAGAGGGAATCTACCAGGGCATATGGATATGTACAACACCTTGAAATGGACACTAACTTTTCGACTAACTTTACAAAATTCAATAGTACAAGCAAATATAATAACTTTGTAATATATCTTATTAGGGAAAAATGTCCCTTTCTCAACTTTTTAGGCTCCTTTCCCTTCTAACTGTTCACTCACTCTAAATTTACTGCATTTTCCATCTCCTCAAGAAGTGTTAGCTTACAACTATTTATAAAAGTCTATGGAGAGGCGAGGGGAAAGGAGGAAGCAGGAGCAACGTGAGAGATAGGCAAAGAGTGACACACAGAGATGATACAGTAGCTTCCAAGTAAGTTATATATCTCACCCCAGTGTTAGATTCACAGCTACACTGCTCATTACTGCTGTATAATGTCCTCAATGCTGCTGCAGCTTCCTAGTAGAAGTTATATCTTATCCCAGTGCCGGATGCTCAGCTACACTGCTCATTACTGCTGTATAATCTCCTCCATGCTGCTGCAGCTTCCTAGTAACAGTTATATCTCATCCTAGTGCTGGATGCTCAGCTACACTGCTCCTTACTGCTGTATAATCTCCTCCATGCTGCTGCAGCTTCCTAGTAACAGTTATATCTCATCCTAGTGCTGGATGCTCAGCTACACTGCTCCTTACTGCTGTATAATCTCCTTCATGCTGCTGCAGCTTATATATATGTGTGATGAAGTTAGGTACACTTTAAGAAAAACATTTTGGGTCAATATTTTGTTCTCTTAAACTCTGCACTTCCTTTAGCCAGAACACAGATTCTATGAAACGTCCTTTTTTTTCACAATACAAACTAGATATAACATATACACAAGATGGATATATGTATATACATTAGTGATATGTCAAACCGGACGCCAAGCCCCTTCCTGTCTCCTCAGCTAATAGAAATGCCAGTGTATAAACATGAATAAACCTTGTGTGTCTCCACTGACTTAGTGACCTTTCAAAAGATTCTGCTCATAATTCAAAGAACATGGAAAGGAGCCACTTCAGCTCTATCCACAAAAACAATGTCTTTAAGTCTTATTATTGCCGGGTTCCAAAAACATCATTTGTGTCTTTCGAGACACCCAATTCAGCAATGTCAGGCTGGACAGGAAAAGGAATACATTGTAAGGGAGAAACAAAGCAAAAGCAAAGAAAGTGATTCCACAGATGGTTATTTTATTAGCGACAACAAATTATTATAATCTCATCATATTCCAGAGTCAGTCTAGTTATTTACAAGGCAACTTATTACTATCAACTCTTCTGCTTCGTCAGCCGTTATAGTTGTTCAGAGTTGCAGCTACAACTCCTTCCTTCACCTGCGGGAAAGATTTCGTTTACTACCATAGCCCTTTATCTAAATACCCTGGCCAATAGAGAGTGACTTGATTGCGCGCCCCCCAGGAACCAAGTGTATATGCCCCGCCAGTCCCCCATGGTATACCCTTATATTTGTTTATTAACTATATAGTTTCCAAGTGATTTGGGTGGCATCGTACCAGTTTGATAAGTCAGTATAGGGCAACCTAAAGGGGTTGTCCCCCAAAATCTATGTATCCTGTCCACAAAATAGGGGATACCATGTGTGATCGCTGGGGGTCCGACCGCTGGGACACCCAGTGATAAGGAGAACGGGGGACTGAAAGTGCTCCATGAGAAGCCTGTGGCTTGTGCGCATGCGTGACCGACGCTCCATTCATTTCTATGGAGCTGCCGGACACAGACCACGGATGTTCCTAGCTTCTCATGGAGCACTTCGTGGGACTTTCGGTACCACGTTCTCGCTGGGGGTCTGACCCTGTGTATAGGGGATACATGTGTTTTGTGGGACAACCCCTTTAAACATAGGAAAAACAGTGCATCTGTACCATGCCCCACTCGGTGTCAGATACAGTGGAGAAGCCTAGTCCAGCTAGGAGCATTGGGGGCAGGCACTCTGATGGGGCATTTGTGCCTCGCACTTTAGGGGGCATCTCTGAGGCAGGCACATATTCGTTGCAGAATGTGTTCCAGATTTTGATGCAGATTTTTTTAGTCAAAGCCAGAAGTGGTTTCAAAAGGAATGGGAAATATAAAAGAAGAATTTATACTTCTCCTTCCTCCCGGATCCTTTTCTGACTGTGGTTAAAAAATCTGCATCAAAATCTCCGAAAAATCTTCCACAACTGGATATGTAGCAGGCTCGGCTCCGAGAAGTATTAGATCTGTAGGGCTGGAATCACACTTGCAATTTTTGTGTAATTTTTTTTTTAACTATAGCCACAGATGGATCCAAAAAGAAGGAAAAGTATAAAGAAAAGACTGACATGTCTCCTCTCTTTTGTACCCACTCCTGTGTGTGGTTTAAAAAAACCGGCGTGTGTGTGATGCCAAACTATAGACTGACATTCACTGACAGCAAGCAGAGATCTAGAAAATGGTCCAGAATTGAAACACAAAGTATATTAGAACGTTGCATGACTTTGATTAAATAAAACTGAAAACAATTCACTATACTGTAAGTAATTCACTATACATTGATGCAAAATAGCTCCAAAAGCCTTGTAGGTACTAATATTCTGCTCTCCGCTCTCTGTTTAATCCTCTTGTAACTGGGCGCCTTTATTATATATACCCTGCATGTCTATAAATGAACTGCCATGGTGTATAATCTTGGCAAATAAGTGTTACTGTTACATTGAAGTCAAATATGCCAAACAAATCCTTTATCCATTGCTTTAATGGGGACCCCTGCTGGTTAAATGAGACATTGTTGCTAAACAAAACTGAAATGTGAAAAGAAAAGAAAAAAAACAACAAATTGAAAAGAAGTGTCAGACCCTGTGTAGCTGTGTTGTAAGCTTAACTCATATATATATATATATATATATACACACGTCCAACATGCAGACCATGAGTTGAGCAGCCCTCTCTAAAGATATAGCCTGCTTTGTATTAAAGGGTTATTCCCATCACAGAAAGTGATGGCATATTGCTGGGATGCAGTGATGCTGAATGAAGTGGTGCAGTCTTGCAGTTCCTTGGACAGCAGGTGGCCACAACCCTAATCCAGTGCTGCGGTCCCTTCATTCTGAGGATTGGTGGCAGTCAGACCCCCCACCATACTGATGGCATATTCTAGCAAAATTCTATCATTTATGTGACAGCAATTTTCTTTTACAAACACTGAATACCTAATGTATACATTTTAAAGGAACACTCCATGCAAAACGTTCATGCTTTGTTATGTCAAGTGCTTGGTCTGAGTGGGCGTTGCATGACAGAGGGATTCTCTCTTTGATGTTCCAAAAGGATCCATCAGGGTTCGCTTGGATCCGTTTCGAAGCGGAACCGTCAGCGCTGTCACGGATCTGTTACATGGGGTTGTTTGTGACTCTCAATTAATGACTTAAGCTTAGAACACCCACTAATCAGCAGTACCAAGCCAACTGCACCACAGCCCATTCATTGTTTATCTGGGCACAGATGTTTGTGGCCAGAGCCGGCCTTAAGGTCACCTTACACCGTTCAATTTCGGCCGATGCAACGAGCCACGATCAACGAGACAGCTAGTTGATCAGCACTCATTGGCTCCAGTCACAAGGAGCCAGTACGGGGACGAGCGCTCGTTACTCTGATCGCTCGTCCCCATACATTATTATCATGCCGGCAGCGCGTCTCCTTGTTTACACATGTACTGCCGACCACGATAATATTTTACTTTTTTAAAACGATACGACCAGCAGATGATTGAGAGTTTGCTCGTTCATCTGCTGATCGCTGCCCTGTTTACACAGGACAATTATTGTCAACGAGTGTTCTATGAATGATTGTTTGCCCGATAATTGGCCCGTGTAATAGGGCCTTTAGGCTAGATGGTGACCTGTGTAGTAACCTCTATTGACACCCCCTTTATGGTGTACCACATAGCCCTCAAAAAGTACAATGATACAGAGTATAAATACTATAGCCATACAATACAGTGTCCAAATAACATTGCCATAAGCTACCCACATAAGGCCCTGTTCATACAAAGTTTTTTTGCAGGCAAAAAACTACGCGAAAAATGCTATCTCTGCCTCCCCTTGATTTCAATGGGAGGTCTGAGGCGGAACCACGGCAAGAAAGAGCATGCTGCTTTTTTTTTTTTTTTAAAACCGCCTCCCATTGAAATCTATGGGAGGCGGTTTCGGCTGTATTTTGGTGCCGATTCCGACGCGGCTTCCGCCTCAAAATCAGCGTAAAAAACCTCTGTGTGAACTGGGCCTAACACTGACAGACAGCTATCTACACAACACTGCCCAATCAATAAAAAAGTTAATGTTGCTGGATTCGGTGCAGCAGCCTCCAGCACAAGCTCCAGTTCCCCAGGCCATCAAGGCCAATGGCACCCCCTTCAGTAGCAACAATTCTCTAAGGCCAGCCCTGAATTTGGCTGTGCCTGGTACATGTGAATAACCAGAGCTGCAGTACCAGGCACAGCCACACCTGCTTGTATGGCACTGTGCATGGATAAACAATGAAGGGACTGCGGTGCTCACCACTTGTTTGGTTGATCGTGGGATTCCCGGAGCACAGGCTGGCACAACTCATGTCCTTGTCGCGACACAGCTTCAGTAACAACTATCATGCAACCTGCACTTAACCTTCATGCAACTGGCGCGCAAATTTTTCGGCCCGTTTTTCTAATTGGTATATTTGTCACATGATGGTTACATGTACCTGCTACATAATTTATTCTTATTTACTACAACTGCCACGCGACAATGTAGCCATCGCCTTAGGCCCCATGCACACGACCATAGAATTCGACGATATACGGTCCGTAATTATGGACCCATTTATTTCTATGGCCGACAGACACCTTCCCGTATATTTACAGGAAAGTGTCCGGGCAGTAGAAAGGCTCCGCAAAAGATAGGACATGTCCTATTTTTTGCTTTTTACGGAACGTGCTCCGATACTTCATATGGGAGCTGGGCCCGAAAAAGCAGGTGGCTGTCTGTGGCCAGCCGTACCCGTAATCACGGGCAGTGATTACGGTCACGGTCATGTGCCTTATTGTGCCCCTTTTTCTAAAAAAGTATATATATAGTTATAACAGAGATGATTCCCTCCTCATGAAGACAGCGCTTCTTCAGCTATAAACGGGCTGGATTTAATCTTCTGTTACCTGTTTTATGGAGCGTTAAATAAATAGGTCTTAAGTGGTTGTTAAGGAAAGAGATAAAAATAACATTGATATATTTCAGGCTGTAAGAGCACATAAAACACGGACGTGTGGACTGTCCCCGCGTGATGCTCTTCGTCCTGGATCATCATCCCCTCAGCTAAAGCAGAAGAGAGAGTTGCATTTACCATAAGGGCAGTACAGTACATTTTTCATACATGTATCAACATAAGGAAATATATTTGATCTGAAGTCACTCAGTGGTTGTCATTTCTTCTAATTTATTATAGTCCATTTAATTAAAATTTGCGGGACGAGCTTATGTTATATAAGAGGCAAAAAAAATCTATGGCGGAAATATAACAATGGTATATTCTGGTTTAAATTATATTTAATTTCTACTTAGAGGAGTTCTCCGCTTGTCAGAAGGGGGTCCCTTAACAGTAAGCTGATCACAAAGTTCCCCCCCCTGCTGGGACCTCCAGCGATCATCTCTAATCTGTGGGGAAACTTGGCAGGAAGTGTTGAATGTCCCTGCAGTGCCACCACAGGGGAAATTAAGTATTACACAGTTCCCATTCAAACCAATGAGTTGTCTGTGTAAAGCAGGACATGGAAGGTCCTCCTGAGTGACAGACATTATTTGAAGTTGCTCTCTAATCTGGCCATGAAATGAGGATCCTGAACAAAGGACTCCCTTTTTTAACTCAGAATTCCCTAATAGGACATATAAAAATATTTTTTTTTCGAGCCCGTTTAATGTTAGCTGTTGAGTCGATGCACTCATTGTCCCATTTCATGCCAGTTTCCAATACTGGGACCTAACATCTGCATGGGGTCCGTAGGCCGCCATCAGTTACCACCCCACAGACACAGAATGATGGCCCAATTGTTCAGTCTACCCTATGAGGCCTCATTTACACGAGCGTAATATACGCACGTGCGACGCGCGTGCTTTTCACGCATGTCGTACGCACCTATATTAGTCTATGGGGCAGTGTAGACGATGCGTGAATTTTGCGCAGCGCGAGTGCGTTGCGTAAAACTCACGACATGTTCTATAATCGTGCGTTTTTCGCGCATCACGCACCCATTGAAGTCAATGGGTGCGTGAAAACCACGCATGCCGCACGGAAGCACTTCCGTGCGAACTGCGTGATTCGCGCAAGAGCTGTCAAAAGGATGAATGTAAACAGAAAAGCACCACGTGCTTTTCTGTTTACAAATATCCAAACGGAGTGTCAAATTAGAGATGAGCGCACCGAACTTCACCGGGTTCGGCCGAACTCGTTTTGACCGAACCCGGCAAAAAATGTTCGGGTACGCGACGGCAGGAGACAGTCACTGTCCACGGTGCTGAAAGAGTTAAACTGGTTCAGCACCATGGACAGTGACTTCCGATCACAATATACATGAACGTGTAAAAAAAAAAGAAGTTCTGACTTACCGAGAACTCCCGGCTTCTTCCTCCAGTCTGACCTCCCGGGATGACAATTCAGTCCAAGTGACAGCTGCAGCCAATCACAGGCCAAGCACAGCCTGCAGCCAATCACAGGCTGCAGCGGTCTCATGGACTGTCGCGTCATCCTGGGAGGTGGGGCCGGATGACAAGAGAGGGACGCGTCACCAAGGCAACGGCCGGGAGACCGGACTGGAGGAAGCAGGAAGTTCATGGTAAGTATGAACGTCTTTTTTTGATTCACAGGTTGGTGTATATTGTGATCGGAACTCACTGTCGAGGGTGCTGAAAGAGTTACTGCCGATCAGTTAGCTCTTTCAGCACCTTGGACAGTGACGGGCGTCGACTAGCCTCATCTCTATGATGGCGGCTGCGCGAAAATCACGCAGCCGCGCATCATACACGGATGACACACGCAGCTGTCAAATGCCTTTTGCGCGCGCAAAACGCAGCGTTTTTTGCGCGCGCAAAACGCACACGCTCGTGTAAATCAGGCCTAACTGTGATAGAGGCAGTTTAAAGGAGTATACCTGTTTTATGTAAATAAAGCATAATGGGATGTCTGGTTTAGAAAACCCATTTGCAAATACTATATTTGAGTTAATGGAGGGCTGTCGCCAGTCAAGACCTCCATCAATTAGTCAGAGCTGAGAGCAGCTACAAAGAGTGTTTCTGGAGGATTTCAATGAGCACCATGTGATGCTTTATTTCCCCAGTGGTGGCACTGCAGGGGAATTGAACACTAGTTGTCAGGTTACAGCTGATCACTGGGGATCCCAGTAGTGGCACACCTTGTGATGAGCTTAGTTTTCGGAATCCTTTTAATGAAAATGGATTGTCAAATGCGGACAACCCCTTTAAAGGGTATGCAAACTTTTTGCAACTATTTTTAATTGTTTCAATAGATCTAAAATGAAAAAAAAAAAAAAGTGACAACTTTGCCATTAGTCCTGATTGAAAATATTCCACCTACAGTATGTGTCTCCATGGTTACAGACTACAAATGACCTCTGTGTGTAGCCTGATCCTCCAGTCATGGCCGTAGACCTAAAACCAATAGAAGGGGGCAAAAAAAAAAACAGTCGAAGGGGAAAGGAGGTTAAGAAGAAAACATTACTGCATGATCAGACTACACAGTTTTGTTTGTAATCTGTAACTATGGAAACACATAGGTCTGCATTGAAGCTGTATACACAAAACAGTAGGAGATTTTTCTCAACAAGACTATTTGCAAAGTGAGATCTTGTTTTACTTTGGCGCAATAAAAAATTGGTCGAAAATGTGCCATTATTCTCGACTAACCCTAAAACCCAGATAACTCTAATCTATACTAAGTAGAGGAAATTGTAATCTTATTTTTTCCAAATGATATCTATTTTGTGATTTTTTTTTCATTATCCTCTTTAAACCTGACCCTCATCCGTCAGTAATAACAGTACTGAATGCTAATAAATATATAATACGCAAATACAAAAGTTCAGCATTCCAGCACATAATGTATTTTATTACATTGCCGTTAGCATATTTTATGATCCTATAAACCCTACTTTGCTATGTACTGATTTTAGATAAACTACAAACAAACCATCAGCTTATCCATTACTGAATTAACCTTGGACATCCATGTGCGGTCGTCTTTTAAAAAAGGGTTTGTTCAGTATATCAATAGGTTTCTAGAACTCCTGGACCCCCCTAATGTTATCTTCTGACATGTTTAAATTAAAAAATAGTTGTACTTAACTTTCAAAGCCCCCACAAATCCCACATTAACGATTCCCTGGTCCCCCTCCGATCTTAGTTTACGCCGCTCCAACAATGACACATGACCACAGCAGCCAATCACTGGCCACAGATTTAAAGGGAAGGTGTCGCGAAAAATTAATTTTTTTATATACATTTGCTTTTAGTATGTTATTAAAATACATTTTATTTATTTGTGTTTTTGTGTTTTACTTTTTTCTTTCTTTTACTTCACTATGGGGCTGCCATTTTTTTTTCATCTCTGTATGTGTCGATTAACGACACATACAGAGATGGAATACGGCACATACATCCCCATAGAGAATGCGAACGGGAGCCGTTCAATTCACTATAGCGTACGCCGCCTGTGTGGGAACGGCGCATGCGCCGCTCCCACACAGTCCAAACGGAAGGTCTTCGGCAGAGCGACATCCGGCGCCATTTTCATGTGGACCGGAACCGCGGCCGGACAGTAAGATGACTACTTCCGTTCGCGGCTTCCGGACATATGTTCCAGGCAGCGAAGACGCGAGGAGTAGGATCGGAAGCAGCAGCGGCGGCAGGAGCAGGTAAGTTATGTTTGTGTATGTGATGTGTGTATTATGTTCGTGTTATACTGTCTGATTACCACTGTATCTAATCCTCCTACACTGTTTGCCGCCATCTTCTGAGCGAATGCACAGTGTAGGAGGATTAGAAGATTCAACCACCTCCTTCTCCTGGCACTAGCCAGGATAAGTAAGGGGGGATTGTGTGAGCACACTAGAGCGTGTGTCTACACCAAATTTGCAGCATAAAGCAATGAGGTTGCTTTACCACATTGCCAATGCTGCAATTTTGGGAATTGCTCCCTCTAGTGACCAGCACATGGAAATGTTATAAATTAGAATCTAATTTATATTTCCTGACTTGTGAAAAAATTAAAACAATGTTTAATCACTTAAATACTAACGGTTTAACTGAAAAAAAATTAATACAATTTCTAGCGACACATTCCCTTTAATAGGTAAGCACAACTTTTTGGAGAATCTTACCGATATTCAGTTGATTTAAAAAAAATTTATAGGGCTGGAAAACGTTACGTGCCATGTTGTATAGCAAGATCTTATACAATATACTGTATAGCACAAGTCATTTTATCTGGCATTAACTCTGGAAGGTGCCCCAAAAAAAAATCACAGTACAGATCCTCCTGGAAAACATTAAAAATGAAAGGCTACTGTATGTCCACTTCATAATCAATTTTATTTACAGTTACAATGCATTTAACATGGAAAATAGGAGTCTACTTTGCATATAGTCTTAATAAATAAATCTATTGTTTTGTGTATACAGCTCCTATGCAGACACATGTATCTCCATGGTAACAGACTATACACAAACCCTGTGTTTAGTCTGAGTCATATTGCCCTCCATCTTTCCCCTACTTCACACTAACCAGTCAAATGTATGTTAGTAAAAAGTAGGGGACGAATGAAAGGGGATATGACCGCAGGAGCAGACTACACAGGATTTGTTAATAATCACCATGGAGACACATAGGTATGCATAGGAGCTGTAGACACCAAACGATGGACAATTTTATATAAAACAATTTGCAAAGTTTTTTAATTTTTTTTCATTTTAGATACATTAGAACAATAAAAGGGTTACCAAGATGGACTTTTCATCTTTTAAATTATGCCTATAAAATAGTTAATTCTCTTTCTATTCTCCCATCCCTTGGATGAACTTGATGGACATATGTCTTTTTTCAACCGTAATATTTAATTATGTTGCTGTCACTTTATTTCTTAAAGGGGGTTGCAACAATTGGACAATTCCCATTCAAGGACTCTGTATTAGGGTATTTAGACGCCATTGTAGGGGGTCCTCCTCCACCATGCAATACCTCATGATGGAGGACAACATTTTCCCTTATCACAGGGGTCTTCAGCAGACAGCTGATTGCTGGGTGGCTTATTATGGAGAAGCGCTTGTCCAGTGGTAACAGCGCCTTTAATTGGGGGGGTGGGGGGATCTTATAATTGGCACAGTCTTCTGCTCTTATCAGAAATTTTTGACTATCAGATGCCAAATAAAGGAATATTACTTCTATAGCAAATGCTAATTAGATTTTATTTAAAGAAACATATTTATTTTTTTACAGGTTGTGTAATATTTGACCAGAAATGTCGTTAGTATATGGACGCCACTACGGGTTCCTCCCATGTAGTAAACACAGTGAAGGGTTTGAGGTCAGAGGAAAGGAGTTACATCTCACATCTATTGTATTTCAGAAAGGTCATTTTTAATAGTAAAAAACACACACTAAATTTCCCAGGTGAGCCCGGCCTATATCACACTCACCTGTGATTGCTTTGTATCATGCTATGAAATGTTCTCCAGTACTTTCCTACAGACAGGCAATGCATTTTATAGACGTCTCGTTGCTTGCAGGATTAAAGGGGTCAACATACGGAGGGAAAAAGTCCTACATATTTTAAATAAATGTCTGCAAATTTGCAGACTGGGACTAATGTGAGCTGATAATACAGAAAGAGGCTGAAGTAAACAATGTAGAAATAAAGATGGGTGTCTGCCCGGCGTTCGCAGAGGTCAGCCAAAGGCTTTGTATTTATAGAACAAACAATGTATATCAAATGAGCGGCATATATAAAATAAAAAGTAAAAAAAAAGTAAAGTTCTGTTTAGCCATTTCATAGCTATGCCCGATTCTGGAAAAGCTGGGTGATATCTAGGCTGTCAATACAACTCCACCCACCTCATCACCCATCTTTCTAGGTAAAAAAAAATATCACAGCGCTCCGTAGTCGTACAAAGGAATTCGACACAATTAGGCATATTCACTGTTCAGAAGTCTAGGGAAGCTAAATGACAATCACTATGCGAGTTGTAATGGCAGCCATGTTGGTTGTCAGCCAGCTTTGCCCGAAACGGATAGGACTATTCCACACGTGTCGTAATACTGCAGATTTTCCACAACGTATTTAGTTGCGGAAAATCCGCAGCATAATACAGTAGCAGAGGAGTGGATGAGATATCAAGAAATCTCGTCCACACGCTGCGTACGTGATATTGGGAGATTTCGCACACAAATTGACCTGCGGTGCGGTTATTAAGCCGCAGTATGTCAATTGTGGTTGCGGAATCGCCGGTATTTTGTTGCGGGTTTTAACCCATTGAATTCAATAGGGATCTAAAGCTCGCAACAAACAGTCGTGTAGCGACTTTTGTGGCGGAATCGTAGCAATTACTCCACAACAATCGGAACGTAGGAAAAAAAAACACCTTATACTTACCTCTGACGTTTTGCAGGCCGGCCTCCTGGGATAACGTTTCAGTCGAGGTGACTGCCACTGCAGCGGTCTCCTGGGAAGAAACTAATACTGCAGTTTTCTGCAGCGGACATTCCGGGCCAAAAACCACCACAATTTGGTTCACCCGGAATTCCCTGCGGCCACCGGGGCGGATACGCTGTGTAACATTACGCAGCGTATCCGCCCCGTGTGAACATACCCTTATAATGAATAAAAAGCTTAGAAGAATTTTTAATAACTTGGAAGAAGTATTTATAGGTACAGGTGATTTAACCTGTTGTATGACGTGCTACATGTAGCTCTACAACAATTACACAATACATTATCAGTCAGCAAGTAAAACCACAATTACAGGGGAAGAAGGTCTTACAGAGATGGCTGTCATAAACCTTCAAGTCGGGCCCCGCAGCTCCACAGTCACGTCAGAGATGACCAGCCCTCTGAGGAGGGCAGGAACACACGTTCCAGCTCTTTCAACAGTCCACATCCAAGAAGTGGACAATTAGATCACTGTTTTTCTGAGCCTAGAACATATCGATCCCGGAGAGTGGACCCCTTATACCGAGGTAATCAGAGAGATCTGCTCAAGGTGCGGGTCTTCCAGATATGGCCCTCATGGTGTCCAGACTAGGCTTGTAGATCTAGAATCTACCCTAGCGCTGGTGGCAGATGCACTTTTCATCCCATGTTACCAGCTGAAGGTTCCATACATCTTTGCTCCTTTCCCGCCAAGGCAGAAAACATCCCAGTCATTCTCATTGCTTCAAATTGGCTGTGTTGTGCCTGGTATGTCAACATGGTCACTGAGGGTATGTTCACACGGCCTATTTTCAGACGTAATTTGGGCGTTTTACGCCTCGAATTACGCCTGAAAAAAACGCCCCTAATATGCCTACAAACATCTGCCCATTGCTTTCAATGGGAATTACGATGTTCTGTTCCCACGAGCCTTTATTTTACGCGTCGCTGTCAAAATACGGAGCGTAAAATGACGGCTCGTTAAAAGAAGTGCAGGACACTTCTTGGGACGTTTTTGGAGGCGTTTTTAATTGACTCCATTGAAAAACAGCTCCAAAAACGGCCGTAAAACACGCAGCGAAAAACGCGAGTTGTTAAAAAAACGTCTGAAAATCAGGAGCCGTGTTCGCCTGAAAACAGCTCCGTATTTTCAGACGTTTTTGCTCACTGCGTGTGAACATACCCTTATACTGACTAATGCTCCCTGGTGTCTCCCCCAGGAAGATCGCTCAGGAACCTGAGTTTAGCTGCTTTTTATTTAATGCCGTGGCTGCACCATGCTTAATAGAAAAACGTCTCCCTCTCAGATGTTCCACAACTATGGAAATCTTTTTTTCCGTTGGTGTGAGGGTATGTTCACACGCCCTATTTACGGACGAAATTCAGGCGTTTTACACCTCGAATTACGCCCGAAAAAACTTCTCCAAACCGTCTGCAAACATCTGCCCATTGAATTCAATGGGTCTTACGGTGTTCTGTGCAGAAGGGCTTTTTTTTTACGCCCCGCTGTCAAAAGACGGAGCGTAAAAAGACGCCCGCCTCAAAGAAGTGCATGTCACTTCTTGGGACATAATTGGAGCCGCTTTTCATTGACTCCAATGAAAACCTGCTCTAATTACGTCCGTAAAAGACGCTGCGAAAAACGCGTGCATTTGTCAAAACGTCTGAAATTCAGGAGCTCTTTTCGCCTGAAAACAGCTCCGTAATTTCAGACGTACTTGGCGTTGCCATGTGAACATACTCTGAAGAGAGACTGTTCCAGCCAATGAAGATTTCTCTCTCTCGCAACTTTGCTTTCTTCAGGAAGGTCTGGATATGAGCCTGAGCTCCCTCAAGGGCCAGGTTTCAGAAATTTCTGTGCTCTTTCAGCTACCTACAGGGCCATATTTTTTGGCCAGGTGTGGCTGATACTGCAGGTGCCCCCTACTGTCAGCCCATGGCTCCATAAGATCTTAATCTGGCATTCCACTTTGCTTTCTTTCTTGGGGTAAGTTCACACGAGGTCATTACGTCCGTAATTGACGGACGTATTTCGGCCGCAAGTCCCGGACCGAACACACTGCAGGGAGCCGGGCTCCTAGCATCATAGTTATGTACGACGCTAGGAGTCCCTGCCTCGCTGCAGGACAACTGTCACGTACTGTAATCATGTTTTCAGTACGGGACAGTTGTCCCGCAGCGAAGCAGGGACTCCTAGCGTCGTACATAACTATGATGCTAGGAGCCCGGCTCCCTGCACTGTGTTCGGTCCGGTACTTGCGGCCAAAATCCGTCCGTCAATTACGGACGTAATGACCTCGTGTGAACATACCCTTGGAAGGAATTTTTTCTGGTGGGTATCACCTCCAGTAAGCGTGTCTCTGAACTTGCAGCCCTATCTTGAAAATCTTCAATCATAGAGATAAGATGGTCCCCACTTCTCTACCCAAGGTGGTATCAGGGTTTCACATTAATAACAATATTGTCCTACCCTCCATTTGTCCATCTCTTTTCCTCCCTAGGTGGCCATACCTCTACAAGTTGGATGTAGTTCTTCTCTCAGACTTCTTTGTTCCACCACTCAGATTCTCTCTTTGTGGTTCCAGAGTATCTCAGTTGTTACTGGCAGCATCCAAGGCCACCATAGACCACTGGATCTGGTCAGCCATTGGTGAGGCATACCGGTCAGAGTTCCCTTTTTGGGAGACAGCCCGCTCAACTCAAGCAGTAGGCGCTCCGTAGTTATTTTAAAACAAAGCTTCGGCTTTACAGGTGTATAAGGCTACTACGTGGTCTTTCCTCCAAACCTTCTCTAATTTCTACAGGGTGCATACTTCACATCCTCTGACACCTCTCTCGGTTGCATGTTCTACAAGCGGCAGTGAATTGACCGCGCTCATTCTTTGTATCTTTACCCCCTGAGGACTGCTTTTAAACGTCCCAAGGTCATCATCTGTGACCCCCAAGGACACGGACAAGAAAATGTGATTATTTTTCTCGTCACGTTTATTAGGGGACGCAGTATCCACCCAAGTTTGTTCTTTTTGGGTGATAGTGATACAACCGTTTTATCGCAAAGGTTTTTTTTCCTCGGATTTCAATATTTTATTAGTAAATTACATAAGACTAGAAGACGGGGACTCATAGCAATATTCAAAATGTGCCCTTAAATATGGTGTCGGGTTTTTCCACCCAAGACGCCACCTTAATGTCCTTTCCATGGCCATTGGGCCAATTCTTCACCTTTTTTTTGCTAACAATGCAGCTCCTCTTGATAAAGGAGTCATGAACAGGTTCTGGCTACCACGATGCAAGGGCTCCATTTCAACTTTTAGGTCCGCTGCTATGGTACATACATCCTTGTTGATTATATTTTTCTTATTTGTCCGGCCACAAATTCATGTACTGCAGTAGATCTCTATTTTATGAGACCTATAGCTTAATAATCCTGAGCAATGAATCATGAATGAGAAAATTCATGGATAAAAAGAGCTGAAGTGAAAATGAACGCCTTATGCACATGGCAAAGCTGTGTGAATGAAGTCTGTAAGGAGGCTCATGGGGTCCCTAAGGTTCTGTATTACCCCGCCATATGGTGCCTCTGTGAAGCGCCATATTCTACCATAGAACCAATTCTTCTAGGGCAAAATACCTCTGTAATATGGCATCCCAACATATTATGATTTACATTCTCACAAATTCCATATTAACCTGTGAGAAAAAACAAACATGTCTGCCCATGTATGAAATTGGAGGTGCCAAGAGGTACAGTATGGGCCCATAGAAATTTCCATGAGCACCGTATTACGGATTTGCGCTGCATGGTCGTATGCATGAGGCCTAAGACTTGCACAGGCAAAGTAAATATAGGTAAGGAATGGAGCTCTTCATACATATAGACTTAGGTATCATATCTCAAAGTTGTTGATTTTCATTTTTAGAAAGCAGAATTCCCGTAGCCCGACACCAAAAGGTCTGGAAATTCTTCTGTTCTTACATCTGGAGGAAACCTGCAGTGACCAGATAAATCACAAGCACCATATATCATGATATGTGGGGAGTGACGTTAACCTTTTTAGATACTTTACCATGTTTTGATGAAGATTAAGTCTGCGACGTCTGAACATACCCTAAAAATCACAGCATTGACCATGATCAGCCATTGACAAACACCATCCCAGGGTCAGTGAAGGATGAATGAATGCTGCATGGATAAAGGAGATCATCACATTTTAATACTCGGGTTGAAGCTCCATTAATTCCCGACATCCATATAATCACACTTGACCTTCTAAGCTCTATAAATGTTAACAGTTTCATCGATAACATGGATGCTAATCAATGGCAGACACTTAATTTGTACTATGTCTTTTATGGGGTTTTGCAGACGATTCCATAGCTCAGCAATAATAACATTCAGAGATTATTATTTTTTTTTGGAAAGGGGTTACAATTTCTACTTAAAATCAAATTCATTCCAATTTTGTCTTTTTGTAGTGGTAGCTAACAAGCCGAAACATCATTTTTTTTTTCCCTGGGAAATAAAAATCTGGCAATTTAGGATCAAAATTGCACTGATTCCGCTCCTGTTATCATTTCGTGTGCGCTGACCTGATGTCTATAGTGAGGACCCATGAGGGGATGTTTCGCTGGCCACACAATGACATCACGACAACGCGTACGGAGGTGGTGGGAAAAAAATGTGGCATGCAAATAATAGCCAGAGGACAATACGTGGCCTCATGGAGTCACCAAACGGTGCACATGGGGTTTTTATGGGTCTGTATTACGGATCCGTAGGGGCTCCATATGCGGCTTTATGGAGACCATGCACAGTTTTGGTGTGTGATTGAACCCTTAGGGTCGGTCCGAATTCTTGCAATCTTTGTAAGTTCCACATGACCCTTTTGCCAATAACAGTAGCATACAGATGTGAATGGAGCACAGACAGAAGCTGTTGCTATATGCCAATGGTCGCCGAAAATGTTACTTATGTTCCACTGTACAGGATTATTATTATGATCGCTGCCACTTCCATTCAGTACATAGAGCAATTACGATAATAGCCTTATAATAGGTCATTGCTATAATGATGCAATTCCCCAATATAATAAAGTGGATTCAAACTGGAACTTACCACAGCATTATTAGACTGTAGGTGTCATTCACTGGTTAATATCTGATAATTGAGCAGTTTGTCGCCTTTTTAAAAAAAAAATTATTTCCCCCACACAAGTTTTGACTAATAAATCAGAACTAGTTTGTACTTTTGGATAAGTCATCCAATTATGGATTGTGCAGCAGCTGGTGTTATTCTGTGGCTGCTGAAGTCTGTACCGTGCTCCTAATCTTATTAAAGTTACTTATCTGCTTTAAGAAATAAAAATAAACAAGAACTTGAAACTATTTTCCCTTCGAAATACAACGTACATTCCCATCTCTCAGTGTTTCTATACATGGATGGAAATTGCTCAATTTCGAAACTGCAACTCACAGCGCAGCTAATTTATCAAAGCTCATTGGCCATCTGGAGCCTCGTTTTCCAAGTACTAGAACGCTATTTGCATACTGTCTGCTGCGAATAGCATCTGATGGGTGGACTTTTATTTCAGTAAGGTGGAAAATACAGAGGAATTTACCCAAAAATGACCGGAACATACGATAAAATTCTGATCAGTGGGGTCCGGTCATTGGGATCCCCATAGATCCCACTAACAGGACAATGCAGGAAAGTGGCCCCACGTGTCCAGTCACTCTCCATTAAAGTGAATGGGATTATGAGAGTTGCTGAAAAACAGAAGGAGAGCATTTGAAGGTTTCTGCATTTCTCATTTTGATGGAAAGTTGGGGTGCGGCCACTTTCTACTGATGTCAGCAATGTCCTATTGTCAGATTCAGGTCTAATCGACATGTCATAGTTGGGAAACTCCTGTCAATGACTATGGGTACAGGTCAGAGTGCAAAAATACTGGCCACAGTCTGATACTTCCTCTAGGCTAAAGGCAGACCAGAGTGTAGAATGGACAAAAGGGGCAAATGCCCAAGGGCCTCCACCATCCTATTACCACCATATATGGTTCGCTCTTAACTTCCTCCATGGTGGCTGGTTGGCAGGTAATGTTTGTCTTGGCGGCAGCTGTGTCTACATCTGGGACGTGTCCAACAAAGGCAGCCATCCCTGCTCTCTCTGGCACTGTTATTTGGGCCCTCTATCTGTAGTAGCGCTATTTTTTGAGCACTGTATGATGGTGTTATGTGCATTATGGGAATATTATTTAGGCACTCTATTACACTCTAATGTGTTCACCTAATAGTGCTATTATGTAGGCATTGTATGGCAGTATTATTTGGACACATTATTTAGGCAGTATTATGACAGCATAAGGGTATGTTCTCACATGTGGCGGTTACGCTGCAGAATCTCTATCTGGATTTACATATTAAAGTAGCAGTAAAGTGGATGAGGTTTTAACCAATCTCATCCAGACACTGAGGAAAATATCAATGCGAAAATTGGCGTGGAAATTTCTGCTGCTGAACGGTTGTGGATTTGTTGCGCATTTTCCCCATTAAGTTCAATTGGGGAAGTCAAAATCCACAACAAAGAGCAATTGTTGTGGATTTTGCTGCGGATCACTTGCGTATGCACAGCAAAATACGCAAGTACCAGAAACCCCCCCAAATATATTCTAAAATTTGAAATAAAATAAAAAAAGACTATACTACCTGCCCTGGAGTTCCAATAGCTATACGTCCCTGCTCCCCCTCATAGGCCGCATCTTTCACATTGGACTAAATGTCATCACAGGAGGTCAGATGTTCAGAGACCACCCGGGGGAGCAGGGACCCCTGTCTACGGAATTACCAGGGGAGGCGAGTATAGTCTTTTTTTTTTTTAACTTCTAGTGGAAAATCCACTACAAGATCCGCACCAAAATAGCACAAATTTGGTGCAGATTTAAACTGCGGATTCTGGGTCAGATTTGCTGCAGAATTTTCCGAAGCAAAGCCAGACGGTATGTACCTACCCTTAGGTCCATGCTTCTCATTCCATAAAAGATGTAAAGACGCACAGATATTTATTCAGTCCAGACAAATCGTTATGAAAAAGAGAAGCAACCACCCCATTTAAATATAGCATGAACTGATGAAGAAATAGATGTTAGTCCGGTGTTGTCTTCTTGAATCAGTTATCAGGTATATAATTTAGTAATTAAGAATTACGTTGAATGTTACTTAGTGGGAAGAGAATGAAAGACCTGTATATGACTTCAGTTCTCTGACTGGACAGCTATCCTGATGGGTTAGAAAAACAAAAAAACTCACCTACGCTGTGTTCTTCACCTCTGACCTCCAGCCGCCACTTCAGAATGCTGTGAGTGACGTCATCAGCTGTCCCCTGAATCCGCTCTATTCACTAGACTAGGAGTGGCAAAACGTTTTATTAGTATGGGATCTACTTTTTGCAGAGCTTGAGTTAGATGATCTACCAAAAAACTACCCACAGATGCATATGGCACGTAGAGGACACTGCTGTGAATTTTTGACATGCCCCTTTTTTGTTCAGTACCACAGTGTCACCATGAGGCCTCGTTTACACGAGCGTGTTATACGTCCGTGCGTCGCGCGTGATTTTCACGCGTGTCGTACAGACCTATATTAGTCTATGGGGCCGTGCAGACAGTCCGTGAATTTTGTGCAACGTGAGTCCGTTGCAAAAAACTCACGACCTGTTCTATATTTGTGCGCTGTTCGTGCATCACGCACCCATTGAAGTCAATGGGTGCGTGAAAACCACGCATGTCACACGGAAGCACTTCCGTGCGAACTGCGTGATTCGCGCAACAGCAGTGAAAAGGATGAATGAAAACAGAAAAGCACCACGTGCTGTTCTGTTTACAAACATCCAAACGGAGTGTCATAATGATGGCGGCTGCGTGAAAATCACGCAGCCGCGCATCATATACTGCTGACACACGGAGCTGTTAAGTGCCTTTTGTGCACGCAAAACGTCGCGTTTTTTGCGTGCGCAAAACGCACACGCTCGTGTAAACGAGGCCTGAGAGTGATAACACTTACACCAGGTCTTCTTCATCCCATGATGGTGCTGCTACTCTACTCCTCACTACATTGTCACGGAGGGTGTAAGACCTGCATCAGCTCTCCTTTTACTACAAAAGGCTGGTGACTATGCAGTTATCCCACTCCTCTGAGGAAACCAACAGGCGAACCGCCTGTGGTCCTAACAATGAGACCTACTGGTTCCCGCTATGAGGTGTACCTGTAAATCATCATCTACTATTTGACCACCACTGGACTGAGCTGTGCTGAAATGTGTCTGAGACTTCCACTTCCTCCATATTGCCACTTGAGGGATACATTTGTCTTAAATGGACACAAACTTTGCAAACAACTTATGCTAATCTAATAGTAAACCTGATAGAGATCAACTTTGTAATATACTTACGGTTAAAATGTAGCTGTTTTCGCGATGCAAATTCTTTGTGAAGTTACTGCCACTAGGTGTCTCCCTCCCTGTAATCTGCTTTCGGCCCCCTTTGGTCAAGCATTGGCCAACGAGAGAGGAGAGAAAAGATCAACACACACGCTGCTGGAGGAAGCAGGAGCAGAGTGAGACACAGGCTGCTGGTAAGATTTCTATGTGACCCCTGTAATGACGGGGTAGGGAGACAGACAGGTGAGCCCTAATCTATCCGCCACTCAGT
Organism: Rhinoderma darwinii; assembly: GCF_050947455.1. Classification (NCBI taxonomy): domain Eukaryota; kingdom Metazoa; phylum Chordata; class Amphibia; order Anura; family Rhinodermatidae; genus Rhinoderma; species Rhinoderma darwinii. The sequence goes on along the minus strand of NC_134692.1, from coordinate 21,747,157 downwards.
CCCTTCCTACTTGCATGACCCGTCCTAGGCGACGGCGTACAACTGGGCGACGGTCCCTACGCTCAGTATGTGCACGACAAACAAACAGACAAGGGTACACAGAAGCTAAGGGAAATGGGGCAGTTGCCCACGGAAACACAGTGAGCAATAAGAGTAGTGAACGAGCCGAGTCAAACCAGGAGTGTACGAGGTACCAAACGCAAAGCAGGAGAATTGTCAGTAAAGCCAGGGTCAATATGAAGCAGAGGTCAATAGAAATAGCTGGAACAGCTGAGCCAGGAAACCAGAGAGAATCACAGGCAAAGACAAGAAGCAAATGAAGGTATACATAGACCGAGGGCGGGAACTAGAACCGTCTGGCCAGGCTGTGATAGGCTCTCCCATTCCTCAGCCTACCAGCCTGAGTGGTAGCAGATCGAGTCACTCTATCAGACCTAGGAGCAGATGTAGACTGATTAACCACGGGCGTTGACACAGAAGCTGTGTCTGGCAGATCCATTACAACCCCAGTACTTGATTCCCAGCTACACTGCTCATTACTGCTGTATAATCTCCACCATGCTGCTGCTGCTTCTATATATGTGATATATAGAGATAGGAGAGCAGGATTCTCCTCTTCTATCTGTGCAGTGTATAGAAGACATGATAGCAATTAAGCTCTGCCCACAAGCTCAGAGACAACTGAGAATTAGAAATAGAGCCTGCAGAGGGGGAAAACGGCTAAATAATGCAGAATACAGGCCATATAATGGTCAGAAATAGTTTTATATGTATGTATATGTGAAATGACAGCTTATTCTGAAAAGTCACCTGAAAAGTTAGGTGCGCTTTAAAGTCACAGCAACATCCATTGCCATGACGACTGCCAGGGTCGCGCTAGTGGCTATAGAGCCCTGATATCTAATGTCACTTTCCCACTGTACAGTTGCTTAAAACAGCACCTATCCTCTTAAAAAAACTTGTGACTTATCCTAGTGACCTGTCATAAGTTTTGATCGGTTAGGGGTCCGATAGAAAGTCCAATAAAAAGTCTATGGATCAGTAGACCACTAACCCAACCACTCCGAAGATCATCCGAGCAGAAACGATCATAGTCGAAAGAGCACATGGCTCAGTTGAGCGCTTCTGCCCTTTGTTTCAGTGATCGTTGGGGGTCCAGGCACCCAGACCCCCCCCCCCCATCCACACTTCACAAGTTTTCAGAAAGAATAACGACTTTTAAAACTATTTCATTCATATCACTACATCCAGCAACAAACAAGCAAAAGGACACAAGAGAGTATGCGAGCAGAGATATGAGGGGACCTGTATTTCCTTTAAGGGGTTCTCAGAAACTTGATGACCCATGCTTAGAATAGGCCATCAATAATTGATGGATGGGGGTTCAAAATAAACAGTGTGACCGCTGTGAAGGTGGTGGCATTAACAGAAGTGCTGCAGCCCCTTTATTTTGCTGATCAGCGGGGGTCCCGGAGGTTGGATCAATCTTAAAAGGGTTGTACCAAAAATCTACAATTATCATTTATCCACAGGATAGGTGATAATTGTCTGACTACTGGAGGCCCCCACCGAAAGCAAAAATAGGGATCCCAGGCCCCCCGTTATTTCTCACTGCACCACCACAGTGAGGAGGATCTTGAATGGATGGAGCGCTGTACTCGGCTGTTTCCGTCATTCCCATAGACTATGAATGGAAGGGCAGCGTGCATGCTTGACTGCGGCTCGATACAATGTGCTCCTCATTGCAGTAAAGCAATGAGGGGGAACAGGGGATTCGGAACCTCCATTCTCATGAGAGTTGGGGGCCCAGCGGTGGGGCCTTTAGCGATCAAACAATTATCACCTATCCTGTGAATAGGTGATTATTGTAGATTCTGGGAATACCCCATTAAAGCCCCAGAGAACTTCTTTTTTGTGTTTTCTCAAAGAATGGTCCATGAAAATTAGCCCATCACAATAGTGAGCACCGCATCTGAGTGGTTTTGTAGAGATGGAGGGAGTGCCCGCTCTCAGCCCACTGGCACCATGCGTGACTGCAGGGTGTCTGTGTCTTCTATGGCAGATGGTGGGCCTAATAAAGGCCCCCAGGTCTGCCCTCGTTAATGCCTGCTAAGCCATGAGGCATGGCCTAGCAGATACCTGTTTTACACGGACAGGCAGTAATACACTGCAATACAGAAGTATTGCAGTGTATTATAATAGCGATCGGACGATCGCATAGTGAAGTCCGCTAGTGGGACTGGTAAAAAAAAAAAGTACAAAAAAAAAAAAGTTTAAAAGTTAATAAAAAAAGTGGAAAAAAATATGAAAGACCCACTTTTACCCCTTACAAACTGCTTTATTACCACATATTTGGTATTGCCGCGTCCGTAATGACCCCAAATGTAAAGTTATTACATTATTTAACCCGCTTGGCGAACGCCATAAAAATAAAATAAAAACAATGCAAAAATTGCTGTTTTCTGTGAATCCTGCCTTAAAGGGAAGGTGTCATGATTTTTTATTTTTTTTATTACATTGCTTTTAATATAATATTAACAAAAATGTTATTTATTTGTGTTCTCATTTTTTAGTTTTTCTTCTCTATGGGGGCTGCCATTTTTTTTTCCATCTCTGTATGTGTCGATTAACGACACATACAGAGATGGAATACGGCACATACATCCCCATAGAGAATGCGCACTAGCCAGAAGAAGGGAGGGGGGATTGTGTGAGGACACTAGAGTGAGTGTGTCTACCCCAAATTTGCAGCATAAATCAATGAGGTTGCTTTACCACATGCCAATGCTGCAATTTTGGGAACTGCTCCCTCTAGTGGCCAGCACATGGAAATGTTATAAATTAGAATCTAATTTAGAATATTTCCTGACTTGTGAAAAAACTAAAAAAATTAAAACAATGTGTAATCACTTATATACTAATTGTTTAACTAAAAAAAAATATAATAATTTCTAGCGACACATTCCCTTTAACCCTTTCAGGACCGAGCTCATTTTGGCCTTCAGGACCAGCCCCATTTTTTTAAATCTGACATGTGTCATTTTATGTGGTAATAACTCTGTAATGCTTTTGCCTATCAAAGCGATTCTGAGATTGTTTTCTCGTGACATATTGTACTTTATGTTAGTGGACAAATTTGGTCAATAAATTCATTGCTTATTTGTGAAAAACACCAACACAAAGAAAATTTTCAAAAAATTATGATTTTTCTAATTTTAAATGTATCTGCTTGTAAGGGTTTGTTCACACGCTAGACTAAAAAAGTCTGAAAATACGGAGTTGTTTTCAAGGGAAAACAGCTCCTGTTTTTCAGACGTTTTTTAAGCCACACGCGATTTTTGCTGCGTTTTTTTCGTGGCCGTTTTTGGAGCTTTTTTTAATGGGGTCAATGAAAAACGCCTCCAAAAATGTCCCAAGAAGTGACCTGCACAAAAACTCTCTGTCTGCTTCTGATTTTTCGACTGTTTATCGGGCGTTTACGGGCCGAAAAACGGCTGAAAATAGGCCGTGTGAACATACCCTAAGACAGACAGTAATACCACACTAAATAGTTACTAGTTCACATTTCCCATATGTCTACTTTATGTTTGCATCGTTTTTTGAACATTATTTTATTTTTCTAGGACGTTACAAGGCTTAGAACTTTAGCAGCAATTTCTCACATTTTCAAGAAAATTTCAAAAGGCTATTTTTTCAGGGACCAGTTCAGTTCTGAAGTGGCTTTGAGGGCCTTATGTACTAGGTAGACCCCATAAATCACCCCATTTTAAAAACTGCCCCCCTCAAAGTATTCAAAACAGCATTCAGAAAGTTTCTTAACCCTTTAGGCGTTTCACAGGAATTGAAGCAAAGTAGAGGAGAAATGTACAAATTTTATTTTTTTCTGCTGAAATTCCTTTGTAATACATTTTCTTCTATAACAGAGAAGGTTTTACCCGAGAAACGCAACTCAATATTTATTGCCCAGATTCTGCAGTTTTGAGAAATATCCCACATGTGGCCCTAGTGCGGTAATGGACTGAAGCACCGGCCTCAGAAGGAAAGGAGCACCTAGTGGATTTTGGGGATATCGGAATCACGATATACTGCAATACATTAGTATTGCAGTATATCATACAAGCGATCCAACGATCACTGCTTCAAGTCCCCTAGGGGGACTAATAAAAAAAAAAGTAAAAAACAGTTGAAGATTTTTATAATGTTCCAAAAAAATAAAATATTAAAAGTTCAAAAACCCCCCTTTTCCCATTTTCCCCCTAAAGCAATGTTTAAAAAAAATAAACGTTAACATAACTGGTATCGCTGCGTCCGTAAAAGCCAGAACTATCACAATTCAGCGTTATTTTACCCGCTCGGTGGACGATGTAAAATTTTTATTTATTTATATATATAAAACATGCAAATTGCTTTTTTTTGGTCATCTTAGATCTCCCAAAAAAAAAACGAAAGTGATCAAAAAGTCGGATGTACCCCAAAATGGTATCAGTGAAAACTTCAGCTTTCCCCGCAAAATTGAAGCCCTCACAACTCTAAATTGATGCAAAAATTAAAAAGTTATGGCTCTCAGAATACGGCGACTCCAAAACATTTTTTTTTTTTTAGCAAATAGTTTTATTTTTTTAAAAGTGGTAAAACATAAAACAAAACATGTCAATTTGGTGTCGCCGTAATCGTATCAACCTGTAGAATAAGGTGAATATGTAGATTTTACCGCCTGATGGACCCCGTAAAAACAAAACCCCCCAAAAAATGGTGTAATTGCTGTTTTTTGCCCATTTCACCCCACAAATAATTTTTTTCAGATCACCAGTAAATGGTGCCACGAAAAACTACGTGTCCCGCAAAAAACAAGATCTCACATGGCTATGTCGAGGAAGAAATAGAAAAGTTACGGCTTTTGGAAGGCGGGGAGGAAAAAACTAAAATGAAAAACTCAAATTGGCCTGGTCTTTAAGGGGTTAACGTATACCTAGGTGTGTAAAAAAAATAGTCAACAAATTGAAGCCCAATCTGTCATAAACAAGGTAGTTAAAACCCAAAAATATTTTAACAGCCAAAAAAAAAGTTAAACTAAACAAATTCCTAACAATGACGACCCCACGCATCTACCTTCCTGAGACGTCCTCTTTAATTCATGACGTCATAGCCTCCGCCGCCACCCCCTACACTTCTGCGCTATCATCCAGATGACGTCATCCACGTGACATTCCTAATCACAGCGTCGCTGCCCTTCCTACCGCTGAGGACCTCAGAATCACGAAGGACCTTTGAATGGGCTGTCCCGATAACTGCCTGAAACAAACGTGTACGAATACAAACAATACATACAATATTACCACTTCCTAAACAACGCTGATTTATATACCTACATACGGGAAACTGTTAGGATCGTGCTCACACGTTTCTGGACCCAGGAATTCAATTATTTTTTATGAGGCGGTGATGGGGCAGCCCCGGGCACACGGAAGCCAGTTGTGTTCGATGTTGTGACGGGAGAAGCCGGACGAGGAAGAGTCTGACAGAAGCTTAGTTCACGGAGACGTCTTCCCCCCTTAACCCTCCCCAGTCATGCCGCTGTTTAGCTCCAACCCCTTCGACCAGGATGTGGGTGAGTAAGACGTGGGGATCGAGGCACTGGTTGTAGATCAGGGACACCGATCACCCATTGTATTAACGCTAATTTACTGGCTGTAGAGTGGGAATGTAGAAAAACTAGTGCAATGGAAAGCTGGAGCAGTTGCCTGTAGCAACCAATCAGGGCGCTGCTTTCATTTTACAATCTGCTACAAACTGAAATCTGATTGGTTGCTATGAGCGACTGCTCCAGTGTTCCTTTGCACACGTTTTGATACATCTCCCCCAGTGATTGTGTATGTCTCCTGACACAGGACATGGTGACACAATGTGTGATGTGACTATGACCGGTCATGTCCTTCAGGGCGTCTGTATTTTACTTTTCTCCTTGTCTTGCCCAACAGGGTTAGGGGCCGGCAGCATTTATTTATCACCCGCTCAAAATCCACAGACTGATGTGCTTAGTAAGGCCGCATTTTAGGGTTTGTATTATGGCGCAACACCCAGACCCCCCCCCGGCCCTAGTACTACTGAGCTGGGGGGGGGTTTAGGTGTTGCAGAACCTGAATTGCGGTTGTATTACGCGCATGTGAAACCGGCCGGAGGTTTCCTGTAGCTCCATATATATATACACACACACTATTTTAACCCCTCACCGTACAATGGGTGAAATCCATGACGGAATTCGTAAGCGATCTGTGACAGGGAAAGCTACGCATTGGAAAATCTGCAGCATATCCTGAAATCCGGTGAAAGTTTAGCTAAGGCCTCATGCACACTTCAGTTATTTTCTTAAGGGTGCTATCCGTTTTTTTAACTGAAAACACCCTGACCCATTCACTTCAATGGGGCCATGCGCACTTCCGTTGTTTTGACCGTTCTATCAAAAGTAGAACATGTCCTAATTTTGTCCGTGGTTCAATGTCCGTCTCGCCCATTGACGCCTATGGGTCCCTCAAAGCAACGGACGGCACTCGGAAGGCATCCGTGAGCCGTCTGTTTTTCATGAATCTGTTGCCAAGCAACGGCAGGGCGTGCCAAAGTTCCCTGCGTTCAACACGCAAATGGATTTTAACGGACCGTTAAAAATGGAAGACAAGCGGAAGCGCAACGTCCGTTTAAAACGGAACGGATACGGAGTGACAACGGAAAAGTTTTAAACGGACGTGAAAACGGTAAAGGATGTGTGCGTGAGGCCTTAATAATATACAATATAATCCACAGAAATCGAAATGATCGATTGACCTGTTTATAAATAATGTTTGCAAGAACGTTGCGTTGTAATGTCAGAACCTGATGCTTATAGACAGATGAGTGGTGTTGCAGAGGCGCCGCTTATCTCTACCTGCAGAAGCTGTCACAGATCACTTTTGTAGGAAGTTCCTTCTCATGTGCCAACCACTGATTAACTAACATAGTGCATGCTCTTTCTTTTAAAGAGGCTCTGTCACCCCATTATAAGTGCCCTGTCTCCTATATAAGGAGATCGGCGCTGTAATGTAGGTGACAGTAATGCTTTTTATTTTAAAAAAACGATCTTTTTTCACAACGTTAGGGCCGATTTTGGTTTATGCTAATGAGTTTTCTTAATGCCCAAGTGGGCGTACTTTTACTTTCGACCAAGTGGGCGTTGTACAGAGGAGTGCATGACGCTGACCAATCGGCATCATGCACTCCTCTCCATTCATTTACACTGCACTAGCGATATAGTTATATCACTATGTGCAGCCTCATACACAAGCCCTAACATTACTAGTGTCCTGATAATGAATATACATGAAATCCAGCCTGGACGTCATGTGTACTCAGAATCCTGACACTTCTGACTCTTTTTTTGTGAGATTCCGGCAAGTGAAACCAAATCTTGCGAGATTACGGAGCTAAACGAGATTTGGTTTCACTTTTCGGAATCTCACATGCTCGTCCTCCGCTCCATTCCAGCTCCTCCTGACTCTGGGGGGTGCAGAGCATTAGAGTATCAGCTAGCACACTGCCCGGGCACTCCAGCTCTGTAAAAGCTCCTGATGTCACAGTTCATATATGGACAGTGATGTCAGGAGCTTCCCCAGTACCGGAGTCCCCCGGCAGAGCGGCTGTGCAAGAAGCTCCAGTGACATAAATGTCCAAATATGGACGATTATGTGACCGGAGCTCCCTGATGTATATGTTTAACGTAAACCTGTGATGGAAGTCTAAGGGAGGATTTACACGAGCGTGTGCGTTTTGTACGCGCAAAAACACAGCGTTTTGCGCGCGCAAAAGGCACTTAACAGCTCCGTGTGTCATCACCGTATGATGTGCGGCTGCGTGATTTTCGCGCAGCCGCCATCATTATGACACTCTGTTTGTATGTCTAAACAGAAAAGCACGTGGTGCTTTTCTGTTTTCAATCATACCTTTGACTGCTGTTGCGCGAATCACGCGCATCCCACGGAAGTGCTTCCGTGTGGTGCGCGTGATTTTCACGCACCCATTGACTTCAATGGGTGCGTGATGCGCGATAAACGCAGTAATATAGGACATGTCGTGAGTAAAAATCACGGACTGTCTGCACGGCCCCACTGACTAATATAGGTCCGTGCGAGGCGTGTGAAAATCACGCGCGTTGCACGGACGCATATCGCGTTCGTGTAAATCCGCCCTAAGGGTTAGTCCGAAAACACCACCCATTGATTTTAATGGGAGACGGAGGTGTGTTTTTCATCGAGCAGAAAAAAATGCTTGTAGGAAAAAGAAGCGTCATGCCCTTTCTTCAGGCGTTTCCGTCTCTGACCTGCCATTGACATCAATGGGAAGGAAGAAAAGCGGTTTTCGCTGCGTTTTTTTGCCTGTGGCGCTTAATGGCCATGAACGAAAATCGCCACAAAAAGGTGGCAAAGTGAGTGCAGACAGGTCAAAATCCACCTGCAAAAAAACTCAGTGTGAACAGGGCCTTTACAGTGGTATCAGTCACCTATAGGCTCCCATGTTAAAAACAAAAAAACATACCGGGCGCTATACGTTTTTTTTAGTTTTTTTTTGCTGGATACCTTAAGAATGGTATACTGATGTGTACCAGCCCCATGGAGGCCAAAAGGAAACTCTTTTGGCCATCGTCGTGCTAATGAAACGGTAACGTACATGATAACCGCAGTCCATAAACGCCATGTGAGTCGGGCCTTACGTGTTTGGGTGTAAGTAGAGACAGACGCCGCCTTATTTCTGTAATAAATTATTCACTACAAAATTAGTCTTGTAAATGTTGATCATTGGTCGCTGCTGTTGCGTTAAACGGGTTAAATTGAATCTCACGTTATAGAAAACGTCTCACGTGACATAGGGACGTGTGGGGGTCTTTGTGCGGACCACTAGAACACAGAGGCTTCTTTGGCTTCCCTCGTAGACTGTAATACAGTACACATGTCATCCTTCTGTTCTATCTGTTGGTGGGGTCTCAGCACGAAGACCCCCAGCAATGAGAGCCTCACCTGTCACCATGATGTCAGACATTTGATGCTGACGGAGCGCTGTATAGTGGAGGACATTGTTGACAAACCTTTTGTCAAGTTGCATGACCAAGAAAACGATATTTAATTCTTCCGTCGCCGTGATCGCAAGTGCCACTAAGGCGGGCACTTGACTCCTGCACTGATGCTGCCAGTCCCATCCCTCTTCTCTGAGTGACGGGTCTGGCAGTCTTCTGATTGGCTGCTAGAACTGTCACTTAAAGCAGAGTGTGACACTTGCAACCGCTGTACTGTATTCTACAGGATATGTAGTAACGTTTTAGATCGGTGGGCGTCCGACTGCTGGGACCCCCACCAATTGCTGGATCGCTGCATTCAGCTGTTTGCATAACTCACATAGTGTTTGACTGGAGCGGCAGCTCGCATGTTCTACCGCCCTCCATTATACAAACCTGGAAAGCAAACCCCCCTAGGATTTGCAGCAGGCATGGGCCCTATTATGACACCTTTGGGAACATTTATAAACTTGTGATATTTTGCAGGAAAGGTTTTTTTTCCGCAAAAACGGCACTATTTGTGCGTGATAAGCGCCAAATTAACGTGGTGCATATATGGGAATTCGGCGCACGTGCTCCACATTACAAAATTCTTTGACAGTTATGACTGGTCTGACCTCGGGTAGACTGCCTGACCGTTTTATGGTGTAGAAAGTGGTGCAGACGCTTTATAAATTTGGCGCAGCAAATTAGACCACACCCCCAAGCTGAAAATCTGTTATCAGTGACATTTTCTACACCAAATCCACCCTAAAAAAAAAGACTGCCTGTGAATGTTATTACAAATTTGTCCCCTTTGTGTGTGTGCGGCTCCGTAGGCAGAATACAGACCACCTTTTATAGTAGACTGTATTCTGCTGATTGTTCCTACACATAAAGTTTTCATTTAGGAGTAATTAGGAATGAATTCTGTAACTCCAGTCTGGACGACAAAGCCGTATAACAATATCAGGGTGCAAAACATAGCGAGCAGGTTTAAATCCCTATCTATGGATTCGGCCTGCAGCCGATGTTTGATGCTATTGGTGACGGTTATACTTCTCTCCTGGTAGACTCTGCGAAGGAGAAGTGTGGTTGGCGACTCTGGAAGTGGGGGGTGGGGAGACACAATTTTTACTAGTATAGTGAAACGGGGTACACTGCCGTGACTATTGGTGGGGGGACCTCAAATATCATAGGACAAGTTTGCACACCCGCAGTGCGTTTGCTGAAGGTTTTTGTTTTTTTTTAATGACAAGCTTGCTGACTGTTTCCAGTAGTAACCAGCAGAATTGTGAATGCAGCTTTGGACTCTAAAACAGGCTGTAACTCAGGATCAGTACATGATAAGTAAACGTAGTTATTCAACTGTGTACTGTATGTAAAATGGTGTTCAAAGGTGAGCGGACGCTTCCTGCTGGCGGATCCATATCACCACGCGCTTCTCTCGTGAAGCTGAAGCCAAATAAATCCAGGTCGATGCAGCGCGTACAGCCGCGTTATAGACACATTTCTGTTTGGTGACTAATGATTTACTGTGTGAGTTCTGCTCAGGAATTCTGGAAACGACCTAAAACCTTCTGTTTTCTATTATTTTGCACATATTTCGCCACAAAACCCTGATCGCAACGGCTGATTTCATAACTGGCAACGTTAAGCGCTGAATTTTATGGGTGTATTTATATTACATTCTTCAAGTGTTTTTGCCACGATTTTCGGAAGCGCAGTAATATTGCTGCAGTTTGTTTTTTTTACAAAAATGTTGCGGTTTTGCAGCAGTTACGAAAATTGGCTCATGTAAGTATACCCTCCGTCTGTCTGCATATTTATTTATTCTATGCTTCAGCTGATTTATTTCTAAGGCTGGAATCACATATGCAAATGAATCCAACAGGAAGGGGGAGTACACAGGAAGTGAACAGGAAGGGGAAGTACACAGGAAGTGAACAGGAAGGGGAAGTACACAGGAAGTGAACAGGAAGGGGAAGTACACAGGAAGTGAACAGGAAGGGGAAGTACACAGGAAGTGAACAGGAAGGGGAAGTACACAGGAAGTGAACAGGAAGGGGAAGTACACAGGAAGTGAACAGGAAGGGGAAGTACACAGGAAGTGAACAGGAAGGGGAAGTACACAGGAAGTGAACAGGAAGGGGAAGTACACAGGAAGGGGAAGTACACAGGAAGTGAACAGGAAGGGGAAGTACACAGGAAGTGAACAGGAAGGGGAAGTACACAGGACGGGGAAGTACACAGGAAGTGAACAGGAAGGGGAAGTACACAGAAAGTGAACAGGAAGGGGAAGTACACAGGAAGTGAACAGGAAGGGGAAGTACACAGGAAGTGAACAGGAAGGCGAAGTACACAGGAAGTGAACAGGAAGGGGAAGTACGGTTTTTTTATGCAGTTGCTGTGAAGAACTAACTGCATCGAGGTACGAGGTAAATCAAGGTAAAAACACATATGTTTTTTCTATGTGGTTTTAACCGCACCTCAACAACAATGGCTGAATGGACCCCAACAAGGCCTTTCACCTGAGATTTCCTACTCCTACCTGGTACATGTGTTGATTTAACCCCTTTCTGCACCATGCCGTCCATTTAGGCTAGAAACTCGCATTGTGGTTTAAATTATTTTTTTTCCCCACAAATTGAGGCAAAACCACATCATTTTGATGCGATTTTATGAAAATCGCAACAAAATGGTGCGGTTTTGCTGCAGCAGAAAAAGCATTTAAAGGGGTTGTCCACTACCGGACAACTGATGACCTATCCACCAGATAGGTCATCAATATAGGATTGGTGAGGGTCCAATAGCCAGACCCTGCGCCGATCAGCTGCTCCGGCACCGGAAGTTATTGCACAGTATGCAGTGTACGGAGAGCCGGAAGCAGTTGGCTCTGTACATTGCATTGCGGCCGTGCTGTAGTACTGCAACTCGGCCGCTATTCCATGACCGGAGCCATCTGCTTCCGGCATGCACATCCGGAGGCAGTTGGAGCAGCTGATTGGTGCAGTGTCCGGTCGTCGGACCCACACCGATGATATATTGATGACCTATCCGGTGGATAGGTCATCAGTTGTCCGGTAGTGGGCAACCCCTTTAAGCCGAGACATTCGTTTCCAGCCTGACCCCCCTGCAGATTTTGTTGCAGAAATTTCTGAATGGGGTTGTTTCTGCAGCAAGCACAAGATCTGCAATAAAATCTGCAAAGTGTGCAGTAGACCTTACAGCTCCATTAGCAGCAGGTGTCCGCTGTAACAGTCATAACCGTACCAATCCTGCCCGTTTAACCCCTTAGATGTGGCAGTCACTAGTGACCGCAGCAACTAAATACTTTTACAGAGGGAGGGGGCTCTTTCTGTAAGGACATTGACGCCTCCCGTGACGCGATCATGAGGTGCCAATGGATTGTCTTGGCAGCCAGGGGCCATTAGTATAACACTGACAGTTATAATACTTCACCATACAGTCCCATAGTGAAACGAAAAAAAATTGTACGAAAAAAAGCTAAAGTTTACAGAAAAACAATATTCAAGGTAAAAAAAAAAACATTTTCCCCACCCCTCCACAAAATGCTTTATTATGGTAAAAAAATAACACATAATTGCCACATCAGCACTTAAAAAAGTTCACGTTATTTATCCTGCAAGGTAAACGCAGTAGGAAAAAAACCCTAAAAAACAATTGCCCTTTTTTTTTTTTTTTATCTTGCCTTGTACCCCAAAATCGTACCAATATTTATACTCCCGCAAAAACAAGCTCTTCTAAAGCTACGTCGACAGGTAAACCAAATATGTTATAACTCTTAGGCTATGTTCACACAGAGTTTTTTGCAGGCGGAATTTCTGCCTCAAAATTCTGTTTGGAAGTTTGAGGCAGATTCTCCTCTCCCTGCACGCCACATTTTCGCGGCATTTTACGTGACGTTTTTCGCCCACGGCCATTGAGCGCCGCGGGCATAAAACGCAGAAAAATGGGCTTTCTCTGCCTCCCATTGAACTCAATGGGAGGTCAGAGGTCGAAACGCCAGAAGATAGGGCATGTCGTTGAAATCAACGGGAGGCATTTTCGGGCCGTTTTTAACTAGTTTTTTGGCACGGTTTGGCTGTTTTTTTTTTTTTGTTTTTTTTTCTATCTATCCCACCCGCAAAAAACGTTTTAAAAACTATTTAAAATATTATATGTACTTCAAAATAGTGCCATAAAAAAAAAAAGAATTCGTCCTGATGGAAAAATAAAAGTAGTTCTGGCTATCGGAATGCAGAGATTAAAAAATGAAAAGACTGTCCTGAAGGGGTTAAAGAAACTACAAGGAATACTGATAGTTTTGGGATCTATTCACACATGGCACCCATATTGCACTTTTTTGTTGCAATTTTCGCAAAACTGCAATATGACGGCGACATGTGAATAGACCCCTACACCTGGTGCATGACACTTGGATTCTCCCGGTGTTGTCCTTTAAATCCCTGTGCCATGCTCCACCCCCTCAGCCCCTGCACTGGACATAACACAACGGGGGACATTTAATATAAAACTAGACCAAACAGGCAGAAACGGCACCAAATTTATCACAGTGGCGCACGCCGTATGAGAGATCTGGCGCACTTTTATCTTTCTTTTGCCACCTCTGGGCGCACGTCATTAACAAATCTGGCACGTTTTACGACTCTTCTTAGCCGCACCTCTTTTTTATTTTTTTTTCAAAACGGTCTAGGAGAGTGCAAAAAGTGTCCAAAATACATAATAATTTTGGCGCATAGCATGTATGCCACTTTTTTGGGCGCGGTTTGTGCCAGAATTCTGCCGCATCTTGCTTAGTAACCCTCCCCCGCTGTATACATTTTGCCTGGAGCGTTCCTTCCTAATAATCACCTGTACAATAGGGCAGTTTTGTAACTGGAGCTTCCTGTTAAGTCAGCGGCCGTAGATGGCGACACGATCAGATATTTCGTATCCTCCTATGAGCCATTGGGATATGTCCTAGATCTCTCCAGAGAGTGGTGGGCATAGAGGGAGATTTATACTTCTATTTGTGCCAGTATTCCGGTGGGAAAAAGTCGCAAATTTTTGTATAGGTTTGTCTTGCGTAAAAATTCGCAACTATTTTCACTTTTAGGCTATGTTCACACGGAGTATTTTGGGGGAGGAATATCTGCCTCAAAGTTCCAAACGGAATTTTGAGGCAGATATTCCTCCCCCAAAATACTCCGTGTGAACAGCAATTATCGCGCCGTTTTTCGCCCGCGGCCATTGAGCGCCGCGGGCATAAAACAGCGAGATATACGCTTTCTCCTGCCTCCCATTGAAGTCAATGGGAGGTCGGAGGCGGAAGCGCCTGAAGATAGGGCATGTCGCTTCTTTTTCCCGCGAGGCAGTTTTACTGCTCGCGGGAAAAAGACGCCGACGCCTCCCATTGAAATCAATGGGAGGCGTTCTCGGGCCGTTTCTGCCGAGTTTTGCGACGCGGTTTCCGCGTCAAAAAACTCGGCAAAAGACCCCGTGTGAACATAGCCTTACGCTGCTTTTGCCAGTGGGTGGGGCTGAGCAGAAGGGACCGGGCAAGCCATTGCTTGACAAGTTTACTATAATTTATGTCAGAAATTGGCGTAAAACAAGAGACCGCCCCAAAATGCGACAAATTTAAGACTAGCGCGCCTCTTAATTAATTTCTCACATTTTACTCCAGCGGGCTTTTGTCTAAGGCTTAATGACGCCTTTATACATCATAAATGGAGGTCACTGTTATCAGGGGTTAGAGGAGCCGGACCAGCGGTGATCATGTGATTGCAGCACAGGCGGCTTCATTCCAAGAAGAGGTCGTCGTGTTAGGAGGAGCGCTGTAGGGATCTTTGATCTGTTGTCCAAATAAATTCCCTGCTTGTTTTGACCAGATGTCCAAGTTATCCCTCAAACACGCCATACACTTAAAGGTACACCCCAGGCAAATTTTATACATTATTATGCCTTGTGCAGGATCTGAGGGGGCGGAGCATGACACAAGATTTCAAAGCACACCAATCCCTCTTTAATCTTTATTGAATTAAATAGACTCTGTGCCCAGGGTATGTAGGGTGGTCTCGTTTGGCATTGCAGCCCCAGTATTTATTCGTAATTTTAATCTTCCCAAGTAATCCATCATTACTGGAGAAGATTGAGAATTGATGTATAAGATCGTGGGACGTTACACAGTTTAGGACTAGTTCACATGCTGTTTATTCCTTCGGGTGGAGGTATACAGTACTCCCAACTTCTATATGGACAGTGACGTCAGAAGCTTTGCAAAGCCTGAGTCCCTGGCCAAAGTGGTGGAGGCGCCCTGGTCGCGGACTCCAAACACCAACTGCACGTCGGGCCAATATCCCCCATGACCGCAGGAACTTGAAAGCAGCCGTGAACTCCGGCTGTGTCAGTCTTGTGGGCGCGGGGGACAGCGCCCCTGTGCGGGCAGGCAGGGCAGCCTATGCTGTATCGGGAAGCTCCAGTGACATATCTGTATAGCATATATGGACCATTACAATATATAGAAACGGCAGCACATCCAAAATACATTAAAAAAATTAGAAGTGGTGCACAGCAGCCAAAAGGTCGAGGTCCAAGGACTTCCATAGGTATAAAAACAAAAAAATACTGCAACGCTTCAAAGTAAAGTGGAATTGTGAGTATTTATTTACTCCATAGCATGTCCAACGATTCAACCCCAAGGGGGCGCGGTCATGCGATGATAAAAGTGCATAGTGCCAAGTACAGATAGTCCAATATCCAGTGACATCACTTCCTCAATTTCTTAATACGTGATATATAAAAAACAAGTGATCAATTACATATAAAATCATTCCGTCGGTGACATTGTAAAAGATCTAAATAGAAATATTTTATTAGGATCTTCTTTATTAAATTGTAAATACAGGGGCATCACATTTCTATATCGCTACTAGCTGTTTTGGCATCCGGAACGTCACACTGCGAGTGTCTGGGAAACCAAAGCGAGGCGGTTTCGGACATTTCTGGGCGCTGATTCAGACGCGGTTTCCGTGTCAATATCAGCGTAAAAATAACTGGGCCTAATAGTCTAATTAATAGGACCCATTTACGATACTCTCAGGGCGTCGTACGGTCGCCTCTGTAAATGTACCACACGGCGTGCGCTTGCGTATGTCAGATTGGGCGGGAGAACAGAATCAAAGAAACAGTTTAAAGGTAACGTCTGTCCATGTAAAAAATCCTAGTACTTGCCACCGTATAACTCTGCCATAGTCATAACATGTGCTATAGGCAGGGGGTCAACACATGGATAGGGGTGTTTGTGCTATTCTAAAATCAGGACGACGGTCGCGAGATCCAAACTCCGCCTTGAACTTCTTGTGTAGGTTCTGCTGGTTTTAACACTTATTTCTGTTTTGTCCAGAGAAAGCAACAAATGAATATAACACCTCTGAAGATTGGGGCCTTATTATGGATATATGTGACAAAATTGCGAATACTCCCAATGGGTAAGATATAAATGAGTTACTTGTTTTCTGGAATAACAGGAATGCACTTCGGCCCCATGCACACGACCGTAGATTTCGTCCGTAATTATGGACCCATTCATTTCTATTGACCACGGACACCTTCCCGGGAAGGTGTCGGGGCCGTAGAAAGCCTCTGCAAAAGATGGGACTTGTCCTATCTTTTGCTTTTTGCGGACCGTGCTCATATACTTTATATGGAAGCACGGGCCGAATATCGTAATCACGGGCACAGCCGTGTGCACGGGGCCTTAGTCCTATTATCATTTACTTTTAGCTGACCACGTAGACCTAAGTTTCATAGATGCGGCTGTTTTTATTTATATCATATAGCAGCCTCTTTGTGTATTATTACATATTATTTACCTGCTTTATAAATTCTACAATATTGTTGTTCTTAAAACTATAGAGTTTGGGCTGTCCAATGTACAAAGCTTAAAGGGACTGAGTGTCTCATCATGATATCCTTTAATACACGGATGGGCCGGGTGAGCATGCGAGTTACTCTGTTTCAGTAACTACCATTCAGTCTTATGGCACTTACGGAAACAGCGTAGCTCAGCGTAATTTCCATAATTCATGATCGGAAATCATACACACGTCAGCCGCAAAACAGAGCAGTAGACCGGGGTTTAGGGGGGCCCCGTTCTAGAGATAGGTGCGGGTCCCAGCGGTAGAACCCGCATCTATCTGACATTTATGAAATATCCACATGGTATACAATGTCTCTGATGGGGAACCCCCTTTTAGGGGTTAGGTGTAGGAAAAAGAGCAGCAATGGCGGCAGCACGGTTCTCTCTGTTAAAGTCGGTAGGAGTTTCAGAAACAGCCAGTCCAGAGGTAAGACCCCCACCTAATACACATTTATGGTATCTCCTGTGGTCTAAAGTGGGAGCCCCCCCCCCCCCCCAAAAAAAACAGTCTCCAAGTACTTTCACATATGATCTCTGTAAATTGTGAGAATATGAGTTGAATATGATTGGTCTGCAGTCGGTAATCTAGACCGCTGTGTATCTTGAATTACAGAGCAAAGGACGGCCTGAAGGCAGTAATGAAAAGGGTTAATCACAAAGTCCCCCACGTGGCCCTGCACGCTCTCGCCGTAAGTAGATTCCGCCTTCTATTGATTTTCGTACTCCTCGCCAGACACATCAGTTACTTAACATCCTGTGAGGTATGAAATATATCTCATCAAAATGTCTTTTTCCTCTGCCTCCACAGCTATTAGGGGCCTGCGTGTCCAACTGCGGGAAGGCTTTTCATCTAGAAATATGTTCCAGAGATTTCGCCAGCGAAGTGCGCGGAGTTATAAATAAGGTATGTTCATAATTAGATCCTTCATTTGTTACGTTTGCCACTTCTTCTAACAAAGACAATATTGATTTATGCTTAACCTTGAACACTCGGCCTTTTCTGCCTGAACACTGGCGATAAAGCCCAGCATTATGTCTAGCCCAACGCTCCGATGATTGCACATTAGAGAAACGATAGACGGGTGGTTATAATGCCACGAATGTACATTCAAGATAAAACATTGAAATGTCAAGTGGTAAAATCTGAAATAAACGAGTAAATCAAGAAAATAAACCTGGGGTTATGCACGCTGTGTAGCAGAGATTAGGAATGTCGCATTGTGTTCAGCTTCGATGATGCCGAGGAGGTAAGTCGTGTGTCAGCCGGGACTCGCAGACTGCAAACGATGGGTTCTTTTCATCAAAGTTGGGCCTCATGCACACGGCGTATTTGGGAGCCGTGTAACACGGTTACCGCAATTCAATACGGCCATTAATACCATCATATTAAAATACAATAAGAAACGCATGCAAAGTCTGCAAAAATAAAATCACTGCATGCTCCATCGGATGGCAGATATCGGAGCGAGTTACCTATTTAGCCCTTGTAGAAGAAAACTCGATGCATGAAACAGAACCTCACCCTTAATGGCCCGCAATAAGGTTCTGATTTGCAGGAAATGCCTTTACGTACAGATTGGTGGTGGGTCCAACTGCCGGGACCCCCATGATCCTTAAGGCCCTTTTACACAAGTTAACGATCGGGCAAAAAAAAAAATGATCGCTCTTTTCCGATCATTGTAAACAGGGCAACGATCAGCTGATGAATAAGCAAACGCTCGTTCATCTGCTGATTGTATCGTTTATGGAGCTGAAAATATTATCGTTGTCGGCGGCACATCTCCCTGTGTAAAAAAGGAGTTGTGCTGCCGACATGATAGACATGTATGGGGACGAGCGATCGGAGTAACGAGCGCTCGTCTTCATACATCACTGATCATATCTCGTTATGAAAGGAGCAAACAAATGAATTCCCTGGCTCAGCGTTAGGCTGGATTCACACGAGCGTGTTCGGTCCGTGATATACGGACCGCATGTCGGCCGCATTTCCCGGACTGAAAACACAGCAGGGAGCCGGGCTCCTAGCGTCATAGTTATATATGACGCTAGGAGTCCTTGCCTCGCTGCAGGAAAACTATCCCGTACTGTAATCATGTTTTCAGTACGGGACCGTAGTTCCGCGGGGAGACAGGGACTCCTAGCGTCATAGATAACTATGAGCTAGGAGCCCGGCTCCCTGCAGTGTGTTCGGTCCGGGAAATGCGGCCGACATGTTGTCCGTATATCACGAACCAAACCCGCTCGTTTGGCCTTAGGTTAAATCATAGACCTGTCCTTGCTGTCTTCTCATCTATAATGTTATAACTTATTCCTAGGCACATCCAAAAGTATCTGAGAAACTTAAAGCGATGATGGTCGAATGGTCAGAAGAATTTCAGAAAGATCCCCAGTTCAGCTTAATATCGGCCACCATTAAATCTCTGAAAGAAGAAGGAGTAACATTTCCTACGTCTGGCTCTCAGGTACGGTGACATTATGATGGATCTTATTTGAAATCTTGTGTTCATGGCGGGCGATGACCTGTCAAATGACTTTGTTTTTTCTTTTAACCTCTTCCCTACTGATAAATAGGATGTATGCATTAAACGTTCTCGTTCTTCCTCAGAGTGCTTCTAATACTCCTAAGAATGGGACTGTGGTCACCAAGAACAAAGAGGAAGCAGATCTTGCTAAAGGTAAATTCTTCAGGCAATACTAGCTGCATGCTGATAAAGAAATGGGTTGTAAATAGGTCACGTGACCTCGCTGGCGCAAAGAATCAGATCTGACATGATTATTTGGCGGATGAAAGGGACACTCCTTGTTAGCAATGCTCAGTCAGTACATTTATTTAGGATAATGGATGCCGAGTTATGTTTTAGTAATGCTACGGATCAAATCTTTCAACCTTTATCACGCAAATTTATTTTGAGGGACAACCCACACTCCCCTACAACCTCATCCTTTAACCCCTTAATGACCGGGCAATTTTGCACGTTAATGACCAAGGATTATTTTTAGTTTTTTCACGGTCGCATTCCAAGAGTCGTAACTTTTTTTTATTCTGTCGACATAGCCGTATAAGGGCTTGTTTTTTGCGGGACGAGTTGTATTTTGTAATTGTACCATTTTTAGATGCTTATAATATATAGATTAACTTTTATTAACTTTATTTTAGGAGAGAATTGAAAATAAGCAGCTATTCCAGCATTGATTTTCATGTTCTAAATTTACGCCGTTTACTATGCAGCGTAAATAACATGTTAACTTTATTCTACGGGTCGGCACGATTACGGGGATACCAAATATGTAAAAGTTTTATATGTTTTTTCTACGTTTGCACAATAAAAACCCTTTTAGAAAAAAATTACTTGTTTTTGCATCGCCGCATTCCAAGAGCCGTAATATTTTTATTTTTCCGTCAATGTGGCCGTATGTGGGCTTGATTTTTGCGGGACAATGTGTAGTTTTCATTAGTACTATTTTGGGGTACATAGGACTTATAGATTAACTTTTATTTTATTTTTTATGGGGGGAATGGGAGAAAAGAGAGAATTTTGCCGTAGTTTTTTGCGTTTTCTTTGGACGCCGTTCATCC